>NW_003299167.1:1933506-2332214 GCF_000151145.1 Microsporum canis CBS 113480
CCATTTAGTGTGGCTCTCAGCTTAGTAATAAAGGAGGTGAGTCTAGATCCACGACGGGCCACATGATGCTGAAGAACCGCCCTTCGGCTACAAAGTATACGATAGACACGAGGTGTAAATTATATATATCCCCTCTGCGCCAAAGTATGCGATGGTGGGTCATCATAGACGACAGCATCTCTATATCTAGTGGTTATATCCATGACGGATAAGAAGCATTGGCTCTAAAAGGCTGGCTAAAACAACGTTTACTATTACGCTGAGATATCAGGAGGTGGCAGTGCAAGACTGGAGGGACGAGGTTAAAGTGGCGAGGAAGGCCGTCTATATCGTCGCGCGCTAGATGAACCGCCTTCCCCGATCTGGAACAGGTGAGATCGAGGATTTCTATGTATAGAGTACGAGATGTAGCGGCTCAGCGGCTGCTTAGTTCACGCAATATTCTGGATATGTAATTGCAGAGCAAGCAATATGTGACCTCCAAGTCGAAGGGGAACCATGGATATTTTTACCATACATTCATACACAGCTGGACTCTGCATGCCTTTGTCGCATCTATGGGGCAGCTGGTGTCCAGCCCCCACAAGGTGTGTCAAGTTGCGACTGTTGCGAAGTGTGTGTTCGTATAGAATATGTGTTTGTCCAGAAACATCAGTAAGCACTAAAAGTAACCGGAGTACAAGCAGATGAACCAGAGTAGCAGCAAGACATCGACCAACAAAGATAATATCAGTCTCATATCAATATAGTCATTTAGAACCAATAAATAAGTGATAAGCATCATCGTCAACCAGGATAAAGGGGCTGATGACTAAGTTTTGCCTTCAAAAAAAACTTGGCCTTTACAAGCTTGAAACGGTTTTTCCCTTTTCTTCTGGACTTGAATAACTAGTTTAGTTGCTCGTCCACGCGGCTCTCGTTAGCCACCGATATGTGAACTTATTCTTCTTGACCTGTTTGCTCCTTATCTCCCTCCCTGCGCTGGGCCTCGATTCGCAAGCATCTCGTTTGTGCTGTGTCACCCGTCTCTCATTTGCTCTCGCGCAGGAGGACAGCCTTTTAAGGTCGCCCTTAGCCCTGTAATCTCCCGGACGAAGAATCCGTCTCATATATAATACGCATATACCGGGAGAGACGAGATAAGAGAATCCTGTTGCTGTTGTTGGATACATCTCTTAATCTTCAAGATGAATGCAACCCAGGGCAAGTACCTGCGGTACATCCTCTTTGCAATCTTGGTAAGAACTTCCCCCTTTTTTTTTCTGTATATATCATGAAAAAGGTGGACGCTGATGGCGGGTGCAAAAAGGGACTTGCCATCATACACTTTATAACTTCCTCCTCGTTGCCAATCCCAAAGGCAGGCGATCTTGGACTATCCTACCCCAAAACGGGCGAACAAAGCGCCTCGGCTCCGGCAGGTGCCCCTCCTGCTGTTCCTCCTTCACCCCAAGAACCTCCCAAGCAACAACCTCCAAAGCAACAGCCTCCCAAGCAAGACGATCCCAAGCCAGCCACTCCAAATCCACCTGTAGCGAACCCGCCAGTGCCAGCCTACGAAAGAGTGAATGCAACCTTCGTGACATTGGCACGAAACTCGGATATATGGGAAATTGCAAAGTCCATTCGCCAGGTGGAAGACCGTTTCAACAAAGACTACCATTATGACTGGGTATTCTTAAACGATGCCGAATTCTCAGAGGAGTTCAAGAAGTTCACGACCAAGCTGGTATCCGGAAAGACCCACTATGGTCTCATTCCAAAGGAGCATTGGTCATACCCAGACTGGATCGACCAGAACAAGGCTGCGGAAACCAGGAAGGCGATGAAGGCTAAAGAAGTCATTTACGGAGACTCTGAAAGCTACAGGCACATGTGCCGCTATGAGTCTGGATTCTTTTTCCGACACGAACTCATGCTTCAATTTGACTACTATTGGCGTGTAGAGCCCAGCATAGAATACTTCTGTGACATTCATTTCGACCCCTTCAAGTTCATGAGGGACAATAACAAGAAGTACAGCTTCGTCATTAGTTTGCCAGAGTACCAAGCAACTATCGAGACCCTCTGGAAGACTTCCAAGAAATTCATCGACCAGTTCCCAGAGCACATCGCAGAGGATAACAACTTGGATTTCATAAGCAATGACGGTGGCAATTCTTATAATCTGTGCCATTTCGTAAGTTGCATTTCCTCACCAATCCACTGCATATATATCCGCTAACCTATCACCTCTAGTGGTCTAACTTTGAAGTCGGTGATTTGAATTTCTTCCGCTCGCAAAAGTACCTTGATTTCTTCAATCTTCTGGATCAGGAGGGTGGCTTTTTCTACGAAAGATGGGGTGATGCCCCTGTCCACTCCATCGCCGTCGCCCTGATGTTACGTAAGGACGAGGTACAGTTCTTCAACGATATCGCATATAGACATGTACCATTCGTCCACTGTCCAACCGGAGAGCAAACCAGACTAGATCTGAAATGCCATTGTAATCCAGCGGATAACTTCGATTGGAAGGGTTATTCATGTGAGTTTATCATGCAGCCATATACACCCCGCTATGAGTCGAGAAATGGCTAACCGTGTCAAACCTAAACTAGGCACGTCTCGTTTCTTTGATGTGAACAAGTTGAAGAAACCTGCCGGCTGGGAGCTTGAGAGAAACTGATAGGTTTCTCAACCACCTTAGTCGTCAGATCTCTTCTTTCCTTTCTTTTTTACTCCTGATGGCTGAGCTTATTAAAGCTCAACTTGACTCTTCTCCATTTCATCATTGGTCTTTCTTCGTACGATATCACGTTTTCGAATGTCTAGACGCACCTTTGGAGCATGCTAAAATTGCCGTGCTCCTAGAATTAAATAATACCTATTGCAAAAATCAAATTCTTAGCGTACCCGGCTTGCTTGCTCCTCCCACTTACGCTATTATGAGCATTTTTACAAAAACTCTTCCGGGCTGATTTTCTGTTCCTATTATCCATATGTATATAAATTTGGCTGGGATTTGCGAGGTTCCTGTTTTCATTATTGCATGTGATGTCGTGATGGTGTTTGGATTTGCCTGCCTGTAATAAGATACTTTTAAGAAACATAATATTTCCCTCTTAAAGTCTGATCTGCCTGATAATATACAATGTTAAAGCATAGATAAACAAAAAGTAGTGCGCTGCCAAGTAGCATAAATGATCCTTCTATCTAAACAGCCCAACCCCAACCTACTCTTGATCGATTAAACACAATCCACCGTCTAGCCTTCTCTTGTTATACATCGTTCTTATGTCGAGGCCTTCGGTTTCTTAGTTCCATATTTCGATCGGCTGGTTAGCCGGTTTCCAACACCATTCTGTATACCACGAGTTAGTACGATCGTTTTCATGCCGTGCAAGCTGCAAAAGTAAAAGTACATACCAAATCCATTGCCCCACGAACAAGACGATATTTCACACCAGGACAATCCTGCAATCTCCCGCCTCGTACCAAAACGACACTGTGCTGCTGAATATTGTGGCCTGTCAAGAAAAAAGAAACATCAGCATTTAGCAGTCTGCCCATGACAACTATCAGAAAGTCTCCGATCCCGTACCTTCGCCAGGAATATAAGCCGTAATAACCTTCCCACTGCTAAGCTTGACCCTTGCAGTCTTTCTTTCCCCAGAGTTAGGCTTCTTCGGCTTCTCAACCTGCGTCTTCAAGCACACTCCTTTCAGCTGGGGGCGGTTCACGAGCGCCGGTGATCGCTTCTTTCGTGCCTTTTGGCCGGATCGGCAGCCTCGTCGTACTTGATTTAATGTCGCTTGGAGCTGTGAGGTGGTGGAAAAGTTCTTATGGAAGGCATTCAAGGGGGAGGAGGATCGGAGAAAGCATTGGGCCTGGAAGGATGAAGGGCCAAACTGCTTCGTTGGTGCGATGGAGGGGAATTGGCGTTGAATTATGTGGCGGAAGAACCGCGTGGTAAGGATTGAAGGAGAGAGCGTCATTGTGGTCTCTTCCTTCGAGGTAGCAAAGAACTTATGATCGTACCTTGCCGTCGCTGCTTGTTTTTTGATGAAAAGCAAGAATAATTTGATATTCACTGTCACGTGATTAGAACTGCCCAGTTGGTCTCTATCCGTCGCCGGACAAGCTTTACGTTGTTGATTTGGCGTGCCTGGAGATATAGCTCTTCGTCTTGACACTTATATCAGCCATTATCCTACACAGCAACCCCTTGATTCGGTCTTCCTTTCTCTGTGTTTATAGAGACGACTAGCTAGAGTTTTTTACCGACAGACTTTCTTGACAATTTATAGCTTGCTCCCCCAAGAAACCGAAAATAGTCATGGTACTGTACAGCCCATATAAGGCAGCTCTGAGGTGTATCATACCGGCAACAGAGATGCCATAGGAGACAGTACCTTTACTAATATATCAAATAGTCTCTCCGCATCACTCCCCAGGCCAACTACTCCTCACAGACCTCCAATACTTCCAAGAAAACCCCACAGCCACACCTGCGCAACGGCGCTCCATCTGCCCCGGGTCTCCCAGATACCCTCCGTTCCTCACTCACCGCAGCCCCAGAGACACCCGGTCTCCAGAAAACAACTTCAACGCACCCTCTCGAAGCTCGCCTGCTAAATTGGCGTCAAACCCAAGATGCTATGAAGATGGAGTCCATTCGACGGATACATGGCATGGCCGAACCAGTACGACGTGGTATGGAGCTGAAGATTGTTCGTGACAGCCAGTGGAAACCTGCTGTCTTGGGCGGGAATATGCACGGAAGTATACATGAGGATATCTTGTCTCTGGGAGGGAGAGAGGCGGAGGTTACGTGGGAAGATGTTTACCCTGGTATGTATACACTGTCTTATCGTAAAATAAAAGGAAGAGTTGCTAATATATCTGGTAGGAGATGAGCTTCGTGAACCTCCTAGCTTCCATGATGAGTTGGAGCACAGATTGAAGATGAACTGATGCCTCATCCTGTTTACTGCTGGTGGATTTGGTTGTTGTCACGGGCCATGGCTCTACTTACAAAACTTATCTCATGTGTATCATAGGTCCTAATGATGGCTAAAGTGATGAGCAATAATGCCTCATTAGATATCACGTTGATTTGCCTATGTTAAGAGCACAGGATGCCCCCTAAACCAAACAAGTCTACATTCTAATGACGGCATGGTTTCCATGCTGCATAATTGCAATTCTCTACCTAGAACATGGACTATACCAGCAGCTTCATATGTCAATATCTAATGGTGTGAATATAGAAAGTCACTTTATTCCACGCGTATTATCATATCTATAATATAATGAACGGATACAGTATTGGAAATCAATTCATAACAGATCAGAAATTTAGGGGAAGAGTAGGCTGTACAAGGCGTGAAACGTCCGTAAAATTAACTCATAATCAATGAGTGTAATGCAGCGATACATCATAGGCACCTCAAGGGAGTGTAAGTGGTAGGAGTATTCAAAGAAAAGGCTTGGCGAGATCAAAATATAGGGAGATATAAGATGGTACATAGGGCATCCAACAAGACCAAATGGGGAGTGACCAAAGGGCAAGATAGTCAAACTAAATGCAAGAAGGAAAGGAAAAAACAGACCACCGATTCAATCGCCTATTCCGACCATCAATTCGCAGTACATATATCATCAAGCGGGACAATTGCAAGGGAAATCAAGGCGCAAATATAAAAAGCAATTCAAACTGGTTAAGGGAGCTAAGGAAGACCGGAAAAGCAACACGAACGGAAGGCAGAATACGACAGAAGCAAACTCCAGACTGCACCTCCAAAAAGGAACGGAAAGGAAAAGCCACTGTTTGTGGCAGGCGGAACTCCGAGTTAAAGTGTGAGAACAAGCATAAGGAAACAGGAATAGGAAAGAATATATGTTCCTTCGTAGCAGGATGAGATCTCCATCACCCAACAACAGGTGGGCATGACTCTGTTTATATGGCGCTGATTTGACTATAATATGACACAGCGGCAGCCGGGGCTCCTTTCACCCTCCTCGTGGTCCCGGCTCTGGGTGCTTTTGGCGGCCTTTGCATCCTCCTCGTCGACTATTTCTTGTGGCTTGATGGTCATATGAACCACATTAGGGCCTTCCCGATTGAATCTACAGTCTGTTTGGAGAGTCAGTATACATATATATATATATATATCATTGTGATATGGGATTTGCGTGAGATATGGTATCATGGACGAGTAAATAGAATCAAGAAGGCTTACCAGAAAGTGGCGATTTATCATCCAACAGCTTTCCAAACGATATAAGACGGATAGCCGCGGGCGAGGATGGGCGGGACTCCCAGTCTAGTAATGAGATGAAACAGATACAGTCAGCCATTGATAAATCGCATCATGAGATAGATAGTGCATAGATAGGATCCCAAATGCCATACCTGATCTCCATTCCCTCCATATTAATTCTTTTAACGTATATACAGACATCGAGAACGGGTCATTGTCGGTCACATTCACCTCCCGTTTCCGTAGGTATTTGCCATCAAGTTTAAAGGGATGTTTGCCGCCGGAGGTAAGCAGGATATTGAGAAGTAAGGTAGGTCCGTCGTCTTGAGAAGGAGTAGTTTGAGATAGGTATGCGGAAGGCTGGCCCTCTACAGCCGCTCCAATGCTCGATTGACCAGCATCACCCGCCGATAACGATGTAGCATCACCGCCGGCCTCTTGTTTTGTCTCTGGCACCTGCTCATTCTGCGGTACTGGCTGTTCCCCCTGTTCTAACGGCTGCGGTGATTGCTGTTGTTGTTCGGGATTCAACTGTCGTGGTGGATGATGAGGCTCGGTTTCTTTCGAGTCAACAACGGAGTTAGTAGCGGCACCCTGAACAAGCGGTACCTGCTGAGCCAACACTCCCTGTTCATTCTCGAGTGTACGCATATTTTCCGGTGAGGTGGACGCTGAGACCTGAGTGTTCCTATCATGTGAAAGCCGCTCCGTCTCTGGTCGCGTGGTGGGGACGCTCGATTCATTCAGCGCACAGTTATGGCTCGTATCCTTCTCTACTTCGTTCATAGGTGCCATCCTCTTTCGATAACTCCAAGTTACGGAGTCGTACACTTGACTTCCGGTAACGTAGATGCAACGAGCGACGGTTAAGGAGGCGAAAAAAAAAAGACGGGGAAGGTTGGCAACCCGGGAGAGGACGGCGTCGAAGAATCAAAGGAGCTAGCAGAGAGCAAGCGATTGTAAGGGATACTGATATATATTCTACAGCATGCTGGGGAGAGGAAGAAGATATTCAATAAGAGAGACAGAAGGATGTGCCCTTTTTTCCCTTTCTCTTCTTGCTGGCTGATGTTGATATTTCAGACGGGGGTGGAGAATTCGGGGGTTTTGCCCCCAAACACCCTAACACATTTTATATGGAGAAAGGGGGAAGCCAGGAGTACCTACATACACACACGCAAACGCACACACAAACGCACTTGCAGCAGAGGATAGACGGTCACCGACAGCAGTAACTGTTAGTTATATATATATTTATCTTTCTTTTTTATTTTTTATTTAATATTAAATAGTAGTCGTTTAATTCTTCATCAAGTCACGTGACATGCCATCGACTTCGTCCAACAAGAACTCGCGATTTTGACGTAGGAAGATACAAAACATGTATAAGACGCTGCTGTCTAGCGCCCTGGAACCCTGTTCATGCAAGAAGATGGCTGCAGAAGCTTAGCCCACAGTAGTGGTCGTCAGCCAATGCGACTTTGGACTCCTTTTTTCGCACCGGGATTTTCTCTACTTCTGGATGATGGGCTGACTGTGAGACGAAGCCATGCCGCTATCCGAACTGTCCAAAGGCATGCATCCGAGAGACCTCAAGCAAGGTAATAATGTCGAGACGGGCTCCATTCGGTCTGCGTCAGGCTCAACGCATGATCCAAGGCCCAAGTCCGCTAGTACGGCTCCCTCCCAGAGCTCTGCGGCAAGTTCCAGCTCGAGAGCTTGTCTCCTCTCCGTTCACGATGAGAATTTCTCTCGAGAGGATGTTCTGTTCAATCGCCAGGCTCTGGGTGACTGGGCTGTCAAAGTAGGAGACCTTATCGAGTTATCCGCATTTCACGGTGACCCGTCAGATTCCCAGCAGGATGGGGATCCTTCTGGTGCCAGCACCCAACAGGATGACCCGGGAGGGAACCCGCCACGAAGCCAGGGCGGTGGTGGCCGTTATAGCCCTTTACCCGGTCATCGAGACCGCCGAGGTGACAGTGCGGTGCCAGAGACCTCTCAAACTATGGGAAACTTCCTTTTTATCGTCAAGCACATGCAGCCAGAGATTCTAGGAAGACACCCCAATCTCCAGATATCAGTCTCAAATCAAGTCGCCAACAGGTTTGGATTCAAAAAACGCTCCCAGGTGCTCTTGACTGTGAAGCCACGGTCTTTGTGCTCCGCAACTCATGTCGAGCTAGTATTCCGTGATCAGTTCCTGCTGCGGTCCGATATGTGGAGGCTTGCCATGTCAGAGTTGTTAGAGCGGCCTCTCTACAAGGGCCAAAAGATTGTCTTCATGAATACTGTAAAAGCAACAGTCAAGTCTATCTTTCAAGATGGCCGGAAAGTGATGGCTGGCTACTTCACGCCTCGTACTATACCGATCTTTAGAAGCGAGTCCGCAAGATATGTTCTCTTCATTCAGATGTCCAAGGAGATGTGGGACTTCAACACGGAAGAAACTGGTGATATCCTATTTAGTCGGGTGATTGATGGTCTTCTGCCAGAACTCTTTAAACGGTGGGCGAGCATAGACGCTCACCATCTTATCACCATCGTGCTATTTACCAGGGTCCAATATAACCACAGCTCCTTTAACGAGTTTAAACCAATAATCCTCAACAGTAGCTCACTGAATCAATCTACGATAGGAGAGGATGGGACCAGCGTACAGGATTTTTACCGGGTCGTTGTCAATGACATGCCCAGTGGCCGATGGACTGCCATCTTGGATGAGCTTAAAAGGGAATTTAGAACATTCCTCCGTGATATTCTGATTCCCCCACCCCAGGCGTCAAAGGACGATGATAACTTTGCCGAGGGTTCTCCGCCTATCACTACGGCGGGAACTTCGCCCACTATCGCTGGCCACCTCACTTCAGCAATAAAGGGCAACATCTTAGAAGCTATCAATATTGCTTCGTCCTATTTAGATTTTGAGTATGTTGGCCGTGACTTGGTCAGGACGGGAACATCAATCGTTGTGATAACTCCTGGTTCTGGCACTTTCGAAGTGTCATTTGATACTCTCGCTTTGACCTCGGACGCCCTAGGTAGTCGCTCTATTGGCATTGACCTTATATGCCTGAGTCCCATGCCACTACATTCGGTGCCACTATTCAAATATAAAATCCCAAAACGACGCCCATCAAATGCATCAGCATCCACTACAAAGAATGACACAGCTTCTCCCCCACCTTCTGAGGTGGTATCGTCAACATCTACTACGACTACGATTGCCGCCTGGCCCCCTACCCCAAAGCCTGCTCAACTGGCTGGTTCAGGTGCGGTTTACTCAAGTCCTGCTGCCAAGACAAACATTGACTCTGAAGGGTGGGGGTATGGAATTCCATACTGGATTGACATCTCCTTTTGGGGAGCTCATAATTATCAGGACAAAAAATGGAAGAAAAATAACGTTACGCCGCCAGCATTTGGCACAGTCGCACCACAGCCGAAATTATTCCAGCCCAAAGTCCGGATGTACGAGATACAGATGATGGGAGTAATGGAAAGTGAGCAGTCAAATATATCTATACCTAACCTTCACGTTGGGCATTCAGTCATAGATGACACAGCTGTGCGCCCACGAAGCTCTGAACTTGGCGCCTTAAATTCTCCGTCTACATTAGCTTCCCATAATTCGTCACACAAACCTCAAACGCGCGATAGAGGACAGCCGGGATCGTTCATGTATAGCTTTAAAGACTCTAAAAAGCTGATAATGTCCAACCAGGAAAAAAGGCGGACGAGTTTAACTGAGTGGATGGATTCCTACGACGAACTAGCATTTCACATACGGTCTAAAAAACGAGTACCGAAATCACACTATAAACAGAAGTCACCAAGCATTTCCAATCTTTCTATCTCCTCCAGACGAGCCTCACAACAGCCACCACGGGCCTCAGCCCTCCAAAGGAGTTCAACTACCCCGACTCGCGCAAGTGCTGTTTCTCCCATTTCTAACCCAGTCACAAACTTGAATAAGGGGTTACCTGTCCCCACCACAAAACCAAGCCATAAGTCTAACCTTAAGGACACTTCAAAACCTCCAGCCTCACGTAATAATACCCGTTCAATTAGCTTTGCATTGCTAGGATTTGGTCGTGCGCCTCCAACAGCTACTGCAAGCACTCAGGTGAAAACTGAGTATGCAAAAGCACTACCAACTGCGAGCGGGAAAACCCCAGATGAAAATGTATATGATTCCAAATTAGATGATCACTCTCAATTACTCGGCCCTCTTCTACCGGTTGTGGTAGAGCAGCAGAACACAGACGAATCTAGTCATTCAGAAGTTATTCCTTCAAGGCCTATATCTATTAGAACAGCAGTCACTCATACCCCGAAAGAATCTGGTACAGGTGCAGCTTCTTTGGACGGTTCGTTCCCCGCCCCTCTACCCCAAATGCGACATGATCAAGGGAGTTTATTTGAAAGTCAGGCTGCTGGCTCAAAACGAACTGGTCGTAGGTTAGATATGGCAAACAACAATACCCCAGTCACAGGGACTCCTGTTCCTTCGGCAGAGAAAGTATTAGACCCTTGGATAAAACATGTTAAGCCATGGAATCCTCCCAAACATCTTCCTGCACGAGAGAGTTGGTTTGGGCGGTGGCACCACGTCTACCCTCGCAAACCGACCACATCATCTGTAAACTGGAAGAGTTTGAAATCACCCGCTGCCTTACCTCTAACCACAGAAGAATTCCCAACCGGGGATGAGTTGGAAACAAATTACTTGCAGACCCCCTACACTGTTTATCAGGATGAAGACTCTGAAATGACTGAAAGCCCCAAAACGAGGGATGCGTTACTGAGGGAAATGATTGCCCTACGATTATCTCACGGATTCCAAATAGTTCTCAGGAATCAAAGAGAAGATATCACATTTGGAGACTCTATTTTCGACCTAAGTGCCCTGGCGAAAGATAATGTGACCATTTACATGTCAATGGGTGGAGTTATTCATCGTTTAGTATGCGTTGGTAGAGGTGAAATTGAAGTTACTCAATTCACACGCAAGCCTCTCAACGGCTACCTACAGGACTCAAAGGACTTGGAAATTACTTATCGCCCTGCTGTCAAGACAATCCAAGGGACGCAGTACTGCAAAAACCGCATCCGCTTGACATTGTCTCAACTTGAATATAATTGGAGCTTTGCAGATTCATTCCTTGCCGGCCATCGAGATCATTTAGCAGATTCTTTGCGTCAGCTTAAACACTGGCGAACGCGCTTTGTTTTAATACCCGTTCATGTTTCAACGCATTCCCGACGCCCTAATTCCTCCATAAATGAGGATAACGAGGAAGAACGTCATATAATGGGTATCTATCAGCTAACACAAGTTTGGCAACGGTATAAATATGTCCCCCCAGAGGAGAAAAGATTTCAATCAACTAGCATGAAAAAGAAGGATCAAAACCCGCTAAACATTCTTTATCAAACATGCGATCCGTCTGTCGTCGTTGCAACCGAACTTGACAGGCTTTTACTAGAAGACCCAGGACTCGATAATCCACCTGCACAGCTTCTCCCCGAATCAGAATTGCTCCAGAAATCTTCCGTATCACTATCCTCAATTGCTCAAGCAATGCAGTCTGATAAGGGAGTAAGAATGATGGATAGAAGATGGCACTGGCGCCTTCATTACAATTGTTTCGTTGGAATGGAGTTGACAAGCTGGCTGATAAAAAATTTCAGTGATATTGACACCCGTGATGAAGCAGTACAATTCGGAAATGAACTCATGAAGCATGGGCTCTTCCACCATGTACAGCGGAGACATAATTTCAGGGACGGGAACTATTTCTATCAGATTACTGATGAATATAGAATAACTAGGCCGGAGCCTAAGGGCAGTTGGTTTCAGACCCTCAAAGGTGACAAGTCGGCCCCCGCCACACCTATGAGCGGAGAAGGAACCAAAGATTCGCCTTCTAGCTTCCGTTCTAGATCTGAAAAGAGCTCTGATGACGGCGGTGGTAGAAGCGAAGTTCTTCCGCCACCACCAAGATCGTCAGGCCGAGGCAAGGTTGCCATATGGTTAGCAAAGAGCATGAGGTACGACTTAGATCCTCGCAAGCGGTCAGATCGCCCAGAGATAATCGACCTCCATTATGACAGAATCCATAACCCAGAAAACTGTTTTCATATCCAGTTAAGTTGGATGAATGCAACTCCCAAACTTGTCGAAGATGCAGTTGTATCTTGGGCTGGGCTGGCAGAGAAATACGGACTGAAATTGGTCGAACTACCACTCTCTGAGGCCTCGTCAATTATCGAGTCACAAGTCTTCAGACGCCCGTTTCCAATAAAGCTTAAACACCCACCACCCGAGCCCCCATCTGCGAACCTCTTCACCTCCACATCTTTTGCGTCTCAATGTGCTCCGGACCGCCATTTCTATCATAAAGCCATCCTAAAGAAGTTTGATTTTATCCTTGATTTTGAACCTTACAGCGCATTTCCAACAGATGTCGAAGTATCTTATTCGTGGGGTAAGCCTGATTATAGATTCCCTCAATACGTTCACAGGTCTGGAGCGGTTCTCGCCCAAATCACGGATGAAGGAGACTTCCTACTCTTAACCAATCGATTGTTCAACACCTACCATCCTTCCGTTGTGATTAAGGAGTCAACCAAGTTTGAGCGAAGCGAATATTTCCGGCCGCGTGCATCTACCATTGTTGACTCTACACTGTATGATCGTGGTTCTCCTCACCTATCACCAGTCGTACGCAGCTCCGGAATCAACGGCTTCTCACCTTCTGTCACACCACAGCCACAGCAGCAGCCCGAGCCTATCAACCTATATCAGGCAGCAGCAGATCTGAAAGACAAATTACAAGCGTTCTGTAACGACAAGGAGAAGCTGGATGCTTTCTTTGCTACTGCTGCTGCGCAGGGGAGACCAGTTTCCACGAAAGCCAGCCCAACGAACACAATGACTTCTGACTCGTTGATCCCGTCCCTGGTGTTACCGGACAGCGTAGTACGCCATTCAACCTCAAGTTCGGCGGGGAAAGTGCCTCAACGGTCTGCCTCCATAGACTCGGTCGTGGTACAACATACGCCCCGATATAGCCCGGCGCACGATTTTCCAGGAACTCCTCAACTATAAGCTGGTGCCTCATAGTGTGTCGTCAGGGTCATCAAGGGTCATCATACACAATCCCATGAGAATGTTGCATCCAACATTTTTCATGCCTATATTACGCTTGATTTGTCATATAAATTATCCGTCTCTGTAGACCTTGTCTTTCTCATGTAATATAATCACTTCCCATTACTATATGAATTTATGCAACTTATGCTTGGAGCGCAATCATTGACCATAGATAGCCATTCCCATATTGAATAATTCTGAGTATTGTATAGATAATTCTGCCATGAGTTAAGTATTCTTAAAACGATTCCTATAAAATGCTTAACGGGCTAAATAATTAATTAAGGCTAGACAACTGACAACCGGATAGAAGGCTCCGAGAAATGCCTCAGGGCTAATCAGGAAGAAAGGGACAGAGAAGATCCTTCAAAGGATTAGAACAGCCTGCAACAGTCGCTGACACAACAAGAAGCTTAATGTTAAGGCAGGGCGTTGAGAAGCGGCGAAACTATTACCTCTAAGGATTCGCCCGTATATGCTATTATTGACAGAACCAGGTGCACAAATAGAACGAGAGTATATGGCGCTGGATAGAAATAGACAAAACAATGCATTTCAAATATCAGACAAACCCTCACTTGAGCAATGTTCACGGCCTATAAAATAGAGCTGATGGCAATAGCGGAGCTAAAAAAAGAAAAAGAGAAAAAGCTATACCAGCGGAGAGTGCATGCGGCTATGTATGTAATGTAATAACTGTTCAAGGTGCAAGAATTAAGCATGAGAGAAGGGTTAAAGGAAAACACAATGGCCACAACAGGGTATAATCCCGAGATAATAACTAGTAGCCCAGTAAAGTAATAAATAAAAAGACGCATATGCAGGTCCCAGGGTATCAGAAGGGCTGAAGCGAGAGGTGTCAACAGCAAAAAAAGAGAGGAAAAATTAAGAAGAAAATGAAGATGAAACCCGGATCAAAAATGCAGTGTATGCAAAGGAGAAAAAAAAGGCTCAAAACATAAACAAAGAATGGATCAAAGCAATACTCCCGCAATAAAATATGCAAAGTAACTAGAAATTGGAAATTAAGAGCTTCTCAGGCTGGATATTCTAGGGACCCGAATTATCCCAGAGAGAAGGTAATGGACGGGGGCACTTTAGCAAGATTCATCAATGTCTTGAAGCCACTTGCGTATACCTTCTCTTAAAGTATTATCGGTGATACCGCCGTATTTCTTGTGGCTGTATTTTGGGAGCCCTGCGGGTGTATCTGACACACCAATATTGGATTCTTCCTGGCGGTGTTCGGCAGCAACACTACGTACAACCTCATCAAGAGCTCCAAGAACCATACGGCGACACTCATTTCGTGGGATTTCCACAGAAGGAACATCTGTTCGATTATTGGTATCGTTGTATCTTTTGTTATCTTCCGCATGCAGTACGTTAATACGGCCCTTGCGCATACGGCTTGGCGACGGAGCACGAGAGTGGATAGCAGATGTAGGTCCAGAGCAGGCCAGGACTCGTTCAACGGCATCAACAAGTGTAGCGTCTAGGTCCATAACCGGCTCCTCGATAAATTCTTCCTCCACAGTGCATGGCTGGGATCTTCGCAAAGTGGGAGTTGGAGTAGCATCTATGCTGTCCATTTTGCCAAACGGTTGATATGGAAACTGAGGGGACGGCGTTTGCGAATAATCTACAGCCCGGTCATCGATAGTGGCAATTTTACGGCGCAAACGGATTCGTTTGACAGTGAATGTCCTCGTATCGGCTATGAGTGTAGAACAGACATCAACCCATCGCTCAGAGCCGCCATCAAAATATGATGTTTGCCCGAAGTTTGCAAGATTTGGGGTAGGTTCGGCAGACATGGAACGTTTAATGGCAGATTCAAGATTGGGGTATGGGTGCACGGCTTGAAGTGCAAAATCTTCGTGATAGCACTTGAGCCAACCAGCAACATTGACGCTTGGGCCATCCCAGTCTTTATAATTATTATGAGACCACGGGCTATTGCTGTGGAAAGATCCGTCACAATCAATGCTTGTGATTGATGTTCGGGTCTTTTTCGGTGAAGTTAATGTGGAGTCGTTTGAAGATGAGAGAGACATGAATCCAGGTAACGGCACTTCAACATCAACAATACCTTCATTCGCCTTAACACATAGTTTAACGGGTGATGTGGGCTGCCGACTGTCTAGTGTAGCATCTTCCTTAATCGTAACGCTATCTGTTTGCGCAGACACAGAAGTGGGTATGGATATCATATCATTCGACGTTGTGGGTGCATTGTCTAGAATCGCACTTCTATTCTCTCTTATTGCAGTCGACACTGCAGATGATTGTGACTTCGATTCCAACACTTGTGTTGATGTTCTACGAGGTCTAGATGCATCACTGTTTGATGGAGTATCTTCTCGCGAGTTCCAAAACCCAGAGAGAAGATTCCCCCATTTACTTTGCTGCTGGCTAACATTGGCTAATGTCTCGCTCTTTCGCAAGTTGAGTAACAAGTTTGCAGAGGCAGACCCTGTGTGATCTTGGGATTCATGATGAGCACTATGCGGCTTTCTCGGTTGAGAAGCAAAGTGTGGAACTGGGGTTGCCGTGCCTGGCGCTGCTGTTGCTGCGGATGCTGTGCCGCTTTTCATTGGTCCAGCAACGCCCCCAGGTGGGATGGATAAACTCGAAGTTCTCATAGACCTGGCATCGGAGCCACGTCGTCCTTGGGTATTAGGAGACCTGCTAAATTCCAATTCATCGGGGGCTATATTTGAGGTCTCGTTGGAAGAGACGCTAGCAGATCGTTTGGCTGCACCACGTTCATGAGGAAACTGACGTGTTCGAGCTCGACGATTTATGGTTCGACGCAGCGATTCTTGTCGAAACATAGTTGGGTTTGGGGGGCTTTGAGACGTTTGGCGGAAAGATGTAGACGTGCTTGGACGTAGAGGGGAAGCCAGCGGGTCTGTACGTTGCTGAGCTGGTAGAAAAGCAGAAAGCACAAATATTAGGCGCCTTGCAGCCATTTTATCAGATGAAATGATTACTGTTCTGTTGCATATGCTTAATTCACTGTCCTGTTGAGCCCGTTGTTGCAGAAAATGACGACGTCGATACCAATCAGGTCCGAGGAGACTAAGCCATTCGGTATGATTACCTAGAAATGCGGTAATGAGGACCAAGAAGAAAAAGTTGTGTTCCTTCTCACTTAAACTCCTTGCAATCCATCGGGCTTCCTCTCTCCAGACACCCCAGCGGCTCTGGCCCGAAACAACGGGAGGAATTCTAAGAGCCATGCAAATCCTGAAAGTAGCATGATGCGCCTCTTCTTGGAGTAGCTTGTTTTGTGCCAGGCAATTTGGTAGGAGTTGTACAATTGTCTGGTTAGTTCTTTGCATATTTGGACCCTTCGCGGGCTTTGGTGTTTGCGTGGCATGCTGGACCGTTTGCTTTAGCAGCTCAAGAATCTCATTGCTTGCAAGTTTCTCGAGGCGTGATAATGTTCGTGCAATGACATCCCAATAGTCAACAAGTAAGTCTATTCTATCATCTATACTTGACCCAGTAGTCGAATAGGACGCTTCGTCAAAAAGAGACCATTTTGGATGAGAGTCCAGAGAAACTGACATTCCAGCACAGGGTTTAGCCGGATCTTGCTGGTAAGGATTTCGCGGCTGGCGAGCACTAGATTTTGCAGTTATCGGGAGTCGGACTGTAATCGCCACCGCATACATTGGAGTCTTCTTTTCTTTGATTTTTTTAGCCTTGGCACGTGGTGAGAACTTGAATTCCGGGTCGTAAGGTGACGAGGGAGTTGCTGAATTGGCCTGCATTGGAGTGGCAACTGGAACGCCATATGATTCAGGCAGGTTGACACTGAACATCCTGGTCACCAATACAGTTACACTCGAGGATGAAGATGAGGACGATCTAGCACCATCGCAGCTCAATCGTTCACGAGTCTGACTGATACTCCTTGGGGAACCGCTAAATGTATCCGCTCGACGAAGAGTTCGCCGGTAAGGGTCGGAAACACCAAAGCTAGAATCATCAGATGGTTTATTGTCGTCTGCTGGAACGATGTGCATTTTGGTCGAAGGGCCACGATAGCTAAACGCGCTGCTCCCAAAAATGCAATTCAGCAAGCCAAGTTCGTTAGATTCCCCAGAAAGCCGACCATGTTGCTGATCGTCATCTCCAGTAGTGTTCGAGAATGTGGATCTTCGATTTCGTGCACGGAAAAAGGCACTATTTGCAGCATCATGGTTGGAAAAGGATGATAGGGGAGGTAGATCAGACACCGAGGCACGCGGTGCATGGTAAGAAGTCCGTCCACCGTTTCGGGGGAGAGTTGAGGTACGAGTGTGTCGTGATCGCGGCTTTTCCGAAGAGGGACGATCTAGAGAGGGCCAGGCAGGTTTCTCAACCTTCAGCGGGCTCTGAGTATCGAGAAGAATACACGGGTCATCACGGTCTCCGATGGCGTTTTGTGCAATGATAACTCTTAAATCCTTTGTGGCATCGAGTTCCAAACCGCCTCTATCATCGAAGCTCCCAGCTGAGGATGGGCTAGGTGAGACAGAGCTGGTCTGCAGCGGATATGCATGTGTCCTCGACCGGTGAAGAAGGCTCACGTCTGGGAAGAGAAGGCCAGAGGTGTGTTCCTCTTCTGTCACTGATTCAAGTTGGTTCGAGTTGCGGTTGGCATATGACGTGGGGTTGAGCGTTGCGGCAGCGGTATTCAGCAGACGACCCAACATCTTTGTAGTTGGTTTGATACAGGCTGTCAACGGGTCGAAACCGTTGTCTTTAGTACACAACAGGCAAACCTGATAAAGCGAGGCGAGGGTGAAGGGTTCTATAAGGCTGCTTCACGCGCAGATTCATGGCTCTAGTTCGATTAAGCCTGTCCGCAGTCGCTGGTGTGAGACGAGGGAGGTGGGATTGAGTTCACGTTCGTCAGGCGAGACACAGAAGGGCGGCCTCACTCTTTAAGAGACAAAGGCAAGAGTATACTGAGTACCCAGCGGCAGCTTTAGCCTGGTCTCGCGAGGCCAGACGCTATATCAGGCCGCAGCGACGGCTCTTGTGCGATGAAAGAAGGCTAAAAAAAAAAAAATTGAATGTCGTTCGCGGAAGCGACCCTGACGCTTTAGGACAAGTTGGAAAAGACCCGCGGGCTGGCCAAGAGGCGGTGAGGAAACACCTTAAAAGGACCTCTGTTGCTTATGTACTGCGGAGCCTCACGCTAACTCTACTTAGTCTAGTTTGATAGTAAACTATTACCGATTGGCCGGTCATCTCGCACTAGCCGCATTCGGATAGGCCTCGGCTGGTCAGCCTGGTCTTGGTTCCTTTTGATTGGCTAATTTGGCCAGTGCTCGAGCCTGTATGTGGTTTAGCGCAAGTTCTTTTTGGTCGCGCCCTTCCAGTTGTCATAATAAGCTTCTGCGTAGGTAAGCGACGCCCTCCCTGTTCATGCTCAATGATATCATTTCACCCCCAGCCCTATCAAGGCTATCAACCCTGAAGCAGAGGCCATATCTTGTTTAACCAGATTCATAGCCTGAGATATAACTATACCCTACATAATACCATTGACTGAAAACTTCGGGCTATTAGCCAGCTGTAGTATTCCTAGTAATACCAATACCTCACTCAACTTTGAAACACAAATTCTCACTCCAACACATGTTTATCACCCTAAATATTCTTATCGATGTGTTGTTAGGAGATTGCATGGCAACTAAAAGGAGGGCTACCCACTTTCACATACTCCATTTTTCTTTTTCGTTTAGTCCTTTATCCTCGTTTCTCATTCTGGTTCGACGTAACTGCGAATTGCCATATCACACTACCTACACCAAAACCAGCAGCAACCTCCATTGGTTTTACACTTCTCCAGTGCCTCATTCTCAGCCTAACTCATGATGTATTTCTTCAAATCTTTCCTGGGAGCATTACGCCCTTGTTTGTACTCCAGTTTTCGATACCCTTCACACAGTAAGTACGCTATATTGTTTGGTGCGGCAAGAGTACTCCAATACCCTGGATACCACAACGATAGCTGCAGGCTATCTAGCCATGTAACTCGTTACAAGGATATCCTCCCAAAATCCTCTATGGAAAATGGAGGGAGTGGCGTATCGCCTCCTAAACTATCGATGCTCAGTGAACACCAGCTCGGTGAATTATTGCGTGGAATATTCCCTTCTAATTATCCATCTGAAGTCGTTCATCTAAGTTCCTTCACCCCCGAGGCTTTCCGCATATACAAAGCATTCGAAAATCATAAAAGGTTTGACCCCTTACATTGTCTTGTGCTAATAGAGCGTTAATCATACTATCTGTCTAGAGTTAGAGTGACAACCGATAGAGCCTTCTCAATGACAACAATTCGAAATTCTCCTACTCCTCTCCATCAATGGGTGCTATCTAGCATATCTCACTCCCTTCAATCGCAGATACCTCGTGATGTTCGAATTTTATCAGATTCACTCCTTGAAATCCCGGAAAATATGATGGAAGACATAATTATTCCCGACCTACAGGTTCTCCATAAAAAACAGGGGACTACTGGGGATTTTCCTGTCCTTGTAGTCGAAGTCGGATTCTCCCAGCAATACGAGAGCCTCAAGTATGCTACTTGCAGGGCTATTGACGAAACCCAAAGCGTTAATGTCTCCTTGATGATTAATCTTAAGGAGACTCCAGCATTCCGTACACCTCTTTTATGTCCATCGTCTGGTGTATATCGACATCCAGTTACGAAGAAGAACGTGGATAAGAACGCAATCTTAGCGTGGCTTAATTCTTCAGAGGGTGGAAATCCACCCCCAGAAAACCCCAGCGACCCAGAAAGCCCGTTATTATTTTTAGGGGCCCGTTGGGTAGGAAGAATCGAGGGGAGTTTAGAGGTCTGGATTCGCGATACGAAGACCGGAAAGGCTGTGCGGAAACTTAAACCAGTTGTAAGTGTACCCAGAATAAACTACGCCTCAATTTCACGTACTAATGACTTGATAATTTCAGCTATTCTACGGCTCCAAAGCAACATTAGATAAGGACACACCACGTATTGATGCTAGGTCTGCGAATGTCGACGTTGGCCTTAAGCTGTCTGATATTATTCCATCCGCTGACGATGGCCTTGAGAAACCGTTCCATATCGATTGGGCAGATTGGAGGGAAAGTATCAACCGTGCGAGAACCTCCCTGGTCCGGAGTCGATACCTTACAGTTCTCAAAAGCATTAAAAAATCGGGAAAAAACAAAAGAAACTGAGAGAAGTGGAGTAGTCAATCCGAGGGGCTGTGAGTGAGTGGATAAGATATACATAGTACGACTAACTCCGGAGCTTGTTAGCGCATTTACAGTAAATTTTTTATCAGGGTACATGGGTATAGCTGAGCTTCGAGAAATATGGGACATATACAATGATTGGAGTTGACAGTGTGGCTTTATCACTCGGCTTCTTTACCTTATGGTGGATATTCCAGTGCTAATCTTAGCCTTCAGGTCTTTGACGTTATTTGTACACTTTCTCAGTACTTCAGTGGAATAGAATAGGTTAGGTCTAGTGCCAAATCTGGCTTCTCGTCGCGTACAGAGTAAACTTTTGTAAAATCCGCCCTTCAGCCAAAAGGCGAGCCCGTCACTAAATGGTGGCAGAGACTTGTTGACAATTTTGTTGTTGTTAGCTCAAAGTCCAACTCGATATCATATTATTGGATGAGATAAAACCAAGCCTTTTACTGTGGGGCCAGCGTGATAAAAATAGGACGTCCACTTTAACGTTCAACATTCAACATCCAAAACATCCAAACTTCAAAAACCACGCGACAAACCGATGAACCTCACAGGTCATACATACATGCGGATGTTACCTTTAGAATAAGTGTTCTAAAAGAAGATACAATATGCGAAGTATAGACTACGAAAATGACGAGATATTACCCACTGCTCACATCTCTGCCAACGGCTGATGTTTTGCAATTTGCTACACAATCGACTTCCAACTACCTCGAACCTACTCTTTCTTTCCCCCGTAGTACTACATCTTGTGTTCCTGAGATTCTGGAGAACGAGGACGCCTACTACTCGATGATACCCAGCTTTAGTGCACTGAACCTTCCACTAGTCCTTCATGCACTTCCTTAACACCAAAGTCTCAGCCTCAGTCTCTCCCATTTTTTGATCACTTTCCGTATACAACCAATAGGCTCACTGGTGATCAATTTTGATAGCTGCCCGTCTTATTCAGTTTCCTCTTAAACTGGCTGTTCAGTAAAGAGCTCTGGTTTATTTCTTCGCTTCACTTTAATTTATACAACCTCAGCTACAAGACGTTGTGAGAACCTCTACCTTTGCTCACGTATTCTTCAATACCCAGCTTCTTTTCTTTTTCTCTTATTTCAGCTGGCTTTCTTGACGACTTGGATTACTATCACCCCTTTTCTTCTGCTTACTTTAATCCGAATAGACATACAAGCGTATAACACCTTCAACTTTTCCACAAACCGATTCACTTTAACTCATCGATTCGTTAAATTAAGATTGTGAAACTCGATCAAGAGCTCCCGCATCTCTCAGTTCCGCCAGGCCACATAGCTTCTCATTATACCTCTATTCCGAACTCCTTCTTACCAATCTCTCACCTTACCTTAACTTCAGTTTCTTCTTCGGATCACTGGTCATATATTCATCTGCTATCAACCTTGACCTATTCCCTACGATTTTGCTGTCTTCTTTTGCTAATAACTAGAGACGCTTGATCCTCTTTCCTTTGAATACATTGGCGTTAGGCGTGCGCATTTCTTGCAAAAACCCCTACTGCCTTGCTTTCAACCTAAAAAATGGATACGTTTAACGTTCAACCAACAAACACTAGCTATACCGAGGATATTTCCCTAAACGAATATATGCAGATCTTGGCTCCTTTATTGGAGTTCAATACCACATATATCCCTGAAGGGCCTTCACGTACGGAAGATGGGTTTCCACTTGTTGAACCATCAGGCAATATAGATTTGCAATTCATGCAGGGCCATATCAATACAACGCCCAATTCTAGTGATTCTTTGGGCCAGAACGACGCCATAGATCCCCAAAACGAGAATGCTGAATTGCCGGGCTTAGATAACCCCCGAGATATATGCTTTGATATAGAAAGCAACATGAGCAATGACGGCCCCGACGAGGACGGTTTAGAGTAAGTATTGCTTGCCATGGTACTGATCGTGCTAAAATTCTAACTTTACATAGATATCAGAGGGCAAAAATAGCGTTTGAAGCAGAAGAAAACCCTACCCTAGAAAGTCAAATTCGGTTTAAAAAGGCCCAGGAAAAAGAACATTTACGAACCACAAGAATACGACTTCGAGAGGCACTTAGTCAGTCAGAAAACGATATTTCACACCCGTATAGCCATAGTGAAGCTATCGAAAACCCTGGAATCCAGGCCTCCGAAGATATTGAGGAGCAGAACACTGGCCAGGAAGGAACGTTTGACCTATTTTGCTCTGATGATGAGGCAGCTCCTATACAAGATTTAGCCAACCATTCCATTTTCAATAATGAGGCGATCTTATCAGTTTGTACAAAGGAGGATGCTCCCAAGCCGAAGAAAGTGGCTAAAGCAAAGAGTGGCACTAGACAGGATGAATTGTCCAAAAAATGGGGGGAAGCATCTAATGACAAAATCAAGAAAGCAAAACAAAAGGTAAAGGGTATCCCCAAGCTACATTTCTCCAACTCAGATTATTCTAACCATGATCAAAGCGCGGTAACACCGGAGTACAAAAATCAAAAATTGGTTCTAAACCCAAGAAAAGAGAGTCCAAAAATAAGGAACCCACTAGGCTAAATTTTGACAGCTTATTTACATCAAACCTATTTAGTAACGCAAAGCGGAATACCCAAAAGAAGGCAATCCCTGGGTTTTCGGCAGGAGATAAATCCAAAGCATTGAGGGAGATTATAGGTAGTATCCCGACTGACGAAGAAATTGACATGCGGAGCTTGTCTGAGCACAAAAAGGCTATAATGGATTCTATATTAAAGTTCACGAAGAGGCCAAGAGCCGACCACGAGGGTGGTTGGAGACATCCTAACATGAAAACAAGCTTATTCCACTATCAGGTATGCCCCAGCTAAACCAGAACACGATGTTCGACTAACGCCATTCAATAGCTTCTCGGCGTGGCATTTATGGTAGTCCTTCTGCCTTTTCAAGTTTTGTACAAACATGCTAACTAACACAGCGTGACCGTGAAAATGCATCTACTGCGCCAAGAGGGGGCTTTTTGTGCGACGAGATGGGTTTCGGGAAAACGATTCAGGCAATTGGTTAGTTACAAATACTGTCCCTACTGTCTCTTCATACTTATGTAAACTACTCGTTAGCAAATATGGTCGACGGGAAAGCACTATTGGATAGAAGAGAGCCAGCAATTACTTTGATTGTCGCCCCTACGCATTTAGTGTCGCACTGGTACTCTGGATTCCTACTCCTTAAACGCTTACGAGCTACTTAATAATGAGTGATATAGGCAACAAGAATTAATGAAACACATCAAACCTGGGGAATTGGGATATATATTTCCATATCATGGAGCCGGAAAGCCTAATTTAGATCTCATCATACATTCGGGAGGGGATAGAAATATTGGGGTCATGTAAGTCTTCTTCAACGCACCTTTTTTAGTAGTGGGAGCTGCTAATCCCCTAGAATTACCACCTATGGTGAAGTTAGATCTTCCTGCAACTTTCCAGTTCCCCAATTTTCAAGCAAGGACGATCAAAAATCATGGAGGTTGGCAAATTGTGGTGCCCTACACCAACTTCATTTTCGACGCATATACCTAGACGGCAGGCAAATCTTAACCCTATTCTAATGGGAGATCTCTAACATTCATTAGAAGCACATGAAATTAAAAACCATACCTCTAAAATAAGTCAAGCAGTCAGGCTTCTGTCCGCAAAATTTCGCTGGGTAATAACTGGTACACCTATCCACAAGTAAGCCCCCTCGCTATATTACTGAACAGAGTTTCTTTCAACTAACCTAAGATATGGTTTCGTTTTACCAGCTATGTCAAGGAATTCTACCCCTATTTCAATTTTTTACAAGTCCCAGGACTGGAAAACCACGATATATTTCATGACAAGATTGTGCAGGTATAAAACAATGGCCCAGTTCAAGTTTATATTGGCTAACCCACTTTAGAACGATGTCGACCATCGCAGACTTCTTAATTGTTTACGTGCATACATGTTGCGCAGAACACATGCAGAAACGCTCTTCGGGCGCCCTATCCTGAAACTACCTGGCATTGACGAAAATACCATTGTTGTCAAGTTCTCTCTCGTGGAAAGAGCTCTTTACCGCAAAATAATTAGCGGTTTCCTGGATAAGAATCTTCGTTAGTTATATTCTGTTTCCTTTTTTTTTCAAATGCGAAGTATGAAACCTAACCGTTTATAGACTCTATGCGAACTGTTGAGGGAATTAGCAATTACCTCACTCTCTTGCTCATGCTACGGATGTTTACTTCACACCTATTAATACCACATAGCGCAATAAGGCCATTCCTTACCCCCCAGTTCATGCTCGAAATGCATCCTGAAGTTGAAAATAGTGCCCAGCTTGAGGATGTCGAGATGTACAACTCGCTTAAAACAATATTCGAGGATCCGATTCCTTCTTCAGATCCTCAGATCAAGGAACCACAACATACTGATCTTCTTACGATGTTTAAATCGGTGGCAAACAGTCCAAGTGCTAGACCAGACGTCATGAATTGCATTGTATGCGAACGGAAACCAAGAGAAGCTTTTATATTATCGTGTATGCATATTTGTTGCAGCAACTGCCTCCCAAAATTATCACAACCCGTAGAGGAGCAGTTTATGTGTCTCTGTGGCTCCATTATACGGTTTAAATCCTGCTTTGATGTCCAAAGTCTCTGCCGTAGCAAGGCAGGGTCAAAAGGAAAAGGTGCTAAACCTCGTGACATTAATGGGCGTGAAGAAGGCTGCATTGACTGGGCTTCTTCTGTCGGCCACATGGTACCCGGTGCAAAGCTAAGGGCAGTGAGATCATTTATTTCTCAATGGCTGCAAGACTCTCCAGGCACAAAAATCACAATATTCACGCAGTTCATTGGGATGATGAGCATCTTATGCTCATTATGTGAGACCGAGGGCTGGGGATACACTACAGTATTGATGCTCCTAGCACTTTGCTCAAATATTATTGACCGTTGCTTACCATTTATGACAGCTTTCTGGGAAATTATCCCATGCAACTAGACACGCAAATATCAAGAGGTTTCGCGAGGAAGAGAAAATCAACATATTGATATCCTCTCTGAAAGCAGGAGGGGTTGGCCTCGACTTAACCATGGCTACCAAGTGCATTCTGCTTGACTTATGGTGGAACGAGGCCATAGAACAACAGGTAGGTAGCGCCATACCATGCTCCTTTTCTACTCCCCTAATTTTGTTAGGCATTTTGCCGCCTATTCCGTATAGGCCAGAAGAAGGACGTCGAGATTATTAGAATATGTGTTGATAACACGGTGGACGATCGTATCCAACTCCTTCAGAGCACCAAATCCGCCCATATCGAAGAGGTAATGGGTTCAAAAGTCTTTGCACAGAGGTAGATCATCCTTACCATATATTTCTATCAATGGGCCATTAACACGGCTATTAGGGACTCCCTCTCTGCGATTCTAGAACTTTTTGGTACGGCGGAGGACAAAAATACCGATGAAGGATATAGATTCTTGTCTGATGAGATAACCCCTATGTCGGTGGATGAGATTTCTTCAAACGCATAAAGGGGTCATTTCAAGGGCAGTGCTTTGCTATATTTCCCCTAGTTTATTTCGAGACACAAACTCATACCCAAAAAAAAAATTTTTCTTATATGAAAACCGTCTGGCGGGGAATGAGGACCCCTGTTACTACCCCAGCTTTTTACCCCCACGTGACCAGT
The DNA here is from genome assembly GCF_000151145.1 of Microsporum canis CBS 113480. Classification (NCBI taxonomy): domain Eukaryota; kingdom Fungi; phylum Ascomycota; class Eurotiomycetes; order Onygenales; family Arthrodermataceae; genus Microsporum; species Microsporum canis. The sequence goes on from NW_003299167.1 coordinate 1,959,863, forward strand.
AAGTAGATGCCGAGGGCGTTTCTCAAGAAGAACAATGCAAACCCCACAATGGAAGGGTTGTAGATATATACATTTGATATATTTCGACCAAGGGAGCTATTGTTTTTTCGAGTGTTCGGTCCTCGCGGCGACTCTCCGGCGTAGTGCACTCCTACCATCCCCATTCAGCCAATCCGTGCGAGAAACGCTTGGTGAAGCTCATCCAGTAGAACGATATAACAATGGCAGATGATAACAAGCGGTTGGGCACCCTTTCACAAGGCGGATACTATGATCTCGGGAACTATCACCGTCCTGTCAGTACAAACAACCCGGGTGCCCAAGCTTGGTTCGATCGGGGGCTGATCTGGAGCTTTGCCTTCAACCATGACGAGGCAGCAGAGTGCTTTCAACGAGCCATCGATCAAGATCCTGATTGCGCCATGGCATACTGGGGGCTGGCATACACTTCTGGGCCCAACTACAATATGCCATGGGCATTTTTTAATGCTGAACAGCTGGGATATGTGGTGAATAAAACCCATAACACAGCGAAGCAGGCGGAAGAGAAGGCAAAAGCGCCAACCGTGTCAGCGGTTGAGAAGGCCTTAAGCAAAGCATTGACGTTCCGATATCCCCAAGACCACCCTGTGGAAGACTGCTCTGTTTGGAACAAGGGTTATGCTGATGCAATGAAGTTGGTATATCAAGAATTTCCCGACGACATTGATGTGGCGATGCTGTATGTAGATGCGTTGATGAACTTAACCCCATGGAAATTATGGGACCTGGTCACTGGGAATCCGGCAAAGGGAGCACACACACTGGAGGCCAAAGACATCCTTGATCGTGCGCTGGCCCAGGAAGGCGGACTTTCCCATCCTGGGTTACTCCATCTTTATATTCATCTTCTGGAGATGTCTACCACCCCAGAGGCAGCATTACCGGCAGCTAACCGCCTAAGAGGCCTCGTTCCCGACTCTGGTCATCTAAACCATATGCCATCTCATATCGATATCCTCTGTGGCGACTATCAAGGAGCCGTCACGTCGAACTCAGATGCGATTGTGGCTGATGAGAAATTCGTCGCGCAGCACGGAGGGTTGAATTTTTACACTCTCTACAGATGCCACAATTATCACTTCAAAGTATACGCAGCTATGTTTTCAGGACAGTCGAAAATTGCAATTAATACCGTTAGACAGATGGAGGCAAATATACCCGACCAACTACTACGTGAATCTTCTGCAATGGCGAATTTACTGGAGTCGTTCGTCGCAATGCAAGTACATGTTCTTATCCGTTTTGGGCTGTGGGATGATGTCCTCGCACTCGAACTTCCAGAGGACCAGGTCCTATATTGCGTAACCACGGCAATGAGGTTGTATGGAAAGGGAGTTGCTTATGCGGCTACTGGGAACATTGAAAAGGCACGAGAGATCCGCGAAGCCTTTCATAACGCCGTGAAACGTGTATTGCCCACTCGGACAGTATTCAATAATAGCTGTGGTGACATCTTAGCTATTGCATCCGCAATGTTGGATGGTGAACTCGAATATCGTCTTGGGCACTACGACGCAGCGTTCGAACATTTGCGACATTCCATAAAGTTATACGATTCGCTCCACTACGATGAGCCCTGGGGCTGGATGCAGCCGACTAGGCATGCGTACGGCGCACTCTTGCTCGAGAGAGGCCATGTCCAGGAAGCCGCCGCTGCGTACCGAGCAGATCTGGGGCTTGATAGTACCGTTCCCCGTGCGCTGCAGCATCCGAATAATGTTTGGGCATTACATGGGTATCACGAATGCCTCGAAGCGCTAGGAAAGGCAGATGAAGCTGCAAAGGTCGCGCAACAGCTTGCTACGGCACTTGCCGTAACGGATGTGCCCATCAGATCGTCTTGTTTCTGTCGACTCCGCACCGTTGCCAGAATGTAACTACCGTAAATGAGCGTATATATTTTCGTTTCAGTGTAAATTGCATAGTGTGAATAGATATAGCCTCAATCTAAGTGCTAGGATGCCTCCAGGTAGTTAAAACAAAGTATTTTAAGCACCAATATTTGTGCCACAGCGGGCTTACACCTATATCATGCCAAGGTGACCTACGCGCATGCAAGAGTTGCAAGCCTGTCAGTAGAGTTGCGTGAATAAACTCAACTTCATTGCTCTATCCACCATATTAAAACAGGCAAAACACAAAAATAAGAAGCAAGGTTAACAACTCCTCAAGGCAAAGCCGGCCACAGAAGAGCATCTTCCGTTGTCGGCCAGCGCTCAGTTCATGACTGACTGTAGGTGTGTATATGAGATCATCAAAAGCCGTGCAAACAGTAGACATACAGAGAGACGATAAAAAGATCAAGCTACATGCCCCTTTTGGAAGCAGTAAAGGCAGATTTCGTAGCATCTGGAGTGGTATCATTATAAAATATATTTTTTTAATTCGTTTGAGTCGGTGGTTGACTAAGATTGGATCTTATTGTCTCCCTTGACGGCCTCAGCGTAGGTTGGAGGAGACCTGTGCTCGCCCTCGGGCCTACTGCTGCTTCCCTGGTCCTGTGCACCGGTAGCAGCATATCCACCACCAGCCCGCTGCGGCTTTTGAGGGACTGGAGGCGACGGTGCAGGCCTTGATTCGGGGTTCACGTTGGTTCCGTACGTGCGCTGCTGCTGGTGCTGCTGGTGCTGGTTTGGATGGGCCTGCTCATGAGCGATGTAGTAATAAGTGACTCGGCCTGCTTCAGCGTCTCCGCGATGTTGCCCCACGATCGGCCTGTATCCATCCGGATACTCGTCGTCTGCTTCGGGGTACTTTAAGATGATATACCAGGCATGCAGCAGACCCGGAACGTATCCCAGACAACAGAGGGCGATGTTGATAAGAGAGTCAGCAGAACAGACGCCGACTTTGATCCAGACTGCAGTGTGACAAGCGGAAACGTTAGTATGCTTGCTTTATAGCCACTAGGGAGAGTGGGCTGATAAGGGTAGCGCACCTGCGATGGGTGGAAAGAGGACAGCAAGAATGGCCAGGAAGGCGTCTGGTGAACACATTGTGGAAATGAGACGGTGTCGATCTGGGGTCAGTGTATCCTTAGTAACTCCTTTCTCTTCTTCTTCTTCTTCTCCTTGTCTCCTTTTGTACTCCCGTAGACGTGAAGCTGAAAAGTGGCTGCCTTGCAAGTTTCCTCGAGTTTGCGCCTCGGTGGTGACGTCTTTGCTTAGTAAGTATATCACGTGGAGGCCACCTCCATCCCCGTATAACTCAGTAAGCGCTCTACATATAAATTTACACAATAATACAACTATGAACCGACTATATCTCCCCGTGTTTATTCATATCTATATCCCCTTTGTCTACATCCCTACGTCTACGTCCATGTCTGTCTTACAGTATGCTTACATAATGGTATTGATGTGTATTGAGTGCTGCAGAAACTTCAGGGGCGTGACGGGATGTCCCGAGGATGGCGTAAAAGTGGCCCCATTATGCTTTATCTTATTGGCTGCTATTTTATCTTCAGCCAACCAGAAGTCTCTGTACCAAAAAGTAACTTACGGCAAACAACAGAAGATACCACGCCTTACCGCTTTTGGCCCTGTCGCCCGACGTCTTCCAAACTCCTCACTCTTTTTTTCTCTTTCTCTTCTTCTTGTTCCTGTCGCTCTCCATCTGGTTTCTACCAGTTCAGTCGATTCGATTCCTCGTCTTTCATTACGCCAATTTGTCGGCAGACTCGCCCGTCCACTCGTTCGTTCCGTCATAAGGGTTTGTCGCTGAAGGGCTCTGTTTTTTTTTTTAACCTCTCGCCTGGAACGTTTAATTACTAAGAGAAACCGGCAACGTACCAACTCAGACATTCCACGTCGAACAGCAACACGTCGGGCCTTTTTCATTCATTTACTTCAGGACCTCCTCGAGGCTACTTCTATCGCTCAAAGTCTACGAATTCCGCATTCATGTCGATGCAACAAGGTGTTACTCTGTATATAGTTGTCCCCTCGTTGTGACAACTTTAAACAAGAAACGTCTCGGTAATCAACTTGCAGACTCCCCCGTCGACGCAACAAACGACATGTCTAGAGGCTGTATCTCACTAAGGGGATCGAAGCAATGCCCCGCGTTCCATTCTGCTTCCATTTCTACCAGTGATCCCTTGGTCGGTCTATAGTACGTGTTTTCGATACTCCATCACATGAAAATCAGGGGTTAACCTCTTTTTTTGATATCCAGCCCTTTTCTGCGATATGTCTCCAATCTCGATGATTTCGATGAGAAACTTGGATCCTACGTTCACAACGATTATGTCAAAATGAAGTATGTTCTGTGATTTTATCTTTATTTTTTTCAATGGTGTGCGCGCCTCTTACTACATTTCCGAGTGACTGATCATATTCTGCTTTGACAGGTACCAGGACATACTCGGGTGCGACGGTGTGGACTTAAGAAACACCACCTCTCTCTATGCTCAATATACAACCAGTGTAATTTGTAATGGAATAATACAAAATTCAAAAGAACCATGCAATTTGTCCGAAGACAGCGCCAGGCCACTCTGCGCGGAAAGCTGTGTAAGGTTCTTCTTTTTTTTACCCCATTATGGAATATCATTGCTAATTCTCTGATTCAGGCTATGGCTGCTACAAGCGAAGAGATAATTACCGTTAATCCGGACTTGTGTCGTTCTCCCAACCGCAATTTCATGGACCAAATTCGCGCCGACTTTACAGTATGTGCTATCCCAGCCAACTCACTATCCGGGCATTGCATTCCTGGCTCCGACAATGAGCCAAACGAATGTGGCTTTGGACCAAATCTACTAGGCCTCTGCGGTTTCTGCTCTCAGAATTCGGCCAATGGCACCGATACCTGCTGTTATGCTGCGAATGCGGAAGCCCGTTGTAAGGACGTCAAGCTTCCGCCAATCACCTCATTGCCACCACTATTTCCGCACCCAACCACCACATCTACTCCTTCATCGACTTCAAAACCGGATAGCGATGGCCTCAGTGGCGGCCAGATTGCGGGAATTGCCGTTGGAGCGGTATTGGGATGTGCCATTCTAGTTGGATTGGCCTTCCTATTCGTCCTATGGAGAAGACGTAAGCAGAACGAGTCCGTCGGAAGCATATTCAACCAACCCACGCCTCCTCGTACCATGGCAACGGCACCATCACACCCCACCGCGACTTCAACTAACAAGCAGCAGAATGTATACGAAGCCATTCCCGGAGGCCGCGTTGCACGAATGTCAGCACTCCAAGGTGCCAGCAATCCGCCGTCAACTCGCGCGTACCACGACTCGGATTCAGAAGTGTTCGCAGACAGCCCATCTGGGGCCAAATCGAGACGGATCCCACCAATTACAGGAAGGAGAAATGGTTCACTCTCCAGTGCATCCGCGCTCACCAACAATGGTGACCCGTTATCTCCCAAGTCTGGCAGTGGTGGGCAGTTCTCTTCCCCTGAGGGGCTTGCCAGCAACCAGTCAGAGCAACTCCCCTACTTCCGCGACTATTACTCTCAGGATGATATCCATCCCAACGATAAAGTTTCTGTTCTTTGGGCATATCAACCTCGTGCCCCCGACGAGTTTGAACTGGACAGAGGCGACACGTTGAAGGTTGTTGGTATATGGGATGATGGCTGGGCGACCGGTATCCGCGTCAACGAGAGAGCAGAGGACTATGATGGAAAGCCTAAACGCAGCTCACTCAGAGATAGTGGTGTCTCTCAGGGGTCGGAGGCACGACCGCCATCGTCTCCAGGCTCCGGAGAAATAAAAGCATTCCCAGTACGTCTATCCCCTTTCCCCACTTGCCCTTTTTTTTTAAAAAAAAAAAAAAAAATTTTAACTAACTCCATCTAGCTTGTCTGCGTATGCCTTCCTCAACACTGGCGGAAAACAATCGATGGCTACCTTGAAGGAGGCGACCAAGATGCTCCATCTTAAACGATACCACTAGATTCGGGACTTGCCTTTGCTTTCTTCCCCTCCTTTTTTTTTCATGCGTTGATGACATCAGGCTCTGGCGTTATATATTTCTTTTCCCTTTCTCTTTTGTGTCATCTAAACCCCTTTTATTCCCCCTATTTGCGTCTGCTTCTTCTATGTACGGACTAAGAGTTTTATCCTCTTGCGGCAAATACCTCGTCTCGATGTGTTAGCTTCTTGCTTTGATCGCATTGATATCCATTATACCTTTTTTGTTTTTCTTCTCTCTTGTTTTCCTGTCGTGCAAAGAGAGGGTTCGCCTGCCCTTACGGCACTCTGTTTCAAGATTACTCCTTCATAAAGATTTTGACAGTTCAAAAACGCTCACCTACCGGTCTAACCCCCAAGTTTGGGGTTTATCCGCGTTCCCTGAGCAGTTCTATTACTTTCATCCGATGCCACAGCACAGCACTTACTTCCTCTACTATGTAGATAGAGGCCCCCCTTTTTCCCTTCTCTCTTATTACTCCTTGTGCAGGCCAAGATCCCCCTTTTTCCGCATCTAGATGTTAGATGTTAGCTATTCGTTGCTGTATGTACTATTATCTTCAATGTAGTTTATACCCAAGAGACTCCAAGCCATGCTGCGGTAGTCTTAACCCTGGTTAATTACCATCCTCCGTCCCTTAGTATACATCTACACCCATCTATATACAAACATACCTCATCTTACAATTCTCCCTTTTTGCATACACAGCATATAGGTGCCATACCAACATATACAGTGATCGGCCAACAAGGCCAAACTCTCTGAAACGCATATACTATGTACATGCTATCCGGCTCTCTTATGGACATGGGTATCAGGGCTTATGTCCCCCAACTCCTGTCTGCAGGCGTGTGGATGTTGGATAAAATGGCGTGATTGTAGGGATATATATCTAAGTATACACAAACCCAACGCCGTGTCATGCCATGCCATGTCCCTTCTTTGCAGAACCGCCATCGTCAGAAGCAGAGGGACGAGGATCGTGGCGTGATAGATGCACATCTATACATAGTAAACATGAACGCCTATATAACCAAAGAGATATTATATACTATATATACATACGAGTATGTGTCTCTGGCGTGACTGTTTAAAAATAGAGATGGCCATCCAGTCGTATAGATTTGTTTGTTCAGTCGGCCCCATACGCAGAGAAGGGACAGACAGAGACAGACCCGATGCCGTGAACTCAGGATACCCCTGATATCTCACCTCTCGGTCCGTCCAACATGTTCTTTCACCGCTGCTGACACTGACCACGCGCTCAGGCTGTTTCTGCTCGGTATTCCTTTTTTTTTCTTTTCTTTTTTCTTTTCTTTTCCTGAAGAACCGTTTCTCGGCCTTATCGTCCGAGAGAAAGGAGGCTTAATGTATCTTCTTCCTCTCAACAGCCTCAATTGGCCACTCTCTCACTCACTGTCTCCTTTCTCCTCTTGCTTCTCTTCCTCTTCACATGATACTTCTTCGTATGCTCAAACAGAGCCACGTGAGATTCGCTTTGTTTTTTTTTTTCCCCTTCGTGCTGCTGACCATCAAGTCTGTCTGCATCCCTGGTGTTTGATAGATATTGCCGTTTAAACGAATGAGTAATGGATTTTGGACATGGCGTTCCTTTTTTCATCGACTGTTCCTTAAAGCAGGCAACCGTTACGCGAGCCTTGTCTTTCTATCTTGCTTGCTGTTTGCAAAAAGTCTCCGGTAATTTATTTATATGTATAGTTATTTGTTAAAAAGTCGAAGCAAGGAGATTTTTGTTCGGTTCGGGCTCGTTTTGCCCTTGTCTAAAAGCCATTTTCTACTGAGGGTCTTCATTTTTTAATATTAAAGGAATCGGCTTCATCTTTTTTTTTTTTTTGTTTTGGTTTCATCGGCGGGGTTAGAAGGTCGTTCGGAGCTTGCTTGCCTCTAATTTGATTCTGGCTTGACCAGAGACAAAACACATACACAGAGCTCGAAAGACCAAGTTTGAAACCACCAGGGCCGAAGAAGAGAAACAGTCAAAGGTTGGTGGCTCGTGTCATCATCGACGGGGTTGGCCGAGTATATCCCCTTTGGCCTTGCACTCCGGGATATGGAGACTGCTTAGGTTAGAATAGTTGAATGTATATATGCCAGTTATATGTAATATGCAAAAGATGACAGGCTAGTCTCCTTTTCATGGCGTCATATATGTACTCCGTATATATATGGTTGTCCTCTTGGTTTGCCGGGCTGTGGCTTGTTACTGGACGCATCCTCCGTATATATGGCAGCGAAGGCCATAACCATCCAACGAGCCTCCTAACTGCCGCGGCCGCCACACTCGGCCTTGAGACGAACGCTTCTCTCGGCTTCGGGCTCAAGCCGGACGCCATGACCGGGTCAAAGGGGCCTCCGCGTTGCATGTATTTGCACAACGATTATACATCTTCAACTGCAAAAACTGTTGGTTTCATGACTTGCCGTGGGGAAAGCAGACAATGATGAGCATCAAGTGTATCAGGAAACACCCGATCGAAAACACGATCCCCCATAATCATTAACGGTGAATGTATGATCTTCCCAAGATCCAAGATGTTTTGCCATGCTCCCTTGACAGTGAGTCTATGATTCAAGGGGAGCAACTGCTAGGGGAGACCTGGTCGACTCTTCTCGTCAGAAACAAAACAAACCAGCAGCCCTTGGGTCCTTGTATACTGGCCATCTTCGAAGGGAAATTTGATCTTTGCCCTATGTTTTTTCTCTGGATAACGATCAGATGGAATGGTCTGTTTACTCCGGTTTTTTCCCCCGTATTATAATTGCATCATTCGACGGACTCGAGGGCCGATGCTACATATTGGCGTCTTGAGGTAGCTGTCCCGTCATATTTTTAGGTATTTCTTATTATATATATGCTTCCTACCGCCTGCTAACAAGCAGATTCCTAATGAACGCGTAATCTTGACGCCCAGCGCACAGCTGCTCATCATTTCTGTTCAGAGTAAGTAGTTAACGGCCGGCGTTCAAGCTGGTCATCATCCGTTCTTCCGGCCTGGGGTGGTTGGTCCTTTATTTTTTTATTTTGAGCCTCCCTGAAGTAACGATCGTCTATGCAGGGCACAGCGCACAGCCCTGACGGAGAAAGATGACGTGACAGGAGAGACGGGATGCGCTCAGATCTGAGATGTCTGGCATCAAGCTCCGCCGGGGGGAGGGGGGAAGGGTTGGAGATGGAGGATGGGACGTGGAGAATCCCTCCTTTGAGATATACATACGGGGTGCATCCAAGTCATGCATTGGGGAGAAATGCTTATGGATGCCAGCGTATACATACATGAGTCCAGAATGCCTGGAGAGTTATCCGTCTTTTCTTTCCTTTCCAGTCTGCTTTGCTTTCGATCCGACCAAGGGTGATCGCCATCTGACACAGCCAGCTCAAGCTATATGACGATCACTATGCATTGCTGGCGGGATCTAAGCAAGTTCGTCTTGAATATCCGGAAGAAGGTGACAAGGCGACAGGCTCGGAATGTTGGAGTTTGCGCTGGCTGCTACGTCTATACAGATATGCAGGAGTATTACAGCACACCAATCTATACCATATAACCAACGATATCGGCAAGCAGAACACATGCGGAATGCTAGCCAAAGTCAATTATAATCTGTTGACAGGTCTGAGTACCATGGAAAGGAACAGCTGTCTGACCATCACCGGTAGCCATCGGCCTAGAACCTTCAACTCCAGCTTCACCCTGAGAGTGTCATCGGCCGCTTTAAGCAGGTCCAGAGCTTCGGCTGGAACCGTTAGTGTGTATCAAGGCAAGGACAAAAGGGAGAAACGGCCAAAGGGGAAGAATGCCGTTCTTCGGTTCAGGCGCAGGGCCATAAAACCGCAATTACAGAGCAGAGCCATCTCTGGCCTGGCCTGGACTGTGCTGGGCGTGGAGAGAGCAAGCAAAATGTTACGTACAAGTTATTGCTCTTCTTGTCCCTATCGCCCGAAGAGCTGGAGAGGCTGCAAAGAAAATGCAGTAGGTGACTCTACATGTTGGCCACGGTTAACCCAGGGGTTCGCTTGCAATGCCTCTCTCGCCTATCCAGTCCGTCCAGCGTGGCCCCTTGCCCCGACCTTCTACATAGCTGACCTGTCGATGTATGTATGATAACTTGCGAGTGCGTCTTCTTATTCGACGACAGTGCTGGTTGTGTTTGCAAGCTGCCTCGCTGGGTCCCTGGACTAGTTGGTGTCATCGACGGGCTTTCAGTTCCGTCGTCAACCTCCTTGGACGATAGAGTCCGTGGACCATGTTCAACACATCCCATGCATATCCCATCTCTCTCTCTCTCGTTCCTTCAATCCCAGGGCAGTGATCGCTTGGCTTCTCACTCGTTGCCCGTTGGCTCTCTCTCTCGCTGTACGGGATTTGAGTGGAGAACTCTTTTTTAAACGCTGCGTACATTTTACACAGGTCCCCGCAGGAAGGAAACAACCTCTTCAGGGTTGTTAAGTGTTTGTTCCTGGGGCTAAATTATCAGCAATCCAGGACGAGACGGCCTTACGGGACGAGCTTGCGGCCAGCTTGCGGCAGCGTGCCAGGGGAAGGGGAACCAGCAGCTCTTCGATAAGCCCATTCGTATATACATATATCGCCCCAGGGAATGAACATGAAAGAAAAATTAGGTAACAACCCGTCGCCGTCTGTTTTTGATTGAGACTGCGCAAGCCTAGGCCGATTAGAGAGCCCCTTGTGCTAAACGACGGGATTGCGTCCCAGGTTGGCCTTGTCTGTTCCGTCCAATCTGGGCGCAAGATACAAGACTGGCCACGCTGCTTCCAGATTATTCCGGAGACGCATCTACCCTACTCTCGCATGCCTTAGTGAGCAGCATCTTTGGGTCCCGTCCTTGGGATGGGATAGGGGACTTTTTTCTTTTTTGCATCTTTAGTCTCTTGGCTGCGGCCTATCCCATAACCAACTCTTTTGCTGCCTTCTTGTTCTGTCCTCGGACAAGGGAGAGATGTTCGAGTTGGTGCTGCGCAATGGTGGTTACGGCTGGACTGGTTTGAAAGGCGGGAATGAATAAGAAGTCTATCCTTGATCCATGGTGGCGATGTTCGTTTGCTCGCACGGATGTGGAGGCGTCTCTTTTCCACTCTCTTGCACACACAGCTAGGCGGCACAGTCGATGGACCGGCGCAAACGACTTTTTCCATCATAACTAATTTTTCTTTTCTTTTTGGCGTGCGGAGTATACATTTACTATGTTTTTCTTTTCTTTTGAGAAGAGCCCGACTGTAGTTCAAGTCCGTAGCAACCCATGCTCATGCTCGATGCCATCATCATCACCAGGCTTGGCCGGTGAACGAAGCCACAGTCATCGGGATACACACTTGAGATACACGGTGAAATTGTACGGAGTATAGAGAGGAGGACTCTCTTCACCAAGACTGCAATGGGTTAAGGAGACAAGTCGGCATCCCCTTCCGCTCCACTTACAAGAATATACATACGGACTAGCGATCCCATGCCGGCCGTTTGCCCGCCTGGAAATGGACACCTCCCAAGCCTCGTGGCCGGTCGGGATTAGTCGTTTACGGTGTGTGCATCGGGTGGAGGGACGGCTTTCGGTTAGAAAGACAGCGCTGGAGTCGGATATAAAATTCTAGAACATGGAGCCTCTCGATACGGAGTATGTCTACTCTGACCGTCAAGGTGGGATACTGTCGGCTCGCGGAATCGGGTAGAAGGCTGATTATATTGTGGCTGGTCGAGATACTGATGGTATACGGGGGGTGGAAAGGGTATGTAAGTACATTGTATGTAATGTCTGAAGGAGGATCGAGGAAGCCCAGCTCTTTTACCTATCCTGCTTCGACATGGGCAGCTTCAGCTTCAACCCCCCCGGGGCTCGTGATGTAATATATCCCGGCCACAAAGACTCCTCCCCCCGGGCAAGGAGGATCAGCTACCATGCCATAGATTGTATGGAGTATATTCATCACTAGACAGAGCGTTTGACCAACGGATATCTTTCGATTGCAAATGGCAAAGGAGAGTGAAGAACGCCGGTTCATCCATAGAAGTGGAATCAGACATGGAGAATGAAGAGGGGGAGTCTTTTATTTTTGGCTGCCTCCATATTTACTTTGTATAGAGATATAATAGGAGACCGATATAGGGGGGGACAGAGCGAGGGTTGCTCTTGATCTGTAACAGCGTTACCTACGCCGGGCCCCTTGACGTCTTCCCACCCCTGGCCGTACGAGAAAGTCACAAAAATGAGAACCTGGGCTAGGAAGCCATTATCAACCTAACATTATATGGCCAGGGGGGGGGTCATGAAATATACGATTCGCTGGCTTCTCGATTACCTCCTTGTCACTTAGGGGCCTCCCGACGGGACACTATAGCCAGGAGCGATCAATAAGATGGCCTGTGTGATAGGGATGTTCCTTATAACCAACGAGATACATAGCTAGTAGCCTGGCATCTGTGTCAAAGCTAGGCTATTATATCGACCTTCCGCATACATCCATCGGTGGCGTCTATGCACTCCATATGGCAGCATATACGTACTGATATATATCGCCGGTCACACATTGATATCCTTGCATTTACAACCTAAATCGATCTCACGATGGATCGAGCTCGTTTGCCGCACATCCTTACGTATATCCATCTTACACGATGACCAGCTAGTTCTCACTCCTGGAAATAATCGCCTCTGCCCTATTATAAGGGCACTTTGCAATACACATTGTTCTTCCATCGAAAGAGAAAAAAAAAAAAACGAAAGAGAGATGCAGTGCGCGCCCTACGAGGCGGGTGATTTCGGACTGACGCCGTTATTGTTATTTTATCTGCTTAGCTGGAATATGGATGAACTTGGGACTAAAATACGCCCTGGAGCTTCACCATTACTATGTATACCATCACAGGCATGAGATCCAGGGAAGAACCAGAATAAGATGACGTCAAGCTTGATGCCCAAGTTTTCGAGATGGGCCAGAGAAGGAGATCTTCATCTTATAGACGCCGCACATCATGAGCCAGCTTTGCCAGCCAGACGAGGAGATACGCCAATACAACCCCTGTCCGTGATAACCAACCCGATGTATGTACATGTGTAAATGTACAACTGAGTCTGGAGAAGAGCTAGACTTCATTCCACTTCCACATTCGGTCCTGCACGGTTGGATGCAGCCTTGCAGGTGCAGGAAGAAGAGCGAGGGTCGAGGGTTGCATGTTTCAGTCTTTATGAAGGGAGAGAAGTTCCGTCGCATGGCCGCATCTGCCTGGCTTCTGTACGACTATGTGTGATATGGGCGTTTCTTTTTTTCCTCCCTTCTTTTTGACCTTTGCAGAGGTTGGTTCATTATTCCAACTGTCCACCACAACCGCTAGAATCTCCATCGGATCGGGCTTCGGCAGCAAAAAGCAAAGAGGAAGAAGTGGTTTCTTTTTCTGTGTATTTTGTAAAAGATGAAAAAGAAAAAGAACCTATACATATGCGGGAGATCATGGCCCGCCTTGTGATCCTATTCGCTGACTCGCCGCCTGTATTGAGATGTACTTCAGATGGTGTATGTATACATTAACGTACTGTGCCACTGATCATACCCGCGGAATTATACGTACAATAACATGAAATATGCCTGTATATAGAAGAGCAAAAAAGGCATATAACATTTACTCTATAGTGGTTAACTCTGTAGGATACTGCATGCAACTTCCCGTGCTAAAGCTCGCAGGGTCAAGCCAGGGCGCGCCGAACAGAAGATCAAGATAACGAGACCCGCCTGTCTGGAGCAATTAATGAAGAGGGATAGAATCATATAACCAGCCTAACTAACACCAGGACTATAACTAGGGTAAATTAGTTTCTTAACACTATAGATAGAAATAAAGGGGGACGCCCTTCCCCTTGGGACGAGCATATATATATAATAACAATAATAGCGGAAACGAGCAGATGACCACGGCAACGGCCTTCTATGAAGCTGGGGACGGCGGTATCGAATGAGCCATACAGATATTCTCCGTCGACCAAAGAAAAAGTGGCTACCCAGCAAGTCGGAGATGGTAAATACGAACGTTGGCATGCTCTTAGCCGGGTGTCTAGACTAGGAAGCACGGCGTAAGCAGGCAGCGTACTGGGCCGAATAAATTAATTTATACGGCAGGCGTTATATATATATACATACGCTGTACGCCGAACGGGCAGTTTTGGCACTAAGGCAAGCCGTTGACGAAGCGACTTTCCGGCGAGATAGTGAGGATAGTTACATCGTAAGATATTCGAGAGACACTCTGACTGACCCGGCAAGACTCGGGGGATGAGGAGAGAGTCAGGGGGACGTTTTTTTTTTTTTTTTATCTGGTTTACTTTCTGGCTAGTCTTTGGTTCAGTTGGAGATTTTTTATTTTTTTTTTTTTAATATGTGATATTGATGTAATTTTTCCTTTTCGCATGTTTGGGTAGAGAAAGGTACAGGCGGATGCAGGCCGACGAGGTTATTGTAGACAAGACGGCTGGACATACACAATAGTAGAGACAAGAGTTTGCCTCAAGAGAAGATCATGTTGATCTATATCTGACCGCAACGAGCATGCGCAATGGCTGCAGCGGATAAGAGATTATAGGACCGTCGCGGTGGTTAAAGCTGGTTCGACCTCTTCTTCTGCTTCTTATCCTTCTCTAAACAGACGTTGCTGGACCAGGAACGGGAATGCAGAGTTTACATAATACCCTGTTTGATTGCCGAGGGCCTTTGTCTCTTCTGCTGCAGGGCCCCGATAGCAAGGATAAGCAAGGGGGGAGAGCAAAGGCTGAAGATTGATGAAGCGGGATCGAGAGGTACAGAAGGACAAGCGAAGAGCCAAACAAGCGAGATGACTGGCTGTTTCCCACCGTGGGGAAGGTCGTGAGGGTTCGTATATACTCACATGCTCAGCAATTATATAATGCTTACGGGAGTGTTTAACTTGTTGCACGATGTGTATACAAACGGACGGATGGACGGGCTAACGGAAGAGAGACGACTGGCAGCAGCTTCCCTTGCCTTTGGCCGGTTCCACACTGGCGCTTCGAGGGGATACGGGCGAGTTTGGTGTATATACATACACACTTGCTGACCATGTAGGTGTATGTACATAGTATATTTCTAGAAGCTTTACCATACCAACGGACGATACGGGAGGGTGCAGGACAGGCAAGGGATGGGCTTAGGTTGGTTCGATGATATCAAAATGCACACATCCCTGGTCCCGCGCACAGAGTTGTACAATGTAAAAGAGGCGATTTAAAGTACTTTTTGCGGGATATTTCGAAAAGGGCGGAGGATTTTATTTGCTGTGCGACTGGAAGGGTCTCAGGCCAAACGCTCAAACCCGGGAGACAGAACGGACGAGAGAAGAGGGAAGTGGAGCCTGTTTGTGGTCGGGCGGTCATTCGGGATGAGATGGACGAGCCGGAGTTGTGTAGATAGTTGTTAGCTCCTTCGACTGTATGCCGACGGGATGAATGGAGAAGAAAAGGGCACCACGACTAAAAAAGACCGTTTGGCCAAGCCAGGGCCGAGACAGACAAGTGCAAAAAATTTGACTTGATGGCCTTTCGGTGTGTAATCGCCGTGCATAGAAACAGCTTGGGCGTCACGATATGATGTCTTTCGCCATAAAAAAAATCAGGAGATGCGGTCCGACGGCCCAGCGGCCCTGTAATCCCGTGGTCCATCTTCCAAGCTCCCAACGCCTTAGATCTCAAGTGGAAGGTCGGAGTGTGTAGTGTGGGCGGTCAGTCGTGAATTAAATAAATATACAACGGATAAATACCTGGCTCCAGGGGGGGTGTTTAGTGAGTGTGGAAAAGTCCCGCCTCCAGAGGAAAAAAAAAACATAACATGTTGTGTGTATGATGTCCTTCCTCCCCTCCCTTCCGACTTGGCCACGGAGCTCGACAGGATGAACCAACTACCGTTGGACGATGGCCTGACTTTTTCCTTTTTCTCCATCCGTTAATGCAGCTGTTATTATATAGATGCATTCAGTAAAAGGTCGGTATGCTTTTTCTTTTTCTTTGGCTCTTTTGCTCTGGCGCGCTAACCAGCGATCCGGATGTGCGTAGCTGATAGAGGATCATGCCCATCTCTCTCTTGAAATGCGTGAACATCGCCGACGATCCGATAGGCGAGATGTACTTGAATATAGTTAGTGCAGTAGAAAGACATCATCCATGGTCGGGATTGCAATGCTGCTGGGTTGCATAGGAAACATTACATATAGCTATGTATGTAACCGATGACGAGTTTGCGGCAGTGTGCCAGCGTGGTTTGAACCCGTCGTATATGTACCTTCTTTACTTCCCTAACCCCTGGGAGAATTGTATCTGTTCTGCTGTGCCATGTGTGGTGTGAATCGACGTGATGATGTGACTAGCGTCCAACACCTCCCTTTTTTTTTTTTTTTCAACAATCAAGCAAGCACTCTTCTAGGCCTCCCAAGCTGCATGGAGTACATGAATACTCCATACTATGTACATGAAGACCAGGTGGACTCTCCAAGTTCCCTTTTGCCCTTCCTGCTCCCCATGCCTTGCCTGCATCGGCATCCGGGAGACGCCTTCCGTAGTGGCTGGCGCGACGGCGACGGGTTCATGGTTTCTGACCTGACCTTGCTCACAGGCACAAGAAGCACGACTTGCAGCCAAACAGAACGGTGCCAGGAGCATAAGCGAGCTTCTTAACCCCCTCCATCCATGGTAAGCAGGAGGGAGAAAAAAAACGGCGTCATCGTTCTGATGTTCCCAGGATATAGTCTTGTTGTGACTGGCATGGAGATCTCAGCCTCCATGACGGACTTTCAACAAGGCGAAGATCCAACGAATCAGCCAGCGCTAAACCAAGCAGTGGATTCGAAGGAGTAAAAAAAAAAAAAAAAAGGAGCAGCATCAAACCAAAAAGCAGTTCATTCGGCAACGCGCTGGCCCCTATCCCGAGCCTGTGAGCGATCGAGATGGGCGGTTCTTGTCCCTTTTTGCCGTGTACTTCTCCGAAGAGAGGATGCTGATACGCTCCTCTTGTTCCACCCGGACGTGATTATGTATATTCCTCTTTGTCTCTTGTCAGATGTCCACCGTCACCACCATCACCATCTGCTGTCAGCCGTTGTTTAGTACTTAGCAGTCACTGGCAGACTCACTCCATAGGTACTCCGAGTGATGTCCATCTCCCGTCTGCCTCTACCCCATGTACCCTTCTCCTCACGTCTCCTCACGCCTCCTCCGCATGGCGTCTCTGTCTTTCCAACACTCTCTGTAAGTATCCGACGTTGGTTCCTCTTCGTCTTCGTCTTCTTCTTCTTCTTCCTTGGCTTTTCCTTTCTTTTTTGCATCTCGTCTTTTTGCAAGCATCCCATGAAAATGACCTTCTGCCCTCCTTTTTTCAATACGAGATGGCCGTTTTTTCAATACGTCTTCTTTTTCCAGGTGAGACCCCCCTGTCCTGCCGCCCTTCGCTGCCCTAGTCTTCCTTTTTTCTCTTCCCTTTTTTTCTTCTTTTCTTTGCAAACTCCCGCCTTTGTTAGTAATAACATGAGCAGAAGAAGAAACAGAAGAGCAGAGAGAGAAAAAGAAGAGAGAGTGTGTATGTGTTGTGGGTGTGAGTGAGTGTGAAAAGGCCAGAAAGGGAAAAAAGAAAATATAAAAAGGCCTCGACGGCGTATCCTCCTCCTCCCCCCTGCTCCTCTCTTCCCTCCCCCTTTTTGCAAATATCAAGGTGGACTATATAAAAAAAAAAAAAAAAAAAAGAAGAAGCCGACTGGCCGCTCTCCAGGCTCTCGGAGTCAACCGAACTTAGTCTTCGAAGTGGAAAAATATAATATCAAGAGAAGAGGCAGTTAGCAGAGGAAGTATATGTATATACATATGCAAACCACCACCGCGTGCCTGGTTCTCCCCCAGACTTGATACCCTCCTTACAACTTCTTCTAACCTGTCTGAAGCTTCTCTACGACTTGAGTCTGCTTACTGCTTAACTGCTTACTACTTGCTACTACCGAGAAGCATCCTGGATCTGGCTCAGAGGAGAGAGCTCCCGCCTACCAAGATGCGCTCCAGCATCGCCTGCTCCCGTTGTCGCCGGAGCAAGATAAAGTGCGTCAATGCTGGCATCGACACCACCTGTCGAGCCTGCGAGTCCTCCGGGAGAGAGTGTTCCTATCCAACTCCAGCTGGTGCTGGCTGCCATTCGTCTGCCGGCGTCAAACGGGATATCACAGCATCGTCCGGTGTCGACGATGAGCGGGCCAACAACGCCAACGGCAGCACCAACGGCAGCACCAACAATAACAACAACAGCAGTGAATGGGATAACCCCAAGCGGCAGCGTCACAGGAAACATGCCAACGCTTCCGTCTCGTCCAAGGATGCCATGATGAAGCAGAACTACATGCTCGCCCTGGACTCTGCCATCCTCACCCCCAAAGTATGGGAGACCCTCTTCGACCTCTTCCAGCAGCACTTTGCTACCATCCTGCCCTTTCTGCACCCTGCTACCTCCCTGGCTCAGATTCGTCACCTCACCGGCTCATCCTATGCATCTACCGCTACGACTACTACTACGTCTTCGTCAGCTGCTCCCACTCCGGCTACCCTCGACGGGCAGCATGCTACGGATCCGTCTCAGAGCCCCGCGCCCAGGGCAGAGGTGTCTCCGTTGATCTTACTCGGCGTCCTGACCCTGACGGCCAGGTTTCACCCTCAGCTGGCTCAGCACCACTCACCGGCTTCCCCAGTCAGCCCGTGCAACCCAACCGTGGCATCGGAGTTCTACGCCAATGTCCTGAGGGCACGGCTGGCGGGCACAGATGGCGCTGACATCACCGTCACAGACCTCAACCGCGTCCAGGCTCTGCTCATGCTCACCCTGCACGAATGGGGGATGTGCCGCGGAAAGAATGCATGGATCTACCTGGGCATGGCGGTCCGGATATCACAGGCCATGGGCCTATCCTTTGAGCCTGCCGAAGACGAACCCTCTTACCCTTCTTACCCTTACTCGTCCAGGCGGCCGTCCATGCACGCCGAGCTCGACCAGCAGAACCAGCAGAGGGAACAGCTCAACTCGGACGACGTTATCGAACAGGAGACCAGGAGACGCACCTTTTGGAGCTGTTTCATCCTCGACAGATGTCTGAGTAACGGCAAGTTACGTCCTCGTATGCTCAGAGTGCGCGAGATCGGCATCCAACTACCCAGCGAGAACGCTTTTGCCTTTGGTGAACGGGTACGGACCTCCCTGCTGAGTGATGGTAACACCGGACGCAACGGGCCCAGCAGACGCTCACAGAGCTACGACTCTCGAAACGGGTCGACTGCCACCGCCAACGCAGTCCAGATACCCAGTCTAAGACAGTCCATCGGATATGGCGACGAGGCCAAGCCGAAAACGTGGCCACCCATCTCCAGCCACAGAAGTGACGGACACGGTGACCGGATCGATAGGTGGGAAGTGGGTGTGGAGGAATGTGTACTGGGTCGGCTCGTTCGCATCATTCGTATCTGGGGATCTGTTGCGAAGTGGGCCTGCGAAGGAGGCAGAAGGTGTGTTTACCAAAGGCCTTCCCCATTTGTCCCCTCTTTATTATTCTAACAAAGATGTAGATCTGATCAGTGTCCTCCGTGGCATCACGAATCCCGATTCAACCAGCTCAGGGACCAACTGCTAGAATTCCAGGAAGGCCTCTACCGGAACCTACAGTACAGCGCTCGCAACACTGACACGCACATCATGTATAAAAATTCCCTCGCACCATATGCACTTATGCACATCATCTACTTTCTTTCAGTCATTGTCTTACATCGCGCATACCTCCCTTTCCTGCCGCTCCGGCCCATGGATCCACAGGGGCCCCTTGATGAGCCCTCCTATCCTCCCGAAAGGTACAGCGTGCCCGACGGCTTCTGGAAGGATAGCGCACGCGAGCTCTTTCGCGCCGCCAGACAGATGGTGGAACTCGTTCGCACCTGTCACGAACGTGGTGTGCTCATGGAGACACCCCTGGTCGGGTTCGCAATCTACAACGCCGCATTCATGGGGATATACGCAGCTCACTTCAACCATATGGACCAGGAGGGCTACCTATGCCTGAAGCCGCACTCACACGACGCCGCCGCCTCTCCAGGTGGCACAGCAATGACCGTGGGAGCAGGCAGCCTGGCACAGGCGGATGTACGGAAATCCATCGAGATTCTTGGTGAAATGAGACCTCGGATGAAGATGGCAGTCGGCTGGTTCCGAACTGTGCATCGACTACATGGATATTTCTGCAAGGTCAAGAGGGACCAGAAGCGTCCCTGGAAGATGAACGGCGCAGATGGCCAGCAGCAACATCCATCATACCACAACAACAGCAGCAGGGTCAGCGTTCAGCACAACCGCCACGCTTGCGCCTCGCAGATTGCCCAGAACACTCTGTACGAGGAACTCAGGCAGCTCGACAAGGTCCTCATGGACCTCGGTAGCACAGAAGACCAAACACCCGAGATGAGCGGGTCCGACGACGACGTGGCTGCGATGCTATCTGCGAACATGGTGGAGCAGCACCACAACAGCGAGACGGCCAACAACATCGTGAAGAGCGAGCCGGGCGATGGTCCGGATGCTCACCATGGCAGCGACGGACATGCCGTCAACGGGGTTCTGCAGCGGGATTCCTGGGTGCCGGTCAACAGCAGCAGCCCTGCTGCTCACTCCATTGCCCCCATCTCGAATGCAGCTGCTGCAACTGCTCCGGCAGCTGCATCTACCATGATCATGATGGCCAACGGATGCAAGGAAAACGGCGAAAAGCAAGCCTCCGACTGCGATCGATGGCCCATTCTCCCGGCTCCTCAGCAGCACCAACAGCACCACCCGTCGACCAATGCTCCATCCGCCGCTTCGCCCTACAGCCTGCCTCCGTTCCAGGGCACGTATCGCGACACGCCGTCTTCGGGGCTGCCTGCATCTCCCCCAAGCTCTGCCGGTACGACTCTTCCGCCTCCAGTCCCATCCACGTCCGCCGTGACAGCAACCACGCCAGCTGCATCTTCACCATACTTCACCGCGACTCCTTCACCGTCCAACTCAAACCCAAACCATCGCTTGCAAGCTGTCCAACCTTGGCCGACATCCCGACAACCTCCTCCACCGCCACCATACTCCCAATCTCTCCCTTCGCTGAACCTGGCCGCCCAGCAGAGCTTCCCCTTACCTCCTCTCCAGCCGAGTCTAACCCACGGCGGCCAAGCACACGGACACGGACATGGACATGGGCCTGGGCACGGTCATGCACATGGCTCAAGCAACCGAACTCCTCCCCTTTCGCAGTCAAGGCTCGATCTAGGCTCGTTCCTGGCGCCACCACCTACTCAGCAGCAGCAGCAGCATCAGCAGCATCAACATCATCACCAACAGTCATTTTCTCGGCAGGTCTCGCCATACAACTCCTATGACACCACGAATGCCAACCCTCTGTGGATGAGCAGCCTGAACGGAGAAGATGTGCTTGCCTTTATCGAGGCCGACAGTTTCGACAAGTGGTCTACTGTTATGCCTACCCCTAACGGCCCGCCTTCTCCAGCTTCGTTACCCAACATGAACGGCCACTACCAGGCCAACGGCTACACCGCCAGCTCTAATACCGGTGCCAACGCAAGCGGATGGCTAGGTCTAATCTGGAGTGAATATACCCATTAATTTCTTCATCTCACGTCTTTCCATTCTCACGTATTCCCTGCATCGCATTGCACATCTGATCATCTCTCTCTCTCTAGTTATCACTTTTCATTATCTTTTATGTTTAATTTTACGTATAGCTACGTTATCTGTCTGTTCGACTGAGCTACTTACTACATTTTATGGATCGGAATGGGACCTGGGTCTGGTAAGGCAATGGATGGGGTTTAGGCATTTGTACGGCATGGATATGGCTTTATTTTAATGTGGTCTTTTGTTATTTTCAATCAAGGGGAACCCACTGTATGATGTTATCGGATCACAACCATCTACTTATATCGTTCTTCGCTATACATTTTTTGTATTTTTTTTCTTTTTCTTTTTTTTTTCTTTTTCAAGTTCACCTCCAACAGCTTTTTGGGTGTTTCTATTACGTTTCTGTCTCAAGCCCTACTTTGACAGCATCACTTCACGGTAACGGACCACGGTAACGAAACGGAAGAAAAGGAAAGAAAAGAAAAAAAAAGGAAAGAAATAAAAAGAAATACGCATTAATATCAAAATAATGAAAATGTAATCGTCTTCGTCGACTCCATATTTCGTCTCTTATATAGTTAACAGCGCTACTATATAGACGTTTAACAACTAACTATCGAGAACAGACTCGATCCGGCCGCAGCTAAGCTCAAGCTCTTGATGATCAGCTGCATGAATCCATGTACTTATGTAGACATATATGTATATGCATATGCAGATGGATGACCATATACCATGTTTATCATCCTCAGTGCCTGCTGTCCCTTTTGCGCTTTGACGCCAGCATCGCCTCGTTCTTCCTCGGGCCGTCCGCCGTAGAAAGCACTTTACGTACAGTCGTTTCTTCATATCTCCTGCCATCGGGAAGCTTTTCACCAGGTTCTTCGTCTTTCAGCGCGGGAGCCGTCCGTATTCCCCCCCCACCTTCGCCGTCGCCGTCGACCGGCCAAGGAATCAGGAACCAGTCCGTAACGTATTTAGTCGAACAGGAAGAAACGCCAGAGGGTTTCGACTCGGGGGGTCGGTCTGTACTTTCGGCACCAGCAGGCCGTGTTGTTCAAACCGTTGTCTATCATGTTTTAGCTAATGCTTATGTAGCTTGAGATTGGGGGAAGTTTCTTTTTTTTAAGTCTTCTTGATATTCGACGGTGCCGCCGATCTGATCTGATCTGATCTGCATCTGCTTTTGCTTTGCTTTTGCTTTGCTTTTGCTTTGCTTTGCTGGCTGCGGCCGGGCGGGATCGCGATAGCCTATGCGGACTGCGGCGGGAACTCTGTTTCCTGCGCGGGGACGAAGGTTGAAAAAATATACAGCATACATACATAGCATGTGCGTACTATGAAGTTGGCAGCGCGGCATTTTTTCGACGGCGATTCAGCTAAAAAGTCGGGCTGGTTTGTTGTTTTTTTCTTTTGCTTTCTGACGATGGCAATATTTCTCTTTTCTCTTTTCTTTTTTCTCTCTCTGTTGTCAGTTGATTAGAAGAGAGAATGGCGGGCCGGGAGGGTTTTGCGCTTGCATAGCTGTAACTTGTTCGGTGTCTTTTTTTTCTTTATTACATTCATTATCTGGACTTGCTCTTTCTAAGTTGATTAAGGGAGTTGTATATAATGACTATAGGAAGAGTGGGAAACAGGAAATAAAAGTGGTCAAAAGGAAGGGTATCAATCAGAAGAAGGTATAAAAAAGAGTTAAAGTTACCAGCCGCAGACGGTGTGACAGCGCGGGTTTGACAGTGTGTGAGGTAGAAGAGGGAAAAAGGGGCATAAAACAGTCGATGTCGACGGTGGCGAGAAGCGGGCATCTGTTACATTCCCGGCATCTTATCGCTGCGAGATGGGTAGAACCTGAGGGATAAGAGCTTGCATCAGAAATATTGTCCGCACGAAACAGGCAAGGGGCATCACTCACCATGCCGCAACCGAGATGATGATGTATAGTGTCATTAGCTGAACTCCTTCTAACCAGTGTGACTTTCCGTCTTGGATAAGGTAGTTGACCTGTTACAAAGTCCTGTAAGTAAGACAGGTACCAGATGAGTGTTTTGATGATTGAGGCGTTTATACATACCAAAAGAACAGTAACGAAGAGGACCGTAACCTGGAATCCATCGAAATAAAGTGTCTAGCTCTTGGTTAGTATATATAATATCAGAGTATATAAAGAAAAGCATCTAAAGGGCTAGGTTTCAGTACCATGTCATCCTTTCCTATAACAGGGTAACATATCGTTAGTCCAGAGCTCCATAGATCATGATAACTAGAACATATATAAGAACATACCAGCAATCCAACCGATGACTACAAGTAGTGGTAGCACAAGCAGGGCAATCTGCATGCTCGAACCGACAGCAACTCCGATCGAAAGATCCATCTTGTCCTTTGCCGCTACCGTCACGGCAGTAGCATGCTCCGCAGCGTTTCCGACTATCGGCAGCAGGATCAAACCAACGAACGTTTCTGAAATTCCCCCAGAAGTAGTGATTGCATCAATAGAAGAAACCTATTTCAGTTTGTGAGCGGGGAACGTAGTTTGAAGGGGACTTTATTGCCCTCTCCTCCGTGGATATGTGCATACCATTGCCTCTGCGCAAAGGGCGACCAGAGCAGTTGAAGCACAAAGAGTGAGAACAGCGACAAAGATGCTGAGCTGAGGCTCCTCTTCCTCTTCCTTCGGAATGACGACAGGGTTCTGCTGGGCATTTTGTCCTCCCATGGTGGCCGAGAATCCAGCACCAATTTGAGCAATACCTTTGCTAGCATCGCCGTCCTCGACCTTTTTGGATTTTGATCTCTTCTCTACCTTCTCGCTGGGCGTGTTGAAGATGGAGGCATGTGACTTGAGCTGGAAGAACAAGTAGGCCCCATACACGACGAGCAAGATCACACTTGTGCCTAGATGAAGTGTTAGTATTCATTGTCTCGTCAAGACGCATATATTACTAACCTCGAGAGATTTGAGCGATGCCAGCCTCGCCATCTAGTTGATACGGTTAGCAAAATGAAACCTCTGCGGAGAGGAAGCTGGAACATACTCCCGGACCAGGTATGGAAGGCCGTAGGAATTATAAGACTGCCAACGGCCAGCGCGAGTAGACTGGAGGCGGTCTGGGCCACCGTCACGTTGAAGTTCTGCTCTATACGGTTTACTCCTCCCACGAAGAAGGACATGCCCATAACCAGGAGCAGATTTGACAGTATACTTCCGATCAAGGAAGTCTGCACGATGATGATCTCGTCCTTGAACAAGGCAAGGATAGACACAATCAATTCAACAGCGTTTCTTCGTGTACGGTCAGTAAGAAGATATTGAAAAATAAGAAAAGATTTAAACGTGTGAAATGCTTACCCAAAGGTTGCATTAAGAAGGCCGCCGATGGTCTCTCCGGTTCTGCATGGAAACTTGTTAGAGATAAAGGAGGTTCAAATTGATCTCAAAGATGTGACAGTACCTCATGGCAATCTCTTCAGTCGCAAAACCAAGCATTGAAGCAAGAGGACTATCCAATGGGTCAGCTATTGATTGGCTTTCTTTCTCTTGTCACCCAGCGCCCGTTTCTTACATGATGGCGATGAAGTTGACAACGAAGACAGCGACGGAGTTGACTTTGACATAGAACATGATGACTACAGACCGTCAGCATTATATTGGAGCCCCCCGGCCAGAAAGAAATGGAACAACGTACTTCCAGCAGGAGCCGCAAACAAGAGAAGGTTGATCCACGAGCTGAACAAGGTAGCTCTCAACTGCACGGCAATGGTAAATTTCTGCGTGTGTCCAGCTGCTGGCTCCTCCTCCACCGGGGTGGTTTGTTGCTTATCCATCGACTCTGAACCTTCCGACGCTCTCTGAATGTCCTGGTCGGTGGCTTTGACGCCTCCAACAGCGCGAGTGAGAGGTTCAGTGCTGGTCACCGACTCTGTTCCTCCCTGGAGCCCGTCAGTTCCAGCGGTTGAGGGCGCAACGCCATTCGTAGTTTCCCCCTCCCTGTTCGAGTTCATGTTCGTCATCGTGTAGTTGTCATGGCCGCCGGCCTCCAGGCTCGACGACAACGTCCTCTCCGGACGAGACCTCGTTCTTCCAAACGGGTTATGACTTGGGGATTCTCCTTCAGTATCGTACCAGGCCAGCGACCTTGCTTGGCTGCGATAGTGATCTACCTCGTCTGTTAGCAGGAGAACAAACAAGAAGCAACGACAAGACTTTTCCAAGGAATGACAAGCTTCTTACGCATCTTGGGGGGGGCAAAGTCGGTCAAACGGTAGCTATCCTTAAATGTTCTTGGTGGTGATTAAAAAATGATGTTATGAAAACTGATCGAGAAGAAGTTGTAGAAAATAACCAAAAGGGGAAATCTTCAACGTCCCTTTTTATTTTCCAAGGTCTTTTTCTCAACAACCAACCACCTTTATAAAATCAGGATCTTCTCCGTCTCACGGTGAAGAAAAAAAAAGGGGACCAACCCGAGCCAATTCCACTAATTTCCCCGTTTTTTTCCCTGCTACACTACATCAGCGTGTCAGGAAAAACGCGCTTGCGCCCCTTTAATTGGAGCTAATATCGGGCTCCTATAGAATTCAGCCACATCGGCCGTATACGAGCCACCGCAATTCTGCAGGCTAAGAAAGCAGAGGAAGGAGAAGCTCAAGAAGCTTAGATGGATGATGTTTAATACGGGCCCAAGCCACAGATCCAACGCCATCCCACCCTCCGACGCTGCCTCTGCCTCATCCCGCCACCTTGAGCTCACCCGTAACGCAATCATCGCCAACCACGTCGTTGGTACGAAGATTGCGCACGCAATAAAAGAGATGGAGCAACGACAGGCTGCGACGGAGACCGCTATTTCCGCCCCTGGAAAGGTTCTGCTTGCGGGAGGCTACCTGGTCCTGGACAGAGACTATACCGGCACTGTTTGTGCCCTGGATGCGAGGATCCATGTGGTGGTGCAGCAACAGAATATCGAAAGACGGTCGCCGGGTACGGATACGCAAACGGATGCTCATAAGCAGCTGAAAGACGGGCAGGTGGCTGCAGAAGCATCGGAAACAGCTGAAAAGCCTCCGGCCAACGGCGGGGCGCAGGAGGAAGCTGTGCAGGATACCGTCATCGTCAGGTCACCGCAGTTTGTCGATGCTGTATGGAAGTACAAGATAGAGCGATCAGATAATGGAGGCGGCGTCAGGGCCGTGCAATCGGACGATGGGTTAGTAGCTTGCTCTCTTCATTTCCGTGCACCCTGCTTCTTGTTTGCCATGGCGTTTCATATTCCCGGCGCGAACGGGTTAACGAGCTAATCTATCTTGAGACAGGCCCCGGAATCCGTTTGTAGAGACGTCCCTCAACTATGCGCTGACATACGTGAGCTATGTCTCTGCCTCTCAGAACATAGGGTCGCTTGCCGTGACCATACTTGCAGACGATGATTACTATTCCGAAACGACTGCCAGTGGTACGTCCCATGGCAGTTCTGCAGGATTTAAGAAATTTGGAGTTCGGCTGCAGGATGCGCATAAGACAGGGCTGGGTTCATCTGCCGCATTGGTAACCGCTTTGGTGTCCGCGCTCGTCGTTCATCGAACCGTACAGCCTGAGAAGCTCACCCAGAACAAACAGAAGCTCCATAACCTTGCACAGGCCGCACACTGCGCTGCCCAGGGGAAGATTGGCTCTGGTTTCGATGTTGCTGCCGCCGTCTATGGATCGTGCTTCTACAGACGCTTCTCTCCGTCCGTGCTTGCTGACCTGGGCGAACCGGGCTCTCCCAAGTTTGAAGATCGCCTGTTTGCCGTCGTTGAAGATCTCAACACCACAACCCCATGGGATGTCGAATACCACGATGTCGGGTTCGAGCTTCCCGGAGGTATGCAGATGGTCCTCTGCGACGTTGACTGTGGCTCCCAGACTCCCGGTATGGTTAAGAAGCTGCTTCGCTGGCGGGATGAGAACCGGGAGGACGCAGATACTATATGGGCCAATCTACAACTAAACAATGAGAAGATACGCCTTGAATTGAAGAAACTCTCACACAATCCAAGAACGGGTAACTTCAACGAAGTTCGTAATCTTCTCCTTAAATCGAGGATGTGGATCAAAACAATGACCAAGAAGAGCGGAGTGCCCGTCGAACCTGCCGTGCAGACTGAGCTATTAGATGCCCTGGGTAAACTTGACGGTGTCATCGGAGGCGTTGTTCCTGGTGCGGGGGGCTATGATGCTGTTGCCTTGCTCATCGAGGACGACCAGGATGTCATCGATTCTATCCGTACCTACCTGCAAGATTGGCATAGTACCGTCAAGGACGACTTTGGCGGCAAGATCGACAGAGTCCGTCTACTCAATGTTGGCTATGGCTCTGAAGGCATCCTCAATGAGCTGCCAGTCCGATATAGCGAATGGATATAGGCCTTGTTTCACCCTTTAATCTTGATGGAAGAGTGACTAACACGCTTTGATATCACTTATGCAGTTTACGATCATGAGTCAACGACCCATAACTAGACCGGCTATTGATTCTATTGCGTCTTTCTATTAAGCATATAATAATATCAATATCAATAGTAACTTGCTCTTCATATATATATAAAAAGAGCGTCACGTGAACAAAAACCACTTTACGCGCAAACGCGAATTTGACGCGACTTTTTTTTCTTTTATCAAAACTTCAACTTCGCAAACTTGAAGAAAAACAAGCAGAAGAAAAATATATATCAAGATCGATTGCTTCCTAGGTGCAGACAACGTCGTTTGTGTTAATTAATTTTATGTTATTTTTAATGAGAAACGCATCATGTCCGCACTTCTAGATAGCCTCATGGCCGATAGCGCTGGGCTCGACAGCTCTCAGCGATCTGACCCCCCGCCAACGAGCTCCCGCCTCCCGCTCCCCTCAGAGAGCAATGCGCCCATGAGTGAGGCACCTGAGTTTGCAGATGACCAGCTAGTTGGGCCTGGGAGCAGGTCGTCTCACCGTCCCCGACATCCCATGTATAGTAGAGGGGCCCCCATCGTCCGCGATGTTGCTGGTGAAAAGGTGCAGCAGGCCTTCGAGGAACTGTTAGAAACACATATCGAAGACCCCATGTCATCCGGCGCTCCTCCTACATCTTCGGAAATGCTCAGTGATAAATACTATATCTCCCAGATCCATGGAATGCAAAAGCTACAACTTTCCACCCTCTATGTCGATTTTACCCACCTCACCTCTAATCAAGTACTGGCCGATGCGATCGTTAACCAGTACTACAGATTCCAGCCCTACCTTACAAAGGCACTACATAATTTAATTGCGAAATATGAACCCCAGTATTTCCGCGCACATAGACAGCTTGGAAGCCATTCTTCACAGGCCGGAACATCGACCGTGGCTCTCGATAGCACTGAACCCGACTCTCTAGCCGGAAAAACTAGATACCAGCAAACCGATAAGGTGTTCACCCTTGCATTTTATAATCTTCCGCTTGTCTCTCGGCTTCGACAGCTGCGGACGGCGCAGATTGGCATGCTTTGCTCCATATCAGGAACAGTGACGAGAACATCCGAAGTGCGTCCAGAACTTGCTTTGGGAACGTTTATCTGTGGAAATTGCAATGCTGTCTGCTCGGATATTGAACAGAGTTTTAAATTTACAGAACCTACTCAGTGTCCGAATGCGGTTTGTGGAAATCGTGTTGGATGGCGACTCGATATTAGAAAAAGTACTTTCGTTGACTGGCAGAAGGTTAAGTTGCAAGAGTCATCACACGAGATACCCACTGGAAGCATGCCTAGAACTATGGACGTCATCCTACGTGGAGAGATGGTCGACCGTGCAAAGGCTGGCGAAAGATGTATATTCACCGGAACTCTTGTCGTGATTCCAGATGTCAGTCAAGCAGGGTTGCCGGGTGTTCGCCCTGAAGCAACTAGGGATTACGGAAATTTCAGGGGCGGTGATGTTGGCGGCAATGGTGTCAGCGGGTTAAAATCTCTCGGTGTGCGGGATCTCACTTACCGCCTCGCATTCCTTGCAAGCATGGTAACGCCAGACTTGTCAACTCCTGGCCAGTCATCAAACCAGAACCTGACGGGCCAGTCTCCAAATATCCTTTCCTCCTTGAACCAGGTTGAGGTGCCTGATGACGTTGAAGATGAAGCGCAAACGGCCCTGCTTCACTCTCTAACTCCCTACGAGGTCCAGGACCTAAAGCAGATGGTGCATTCTGACTATATCTACGCTCGACTTATAGATTCTATTGCTCCTATGATATACGGCCATCATCAGATTAAAAAAGGCTTACTCCTTCAATTGATCGGCGGTGTTAGCAAACGAACAGTAGAGGAATCGATGCAGCTTCGTGGTGACATCAATATTTGCATTGTGGGCGACCCATCCACAAGCAAGAGTCAGTTTTTAAAGTACGTCCA
The DNA here is from genome assembly GCF_000151145.1 of Microsporum canis CBS 113480. Lineage (NCBI taxonomy): Eukaryota > Fungi > Ascomycota > Eurotiomycetes > Onygenales > Arthrodermataceae > Microsporum > Microsporum canis. The sequence continues at coordinate 1,989,954 of NW_003299167.1, forward strand.
TCCTTCATATTTTGCTATAATATAATTTGCTCCATAAACTAACCCTCCTCCCAGATACATTTGTAAGCTGCACCCTCGAGCAGTATATACTAGTGGTAAAGCATCTTCTGCTGCTGGTCTTACCGCTGCGGTTGTTAAGGATCCAGAAACTGGGGAGTTTACAATTGAAGCGGGAGCATTGATGCTTGCTGTAAGTCTTGGCCGAAATTCCCTGGCCGTCTAATGGATAGTATCATTTCTAACATGCGTTTAGAACGGCGGTGGGATCTGCGCGATTGATGAATTCGACAAAATGGATATAAGTGACCAGGTTGCTATCCACGAAGCCATGGAACAGCAAACTATTTCAATTGCCAAAGCTGGAATCCACACAACGCTCAACGCTCGCGCAAGTATTCTGGCTGCTGCGAACCCTATCGGGGGAAGATACAACCCTAAGACCACTTTGAGAGGAAACCTCAACTTCAGCGCTCCCATCATGAGTCGATTTGACCTTTTCTTCGTTATTCGAGATGATCCTAATGAGGCAGTGGATAGAAACCTTGCAGACCACATTGTGAATGTCCATATGAATCGGGATGAAGCTGTGAAACCTGAATTATCCACGGAGCAGTTACAAAGATATATTAGGTTTGCACGGACATTCCGACCAGTCTTTACTGAAGAAGCTAGGGCGTTGGTCGTTGAGAAATATAAGGAACTTCGTGCCGATGATTCACAGGGAGGCATGGGCAGAAGCAGCTATAGAATTACTGTCCGACAGCTGGAGAGTTTGATTCGACTATCTGAAGCAGTGGCGAAGGCCAATTGCGTGGAGGAAGTCATTCCCAGCTTTGTGAAGGAAGCCTATGATTTGCTACGGCAGAGCATTGTTACTGTCGAGAAGGATGACGTGGATGTTGATGATGAGGAAGATGCCGCTGCCGCTGCCGGAAATAACCAGGCTGCTGCTGAAGACCAGAACATGATGGACGAGGATGATAATACCCAACAGATTACGGACACACAGCAAGGTACCGGTGAGAGTCGGCCTCAAAAGATGAAGATAACATACGACAAATATATGCGTGTACTGAACGTTCTCGTACGCCGCGTTAATGACGATGAGACCCGAAGCGGGGAGGGTGTTGAAGAGGAGGACCTCATCCTTCATTACCTCGAACAAGTGGAGTCTGAATTAAATAATGAAGAAGAACTAGAACAAGAACGAGCCTTGGTGACGAAGATTTTGAAGAGAATGGTTAAGGTATGTTTAGCACCCGTACAAATCCCAAATCCACGTCTTCCATTTCCTCTTTGCATCGCTAACATGGCCATCAAATAGGATAACATCCTTATGCAAATCCGCGGAGACGGTTTGATGGAAACTGACAGTGGAGCACAGCCTGCAGACGAGCCCAAAGTGGTTTACGTATTGCATCCCAACTGTGCAGTCGAAGAGATGTAGCCTGACCCATACTTGCCGACCATGATTGCTTGAATCTCAGAAGCCTACTATGTTCTAGATTTTCCTTCTCTTTTTTAACGCTCATGATTAGGTTCTTCGTTCTTTGGATCAACGACCATTAATGATAAGGTAGACGAGGGCGATTTTGCATGTATGGTGTGCACGATGGAGCCAGGCGTGTGATATGTTGGTTGATGCTGAATATTTATCGGTCTGTTGCAATTGATATCCAAAATTGATGCTTTCTTCAAACGATAGGAAACGTCCTAGATTACCATCTCCTCAACCTAAAGTAATAATAACTAGAATATATGAGACTATTAGTAAGAATCATATCTCAGGAAAGGTGCAATGCATTATTTAAAGTAGATTGTTTATGCTTTATTCTCTGCGACCACGACTCTTCATCGTCGTCCATCTTGTAGCATAACTATTCAACCAAATACTCGGCCGCTTTGCCCTTGTATGCTCATAACATTCTCCAAGCCACCAAGCACACCTCGTGTTCGATATTACTCGATACCAAGAGCACTTGACCCCCTTGACTAAGCAAAACATCTGCGATAAATACACCAACAGGCACCGTATAACTGATCCGCAGTGGAAACAGGCCGAGAAATGGCGAGGCGAAGGAATGTCAAGGGTCTTAAGGGCCCCACGGGTATACAGGCCCTCTAACAACCCATCCCTTGGAGCGCAGAGGCTGATCAAAATTGACAGAGGGCCGCTCCGAACAGCAAGAAAAGGAGCTTCACGGAACCCAGAAGGACGAGATGAGGAGCCAGCATTCGATATGGCTTACACTTGCGCTTGCTAGCGGCGCATTTGCCGCTATGAATGGGTTATTTGCGAAGCTGTAGGTTCATCGTCTCCGTTTGATAGCGTTTGATATTTGTTCCATATGGCCGTGTCCTTGTGTGACGCCTTGGGATGAGCTATACATGAAGTATCTTTCAATGAACTTCGTTGAAATGATTATTATGGCTAGAGTACTGGTTCAATGGAATTTTGCTAATGGATTGGATAGAACCACGACTGAGCTCACTACCGGCATCTCGCGGGCAATCTCTCACCTCTTCTCGTCGTCCAAGACGACTACTACGCTGGATGTAGTGGTAGAATACATCGTTCGAGCTGTATGTATTTTCTCCCAAAACACTTATATATACCAAGCATTGCTATGGTTATGAAAGCATGTACTGATCCCGCTCCAGGCCTTCTTCGGGTTGAATCTACTCTCCAACTTCATCATGTGGACGCTCTTCACTCGCGCCCTGACTGCATCTCCATCGACAACCAAGGTAACTATCACAAATACCACAGCAAATTTCCTCGTCACCGGTGTACTGGGTATGTTGGTTTTCCGGGAGAATGTAAATGCCCAGTGGCTGCTCGGTGCTGCTTTGATGGCCGCCGGATGCATTATTGTTGGGATGCGGGAGAAGCAGGAAGACGAGGCTGCTGACGCCAGCACTGGTGAAGAAGAAGACGACGAAATTGGTCTTACTGGCAATCGAAAGCCAGATGAGGACGACAATCTCATCGCCCTCGAGGAAGATTAAATGTTTTATAGAGGAAGTTCAATAACGCGTGGGGTACATCTGATATTATAGAATGTTACATATTGGACACACATAACTATCATGTCATACATAGCAATTAATACAAAAATATAAAATCTTTAACCAGCAGCAGCCACCCTAATAATCTCTCTCTTCCAGCTCGAAATGAGTATCGATCTCTTCGGTGCCATCGACTATCTCCGCAGATTCATGTCTCCTCAGTTCCTCCGGAGGAACCCGAGCGTACCCTCCTATCCCAGAGCCAGTTCCCTTTAACCAGAAAATCTTCCTTGCGTGCCCGGTAACCCATTGAATAAGCTGCCACGCTATTTTCTCTACGATACCTTCCTCGGGCCCTGCGTGGATACCGGCCGTAGTATCACCAGTAGCGGTAGTATTTGCATCTGCATGCTCTTGATGCTCTACTTTAAACTGATACTTTAAACAATCCTTCACAGTGACCAGGCCTGATAAATGGCCACGGTGCTCGACCAGGATTACTCGAGGACCCATCTTCTTGAATATTTCCATCACGGTCTCGAGAGCAAGGCGCGGATGGACGGTGATCGGAGCCAAGTCAACATATGGGCTCAGGTCAATTACTCGGATACCTGAGGATGATGCTATATCATCAAATGTAATAGGGGTTCCGCCAGCGCGCCACCCCCCGTTTTGCGGAGAGGAGGAAGACGACGGTGTAGAAGGCCCGAACATGTCACTAGATTGTGAACTTGAAGCTGGGCCACCACCAACAGATGTTGGTTGGCGGACGAACTGGCACCTAGCATTTGGCGCTAATAGTCCCTCTCGTTTTGCGCGCCTTATTGCATACTGAAGCTCAGTACGGCCGATAAAACCAACTAGGGTCATCGAGTCGAAATCCTCAACAATAGGGAAGCCCTGAAACTTGTGCTTCTGGAGAAGCTGTTCGGCCTTGTGTATAGAGAGGCCTGTTTCGGAGAACACAACAGGTTTGCTTGTCATGGCGTGGGAAACTGGGACGTTAAATATATGCTCTTCCTTGCTATCTAGGAACGGAAAGCCATTAAACCAGATCATGCGGTCGGCAATGCCTCCTTTACCAAACTGGTCACTAACTGCTTTTGTTACTCCGACGACAATCTATTATGAATTAGCAGATGTGTCAAGAATACCACCCGATGAAATAGTAGCCGGGTTGGGGCCTTACCATTGTAGGAAGAATATAAGTCAGTGCACCGGTTAACTCATACATAATAACCGTCACTGATATAGTCAAATGCATTATGCCACTCAACGCAGCGCCAGCACCGAGAAGGGCATAAGTGCCGGGGGTAATGCAGGGAACATCAGGTTCACAAGATGCAAAAAATTGTGAGTCTGGGAACCTCTGGTGGAGGGCTTGGACGAGTATCCCGACCATTCTACCGAACGAGGCGCCGACAGCCATGGATGGCACGAAAATACCAGCAGGGACCTTACACCCGTAGGATATGATAACAAAGAATATACGGAGAATAGTAGCTCCTAACAGTGAAATGACCATCGACCAGCGGTTTTTGGCTCTGTATAATGGGTTAATATGCCTGTTTCAATTTGACGGGGCTGCTGGAATACACTAACTGGCAAATCCCATTATAATCGTGCGGGCCCTCACACTCTCGAAAGAGGATCTCCATCATTTCGGTCATATTGATTCTCAAGAACATATTCGGATAGCAAACCAGAGCTGTTAAACCGGCTAGGGTTGTGGCCTCGATAATTGGGTGTTTCGAAAGATACTTCTTTCTGAATGCTTGTGCTCGCAGGTTCCATTTCATGATAAATGCACCATAGAGTCCCCCAAAAATTCCGAGAATGATGAAGAATATAATTTCAAAAGAATGCCAGGATCGGTCGTACTGGACCTGGAACATGACCAGCTGACCCGTGCGGAATGGATTTATTATCTAGGTCGCTGTTAGCACCATTGCATGACTTATACGTGTGAAGACGTACAGCTAGGACACCAGTTGCTACCAAAGCACAAAAATAACTTCTCCAGAGAGTCTTCAGTGGAAAATAGGATGCCATTTCCTATACAACAGTGAGTAACCCAGTCAACAATAAAGAACCGATGGTGTAATTATCAAGCGTACCTCAAGGGAAAATAGCACTCCGCCAATGGGACTTCCAAAAGCAACTGCGACGCCCGCAGCAGACGTTACGGTCAAAATCTCCCTGGTTTTGGCAGCATTTCGCTTATATTTGCTAAACCAACGAGATATAACGTTACCCGTACAGACAGCAAAGTGAACGCTAGGGCCTTCTTTACCAACTGCGAGGCCTGAGCCGATAGACAGCGGTAGGGCGAGAGATTTGATCACTAGGGTACGGGCACCAAGGAAGCCCTTCATGATGAACCCAGCGATGATGACTTTGATTTCAGATATACCGGAGCCTGCTGCATAAGGGGGAAAGGGATTAACCAGCCCTGCTGAACAAAAGGCAAAGAGAATCTAAAAGTACGTTAGACAGCAAAGTTCCCAGTGGATTTGCAGGTTCAGTCATACCGCAAACAGGAAGTAGACAATATAATTAATGGGAGAGAATGCACTCCATCGCTTCCACTCGGGGCATCCTAGACAGAAACGCATGGTCAGATAAGGGTCCGTACTCCTAGACCTCAAAAGGCTGCTTACCGTCTTCTGAACCCCAGCAGCAAAAGGCTTCATTCAGATAGAATCCAGTCGTACAGTATCCCAGCTTCACGTCCGCCAGCCACTCCGTAACAATATTCAGAAAGCCAGCATTGAGTCCAATGGCTACACCGACAATTGTCATCACAAGCCATGCCTGGCCCGCATCATAAGCTTCATCGAGCTTCCGTCTCCATCCAAATGCGCCTTCTTGGTCCCAGAACCGAGCACCCTCTGTCCTCCGTATGCGTCGACGAGTCTGCTCCTGAACGGCATCCTGCACCCAATCAATGGTTGTGAAGTCCTCGTAACGTTTTATCTCGCTGATTTCCTCCGTTATAGCTGTCTGGCTGGCATCTACGCCAGTAGACGCTCCGGTAGCCGCTTGCGCATGGTCATGGGAGCGAACGGAATAGGTCGACACCCGTCGTGGCTGGGGATTCGATGGTCTAGAGGCATTCGACTGTATCGAGAGGCGGTTCTGCGAGCGTGGACCGGCGAACGAGGACGAGGAGAGGTGTGTCGGGTTCATCACACCGATCTATATGCTGGGTATCATGCTCTTTTGGCCTGCCGGCTCGAACGTCGGAGAAAGCAGTTTTTGAATCAAGCGGCAGCCAAACGTCAAACCGGGAATTCACCTTGCCTTGGACTGCATCGACATCAAAGATCCCACCGTCGAGAGATGCAGCGTTTTGCTGTAGTTGAGGCGGCAGGGAGAGCTGGAGGTCCAGAGGCTGCAGTGTTTATTGCCGTTCTTGGCCAAGCAAGAGAAAAAAGAGGCGGCTTCGTTCTTGTTATTACTCAACTACAAGCCGAACTGCTAATAGGATAATTTTTGGATGCACATATCAACAACGTCTTGGTAGGGAAAAGCAGTTCAAAGACGGCTGGAGACCCTGAAACTGTTTTACTTGAACAAATTCCAAGGTCGAGAAGAATGCCTCCCACCAAAGCCAGCCGGGAATCCTCAGGCGAAGCAACTGGCCACTCATCCCTGCCGTGTATGTTATTTATCTTGCGGCATAGCATTTTTTCTTTTCTTTTGCGCTGTACAAGTCTAGGTCTCGCTGACAGAAGCCTCTCCAGTGGCCAGGATAAAACGGATCATTCGGGCGGATGAAGATATAGTACAATGCTCTACGAGCGCGACCTTCCTTATCGCCGTTGCCACGGTATGACTTTCTTCCCACCACACGGGGAGGCAAAGAGAATAGATACGGAGGCTAACGTCTGTTGCGCGCGCCTTGTAGGAGATGTTCGTTCAGTATCTCACAGAGCAAGGATATAACGTGGTCAGGTCCAACAACCTGAAGAATCTACGATATGCCGATATAGGTACGTACTCATACCTATGCAAGAGTGTGCCTATACACTAACCAGTGTCTCTAGCTACTGCTGTTTCACGTATCGACAACCTCGAGTTCCTCTCCGATGTGATCCCCAAGACTACGACGTACGGTAAATTCAAGGAGAAACGAGCGAGGGAGAAGGCAAAGGAAGACGGCCAAGTTGTGAACCAACGGACGCTAAAAGAGATGCAAGCACGCCAGAACGGGACGCCGGAGCGTTCTCGGGAAGAATCGATGGTCGATGTGGGCGAGCGGAACGTGAACGAGCTGTCTCCCCGTCCGCCGATGGTTATACATGCCTCTCGATCCCGCAGCAGGCTCGTGGACGAAGATGCCGCCCAGCAGCGGCCGGACAGGGACAACGACGTCGAAATGACCCTGTAATATGCATGCATTTCTCTCTCTTTTTCCTTGGGCGGCGTTGGGCATGTTGTATGTCGGTTCATTACCTGGCCGGCGTATGGAGTAGGCATAATGACAAAAACATCATCAACTCATACCATCATCTTCAACTCGTATCATATCATCGTTAAATATCAAACATCAAATATCAAATATCAGCATTATCGATGTAGATGTCGTGAAGTTCCGACTGACCAATCAGTGTGCGGATGATTCCGGCGTACCTAAAAAAAAACCACCAAAACCGAAACTTCAACCTCACAACTTGTTTCGATATAGACAAAAACCGTCGCCAACACCAACCACCCCCAGACAGACAGAGACAGACAGACGTCTGCGTGCAAGTCTACCGGTTGCGCTCAATTACTCTTCTTCTGGCTCGCCATGTCGCCTCTCGCCGCCTCTTCCGCCAGCTCGCTCCGGGCGTGTGCTCGACATGCCAGCGTTGTCCCTCGCGCACTCGCTGTGTCTTCCATCGCCCAGCACCGACGAGGAGTGGCCTCTGATGCCTCCCAGAGCTCTTCGTTCGATAGTCCGTTCGGCAAGAGCAATGCCTCTACCTCGACCTACAAGATCCCCAGCTTCGGCAAATACGCTAGCCCCCGTCGAGAGAGCACGAACAAGACCTTCTCCTACTTCGTTGTCGGTACCATGGGCATGATGACCGCTGTTGGCGCTAAGGCTACCGTCCAAGGTGCGTTCCGTCTTTGCGTCTTTTTGATGCTGGCGGTCAATTGGGGATTACGAAGGTATACTGACCTTGCCGGGCTTAATTCAGATTTCCTTCTCAACATGTCCGCCTCTGCCGATGTTTTGGCCCAGGCCAAAGTTGAAATCGCCCTTAACTCGATCCCGGAGGGCAAGAACGTACGTTATAATACACACCCACAGAGCTTCGCACACGTTGTTAGGTCTTCATATCCATTCTTACACAAATGCTAGGTCATCATCAAATGGCGAGGAAAGCCCGTTTTCATCCGTCACCGAACTGCCAGTGAAATCCAGGAAGCCCAAGAGACCAGCTGGGAGTCGCTCCGAGACCCACAGCCAGATTCTGACCGTGTCAAGAACCCTGAATGGCTTGTCATGTTGGGTAAGATAACCTCATTGCGTTGGCCTTTCTAGCAAGCTGTGCTTGTCTAACGCATGTCAACTTGCTTCTTATAGGCGTCTGCACCCATCTTGGTTGTGTGCCAATTGGCGAAGCTGGTGACTTTGGCGGCTGGTTCTGTCCTTGCCACGGCTCCCACTACGATATCTCTGGCCGAATCCGCAAGGGTCCCGCTCCATTGAACTTGGAAGTTCCTGCCTATGACTTCCCAACTGACGATACCCTCATCATCGGTTAAGCAGACCATTCTTGACCCCAATTCCGCACATCTACTCTTAACTTTCAGCAATCTTTAAGTGGTTTCAGTAGACCCAAGAGAACAACAAAAACGGGCCAATCCAACTTCACCATGGGCCTACTTTCTAACGCTCTGCCTGTTATTCTATATCTCCTTGGGATGCGGGGTGCAGTGGTTTTCTTCGTTTTAGATGGAATGTACAACTCTTCTCTGGGCCTCGTCCGACCTATTTGATCTTGCTTGGGAGCTTGTCCATACCTGTATTACTTCCCCTGTTTTCCTATGTCTTACCGATCTGCTCTATGCAAGGCTTCTAGTCTCTTCGTTTTCTGCATCTCCAGTTTCCCTTGTATTATTCTCCATATATAAAGCCCTCCTCCGCTTTCATGTATTTCTCCCTCCCCCACCTGGACTAAAATTTATAGGAATATTTTTGATAGAAATAATGAGCATGGAAGGTTAGACAAACTTCAAACCAAGATATGTCTTTTTCTAATATTCTACATGTCTAGACCGAAGTTAGGGAATGCCTCTCTATGTACAAATGATATACAGTTTATATTTGTGGTGTATTCACTCTCGAACGCTTTTCTTTCCCGCTGCTCCATCTGTCGTGTCATGTCCAAGGATGATGATGCCCATAAATGGCTTTATAAATTCACCCTAGCCGAAAAATAGCAAACAATACTCCTCCCATCACTGCCGCTCCTACCGCAGCGCTTTCTAGCACCACTGTAGTCAGGTCGCGCTGTAAAAGCGTAACACGCCGTTCGGTGAAAAAGGCCTGGGCAGTCTTTCCCCAGGACTCGGGTGCTAGGTCAAGGTCCGGTGGAAGCATTGGAGTCAGAGTTGGTAATTCCGGGGTCGATGGCTAAGCCTCCTCCACAGGCTCATTATGGGTGGAATTTTCATCCACAGGGGTTTCTGGAGCCAATCCAACTTTATCTGCCTCTGCAGACATGCCAGACGGAGCTGCAGTTGTAATGTCAGAATCTTTCTCAGGCTCAGACGCAGTTTCCTCAGGTTGAGAGGCAGCTTTTTCTTCATCGACCGCCACTATATGTTCCTTGGGAAACCGTCCGTTCTCCCTCTCCAGTGCTTCTGCGACTTCTCCTCGAACCCCTTAACCAGTCTTCGTCTCCTCCAGGGCTCAACCGCAATCTGGAAGATGAGGAACAGCAGCACGTTGACACCCATAAGGCCCCATGTCCCCCAGGTACTCATACGCCGAATCTTATCGGACCACACCTGCTCCTCATGGTACCGAGTCAGTATATTCTTGCTCAGCGCGGCGGTAGCTTCTTCTGCTTCGCGTTCGGCGTTTGAAAGAGCTTCTTGAGTTTCCATTTCCGCTCGCTCGTTAACATGATCGGATCGGTAGAGCGATGTGAAGCGTTCAAGATCTGTCGGGGTCCAGGCATGTTTTCGTTGCAGAAGCTCATTGACCTCACGCTGGGAGGTTGAGCGGCAGTTTATGGCGGAAGAGTAAGCTTCTTTTGCTTCACGAACTTTGACACGAGTCTGGCGCACGCGTTCCTCTATATATCGGAGGTTAATCATACTCTGCCAATATTTAGTAAAGCGGCTGCAGACGTACCCTGGGCCCGAATATCCTGCTTCAACTTCTCAATCGCCGTGTACCCGGTGAGGTCATTTAGATGCTGTCCGGCAACAAAAATGTTAGATTGCAGATTATCCATCAAATCTCCAAATTTCTTCGAAAGATTGGACCGTAGGCGTTCCTCCTGGGATGGAAGTTCACTCGCGCTGAAAGCAGACTGCTTTGCCGGACTAGAACCACCTGCTACAACTTCCTCCCCTCCTCCGTCTTTAGGCATCTCCTTCTTCATATTTTCCCCCAGGTTTCCTTTGTCATGGTGACTAGAGTAGAGCCTCGAGTGCGCTCTCAACCGGCATATTAGACAAACAAACGCATTATTTCCAGTCCGTAGTTGCTGGCCAGATGGTCGTTGAATGGGTTGAGACGAAAAGCTGCGTAAACGGCTGGATGCGCGGAATGAGCCCGATTGAGAGAACGCCCCGGGCCGAAGAGACTCCCTGAGAAAGGCAAAGGGTGTAGACCGCATGCCAGGCATCGCAGGAGTGATGATGGCAGACTACAGTCTTGGAGAAAGCATTGTACAGTTGTTGAGCTGCTGGTTCTTTTTCTTGTCTTTTTTTGGAGGTGGTGATGTATTGATACGGTTTTGGCGGCCTAAATATAGCGGTATGTATGTACGGCTCTGTTAGATTGTATTTTCATCTTATCTAATCTTTCTACCAATATCAACATCTTCAAAACATCCAAGAACGAGTGAAAAAGACCTTCTTTTCTATAGTTTTTCTCCTCCCACCCCGACCAACATCCATGGCAAGGACTTGAGGGCATTGTTCAACCTATATTTGATCATTTTAGTATGTTTATTTCTTTTTTCCAGTCACACGAAAGGGAATCATACCTTCTTACACCCTCGGTTATGGTTTCTTCACTATAAGTGTATACAAGTCGGAACCATCCTGGCTCCATTCCATTCTCTTCGCTAGGATGGATAAACACGCCGCCCTCGACCAATCTCTTTGCTACAGCAAGTTCTTTCTCTTTCTGCGACATAGGATTAGAAGGGGTGCTGGGTGGTAAATATCTGGAAAGGTCCAGCCAGAGGAAACATCCCGCGGTTCTATCCATTGAAACGCACTTTTAGTCTTGTCCCCGTCTCCGATATAAATTAACAGTGAAGGGGGCGGACACTCACGATCCCTGCAGGTATTGAATGCCGTGGTTTCGGAGAAGCCTCGTTGCAAAGTGGTAGGAGGCAGATAACTGCTTTCTAGAGCTCTCGAGGTATTTCGGCACAAATTCTTCATCATCCAATATCATAGCTGCGATGTCTAGGGATAGTCCCGAAGGGTTATTCTGTCTCCTATCAAATCCCATATGTTAGGCTTCTGGATACATGGAATCATCCTCCGCAGACACTTACGATGTTGAGCGGACGGCCCTTTTTACCAATGGATTTTTAGTGATCAGACAGCCTACTCGAAGTCCTGGAGCAGAGAAGTCCTTTTTCATTCAAGTTAGCGAATATTGTACCAACGAAAGGCCAATGTTAGGACGCTTACCTTGCTCATCCCATACATGACATGGAGGAGGTTCTCGTCAATCAATCCTTTAGGGTCAATGCTCAAAGTAGAGATAAATGGCATCGCTTCGCTTTCACCAGAATCGAAAACGGAGAGCGCATATATCTCATCGCTAACCAGATGGATGTGATGCTTCTGGCAGAACTTGAATATTTCGACAATGGTTTCGCGAGGGTAACAGCGTCCTATTCCTCATCAGCCTTGCATTCCTTCCACTTGGTGCAAAGAGATTTAATGGCTTCAGAATCGAACTCACCAAGTGGATTGTGAGGATTCACAATTATCAGCACACGGATATTTATGCCTTTAGCTTTAGCAGCAAGTAAGGCCTCTTCATACTTTTCCACGGCCGCCGGAGTGAAGCCCTCAAGTACTTCCGTATTCGCATAGATTGATTCGAGCCCTGGCCTGGTCCCCCAATCAAACTTGAATCTCCCGTAAATCGGGCGACTGATCAAGATCCCATCCCCTTCATCTGCCAGCGTAAATGCAAGTAGCTCATTCAGCGAGGGAATGGAATTGGTCGCAAGTACCTCGCTACTCTTCACGGGCATATACGGGTCAAAATATCTGTTGATATGACCTGCCATAGCAGCCGGAAACTTTTTACCACCACCCGCACTGGAGCCATACGACCACACTGACTTGTCGAATTGGAGCTAAGGTTATATTCCGATGTGAATATCTAGCGGTTGGCACTGGCTATAGGATGGGCTGCTCCTCACCTTGCTATTAACATATGCGGTCAACTCCTCGTGCATCAATGGCTAAAATAATTGCTATCAGCATAACACCCCTTGCTAAATCCCGTTATTCGTGCAGAAAGAGTCATACATTCTCCGCTGTGCTCAATGATAGCAAGCCAGATGGGTTTGATTGCGCATCGTATTCGGTTTTTCCATCGAGTAGGGCTCGCCATGGCTCATCGAGAATTCCAGTGAGCTTCTTACCTCTAGTCGACAACATGATAAGGCTCTATATTCTAAATCTCAAAACAATAATTATGAAGCGCTCCTTTGCAGAGAGGGATAGCAACAGCAGGCCATGAACCTCCTTTATTTCACATACACAGCCCGCCCTGTCCAACCCTGCGGGGAACGCCGGCTAACTAACATAACATGGATCATGCTCGTTTTCAAACGCCCTTCACAAAGCGGCAGACGCCACATTTCACGGCCAAAATCAGGGCTCTCAGGTTTCACTTCATTGGGACTGTGTAGTGGATATATTGGCGATGGCTCAGAACATTTGGGTTAAACTAGGAAACTTGATCCGCCAATGTAGAACTCCCAAGGTACCAGGAACCGAAAGCTGTAGTCTTAGTATACGAGGGCAGGTTATTCGGCAAGCTTATAATATTTCCTCACTTTCTCCATTACTTACTGTTAAAGCATTCAGATGAAACCACCTCTGGATTATAGAATGATGAAAGGACGAGAAGGGTAGTTTTATTATACATTGGGTCTCTAAAGGCTGTCCGGATATGTACAAGGTAAACCTCTCATGGAGAATATATTCTAAACCATACATATTTAAATCGTTTCTTCAAAATGATGTACTAAATCAGTTACAAGCTGGCAAGCTCGGTCGTGACAGTTCGACAAATCCTTGTCTTTTCCCCAGAGATCCCTACAGCTTCTTAATGTTTCGAGAACGGTTTCCCTGGCTTGAATTTGACAGAGATGCTCTGCGGGTAATTCGAGAGGCGAGTCATCCTTTATGAGGTGGAAGCATAGAGTCATTGCAGCCGTGAAGAAATCCTGCTTGAAGAGTCTTGAAAACCATGTCGAAATGCCACGGTTATGCGCTGCTTGTTCGCATAGTTCTCTCTGCTGTGCAAGGAGTGCTAGAGAACACTCCAGAGATGACCAGTAAGCCACCGGGTATTCGATAAATGCCTGAGGCAACTTCGCAAAATAGCTATGGAGGGTGAGTAGTATTCGGCGGAAGTAGACGTTTAAAAGGATCCTTGCAGGGTCAATGCTGCTGTTCCCTAAGCCTGACGATAACTCGGCAGATTCGGTAAGGCATTTTGGAGATGCTTGGAAGATGACTTCATATTCTTTCATCTTAAACCGAATCTGGCTATCATATTCCAAGACGTCTTCGTATTGAAGAGACCCATCCGCCGAGTTCACCATCCTCATTATATCAGCAACGAGAGGGAATACATCATGTAAAACGACCAGGACAGTGGAATCCGTCCTCTCCGGAAGCAGCCGGCTCAGTATTTCACCGTTGAAAGACTCATGTATTTCATCTTCATTTATATTAGCCGGTGCAAAACATGTAAAGGTTTCGGTTGTGATCTGGAGTGGCATCCCGGAGAGCAGCGATTGCTTGAGGTCCATGAAACATATCACGGCCCATAGACGATTTCTCATCTCTGCATGAAAGGGTGAATAGACCTTGTTGCTACTGCTAGAGTGCATGCCTACCATCATTGCTAGGCGAACTATGAGACCAGTGAGTGGCCAGCAGGCCTCATGTTCAGAGCATGACATGGTATGTATCTGTTTCGCGATGACCATCAGACATAAGGTTCTGAGGTTAGCTAATGTAGGTCGGTATAGGAATGGGGTGAGCCTCAGACAGGTTTCTGCAGCGGTCAGTAGTGTATGCCGTAGCTTGGTGTAAGGCTCCGTAGCATCAGACGCCTCAGCTCTACATGCGTCGCATCCAAGGGCAAGAATTGTGAAGTATTGGGCGAGCCAGCCGTCATCAGCTGCACTAGGTTGGCACCAGAACGCTTGAATCTGGAGCTTCAAGGTTGGAACGTGGAGAATGCGGTGAGATGTTTCAATAACATCAAGGTAAGCTTCAACAAACTTGTCGGCGACCTCCCTGCTGGGAATCGAGGCTAACATCGCCTTCCTCGTAGACTTGGAACGACGTGGTCTTTCGCCAAATGGGTAATTTGGCGACCATGTACTTTCTGGGAAATCATTTTCATCGTCAGGAATAAGCCTCTTATTCCGGGAACATGACGGCGAGTAGAGCCTCTCCATCTATATACTTTGTTAGCCCTGGTATTCAAAGGAATACAATACACCGCAAGGGGAGGGGGTAGGCATTACATCCAGGATCAAACCGGACCAATGTGTTCCTGTACGGAATTTCGATCTCCATATTCGGTGCGTGACTGGTGCTTGGGGTATCTCACTTGAAACCTGTGAAAATAGACCGTCATCGTCGGTAGTCCTTTCGGGCTTTGCGTAAACACACTCGTCGGCCTTGTTTATTTTTGCACAACGACCGCAAGGCAACTGACGGTCACAGCGTACCTTCATACGACGGCAGCGAACACAGGTTATCGTATTTCGCTTTCTTCTGCGCGATACCCAGTGTTGTGGCCCAGCCTCTGTGAGAGAGTGTAGCTTTGTGCAAGCTAGGGCCGTAGACGGGGGTGTATTTTCCTTTTTCCCGCCCCGACCAATGTTAGAATTTGAAGCATAGTAGTTATGGATAAAGGGGAGGAGGGTGGGGGTGGTATAATATCCCATACATTTGAATTCGAAGCTCCGATGGATCCAAGGGTCTCACTCGCTTCCGAGCCTGCAGTAGATGTGGCTCCGTTCAGGTCCGCCAGCCATGCATCAATCTGATCGGGGCTAGCGGGATCAGATAATGCAGTGTACGACGTGGATGAGGATTCAAGGGATGAAGTAGCATCTTCTGCTAGATATGAACAATCGCGGTTCGCCTTAAGGCAGCGCGAACACTGTGGTTTTGCTCTGTCACAGCGAACTTTCGCCTTTCGACACGCCTCGCAGGTTTGCACCGTCCGTGTTCTTGCCATTGCCCAGTCAAGAGGCAAGCAAGGCAACAGGGAAAAATAATGTCGAAGCCCCGTTTTTGCCCAGGAGAGATAGGCTGAGAGAAGCAAGTGATGGTATCTATGTTTCTTCTGGATGCGTGGCCAAATTATATATATTCGGCCGAGCTGAAGTCGGCGTTGATGGGCGCGCCTTTGCTGCAAAATCCGAGACTCTGCGTGGGGGCTTCTCCACAAGGTTGATCTGATAATTCGAGCAGCCCGAAGGGAATCAGAAGAAGGGCCTGGCCTGTGGAAGCCTGCTCACAAACTCGTATCAGCAAGCAGAGCTAAGGGAAAAACGAGTCAACTTGTAGGGCGAAGTCGGTTTTTCATTCTGTTATTTATAGTTAAAATTGGAGGCTGACGATCTTATCTGATTGATAATCTTATCTCCGTCAATCAGATAACTCGGTTATATGGGGCTTTCTACACGCAGTGCGTTATAAGCCCATCAGCAGTACGGAGGACGATAAACGAAGAGGACAGGGAACAAGTAAAGAAGGACCTCATCGTCAACGCTCTACCTTGTGGTTTTGCCTTGCTTTGCCGTTAGATATGATGAGAGGAGTGAGGCAGATTTATATTAGGGGGCACACGCAGATTGATTTAATATACATCTCTATAAAGATAAATATTGAGCTTTTCTAATTAACAATATTCCTCTATCCAAGCTGTCATCTCTCCAATCGTTGGGCACTCCAGGAAGAGCGAGCTCTTAATCTCCACCCCTAACTCAGCACGGAATTTTTCCGACAGTACAAGGGACATTAGTGAGTCGACACCCAGCTGCACAAAGCTGGCGTCTCCAGTCAGCGCTTCCACCTCCAGTCCTGTCTCGCGTGCCATCAGTCGTAAACACTGCGATACCATGTTGTCCATGGGGTCGGCCCTCTCCGATTCAGGCGGCGTCGCAATAGGAGACTCCTTGGGGGTTGAGCTCTCAGAGGATGGTGCCAGTGGTGGCGTAGACTCTGGGGTCTTGTAGGCTATGGCACTGTTTACAATGGGGTTTGAGGTAGCAATTGCTGGCGCGGGGGTTGGGACCGCAGGCGTGGTCGGGATGACATTGTGGCCTTTGGCGGTTGCAGCTGCAACAGGCGGAGCAGGTCCAGCAACTGAGGTTGTAGTGGGAGGCGAGAAGAATCGATCCATTAGCAGCCGGGGAACGCGACGGAAGCGAATCATGCCCACCATACCAACGATCTCTTCTCCCTGGAGAATGTAAACGTCACCGCCATGCATGTTCGGGTCCTCTGGCAGAGGGAACATGCGCACATAACTGCGATATCGAACCCCGGGCTCCAGCTTGTTCAGCAGGCGGAAGCTGTCGCATCCCGGCGTAACGAAGAAATAGTCCCGGGTATTGGATGCATCGCTACCGTTCATAACTAGACCTGCCAGGTGAGAGACGCTATCGATCCAATGCGGCGGCGTATGCCAAGTGCCATGGCGTTCTGGGACGAGTGTCACTTCGGCCATAGCCTCGAGCTCATCCAACACAACCGAGTCCATGCCACGGTATCGATCGGCATAATCGACTACGTTCTTGAAAAGAGCATAAGCCAGGGGCTTGGAGAGTCGGCTGGCTTTGCCTTCAGCAGCTCGTTGTTCCAATGCTTCGATGCGTCCTCGGACCAGATGCGTCAGCCTGGCCCACTCCTTCTTCCAGGCAACTGGGTCCTCGAAGCGAACCGTTGCTGTGGCGAAAGATTCAGCTGCACACTCACCGGTCTCCCCGTCAGCATTGAACCATGCGAGAGACATGGAGTTGGTAGATAGATCGAGGTGCGCCTGCAGCACCAATGGCTGAACGCTTCCCTTGGTCTTGCCGGCGACTTGCGCATGCAAAACCTCGACGTCCGCAAGGTTCATATGGACGTCCTTGACATTGGGCACCAATCGACGATAGAGATATTCACCCACAGTGAAAGCCATGTCAGACCAAATAGACTACAAAATGGGTTAGCTGATGTTTTATTCTTGGTATTGAGAGAGAAGGAAAAGACTTACAGATGTAGCAACTCCACATTTGTTCATTGTATGTCCATGTATGGCTTCAAGAAAGTCGGGATGCTGCATATCGGATATCGTGTGGAGCGTGGCGGTGGTGGCCTCAACTGTTTCTGCAGTGATCTGGTGTACCAAGGACGTTCGCAGCGCCGATGGTCGCGACATGGAAAGAGAAAATGGTGTTGGCTTGGTCCCATGCTTGAGGTGAGCCTTGTCCAAAGTCCACGTCCCAATGTACGGAATCCAGTAGTCTGTTTCATTCCACCGGTACTTTGGCAGATGCAACAACGAGTACTCACACTCGCGCGGCCTGAAGAATTCCGCCCAGAAAGGCGTCAGGCCCGCGAGATGGAGGGTCACAAGGCTCTTGGATATGGTTGCTATGCTGTCTTCGTTACGCCGGCAGGAAGAGACAACGGACGCTGAAGGGATCATACCACGCACAAGCCCTGCACATATTGGGTGCGGCCCAACATCGACCCAGATGGTCTTGGTGTCTACTAGGCCCATATCCTGGGCCGCTTCAATAGCTGCCGCAAAATCAACGGTTTCCCTCGTGGCACGGCGTAAGTAGTTTGCGTTGAAGGACTTCACGTCGAAGACGGCAGTGGCCAGTAAAGGTGACAGCACTGGAATGCTTGGGGCTTTGAATGGGACCGGCATTGCCAGAGCCTCTAGACCATCCAGGATAGAGTCCATCTGTGCTGTATGGAACGCATATGGGACATCTAGGAGCGTGCATTTGATGCTCTTTGCCTCAAGAGCCATGCGGATGTTGTTGATCTCGTCCTTAAGACCGCCAATCACAGTATCCTGGTAAGTATTGCAGCATGAAACTTCGTATGCAATGGCAGCCGTCTCAGGCTCGCTGGCAAGCATCTCCTGGATAGCATCTTCTGATGCTCGAACTGAGAGCATCGAGTGGCTACCCGGGGTGCATCGTTCCTCAACCAGCTGCGCACGCCGACCAACGAGGTAGAGGGCGTCGGCAGCCGAGATAACGCCAGCAACCGCAAGCGCAGCGTATTCACCCAGACTATGTCCGATGACAGCGCTAATGCTCACGCCTAGCAAGGACCAGAACCGTGCTAGGGCGATTTCAAGTATCACAACACTAAGTTGCGTTAAGATTGGCGACGCTGGACTATCCTCGATGCTGCCATCAATTACGGGCACGACAGATGGGAAACCGAGTCGCTGCGCCAGTCGATCGAGCTGCTGCACTTGCGCACGGAAGTAAGGAAACTCAATGAAGAGCTCCCTTCCCATGCCACTATAATAGGCACCTTGGCCAGTAAAGGCGAGCACCACTGAGGGAGCCTCGTTCGGGATCGGGCGCATTTCGGAAGCGAAATTAGGGTTACAAAGCTGGGATCGTAATGCTTTCTGAAGCGCTGGAATGCAGGAAACGGCAGTGCCAAAACGCATGCTGTGGTGCATCCGACGGGAAGATGTTGTGTAGGCCAGGTCCGCCAGGCTCGTCTCCGGATGTTGATCCAAGTACGACAAGAGACTCTCCATGTTAGCCTGCAGAGATTTCTTGCTCTTTGCAGATATGAGCACTGGATGAGTGATGCGGTCTTCTGTGCTCTGGGCCTTCACTCGCTCCGGTGCGTCTTCCAGCAACAAGGTAGTGTTTCCCCCGTGTGCCCCAAATGAGTTGACCACAGCAAGGCGCTTCTTGCCTGCAGGACGTGGCCATGGCGTGTTCTCCATGGCAAGCCCAACATTTCGCCGCTCGAGGTCCTTAGGGATGGTTGGGTTGATCTCACTCTTGATACCGATGTGCATGGGAATCATATTTTTCTGGTACACAAGCAAGGCCTTGAGAAGCGATGCGATACCTGCTGCAGCTTCACCATGTCCGATGTTACTTTTCACTGCCCCTAGATAGAGGCGCTGATCAGGTCGGCGACGGGGCGTTACTGGTGCGAAGACATCAGATACGGACTCAGACTCGACTGCGTCTCCAGCCTGAGTTCCCGTACCGTGGAGCTCGATATAGCTAACATCAACCGGGTTAACGCCAGCTTGGTGTAGCACTTGTCGGTAGTTGGCCCTTTGCGCCCCAGCGTGCGGGTGAGTAATCGAGATAGCTTCTGCTGAATGATTTGTGCGAGCACCGAGGACCACAGCCAGGATATTATCATTGTCAGCTTCCGCATCCTCCAATCGTTTGATGACAACGGACCCAATACCGTCAGCACGACAGTACCCGTCTGCATCCTTGTCCCAGACCTTGCACTGTCCCGTCTTGGAGAGAAAGTGGGCATTCCCGAGGCCACAGTAGTTGTCTGGATCAGTTATCACATTAAGGCCGCCAGCGATGACGGTATCAGCCTCGCCGGCCCACAGCGCCGAGCAGGCGGCCTGCACGGCGGCAAGCCCACTAGAGCAGGCTGTATCAAGATTGAATGACGGGCCAGAGAACTTGAAGAAGTAATTAATACGACCATTGGCAAAGGCACGCTCGCCACCGGGAACCGCATATGTGCTGATATTCTGTGACGCATTTAGTTCTCTCCAGTCATCACTAGCCTGGCCGTAGAATGTGCCGATGCGGCTAGGGTGTGTTGAAGGGGTACGACCAGGAACAACACCAGCCATTTCCATAGCTTCGTAAGCTGTGACCAGAGCAAGTCTCTGCATTGGGTCTGTTTGCTCGGCCTGGTTCAGTCAGCATCAGTGAATTAAGGATTATCTATGTGAGGGATGTTAACATACCTCTCTTGGAGACATGTTAAAGAAACCTGCATCAAAATAGCCTGGGCGGTCAATAAAGTTGCCAAATGGAGTCTGGGTTGCATTTTCTGTTTTTCCAGTGGGATCATAATGGGTGTTTAGGTCAAATCGATCTGGGGGCACCGTAGTGTGAGTATCTCGGCCTTCTTCCAGCAATTTCCAAAAGAGGTCGAGATCATTAGCACCACCAGGCAGTCGACATGCCATGCCCACAATAGCAAGTTTCGAAGAGGCGTGCGAGTGAGGCCGACGGGGACCAAAGTCTTTATGAACCCAGCATACCAGGTCGCGACGGATGAGTTGCTGCTGCTCTTTGGTAAATTTGGCCTCAACGGTGGAGTAAATGCCCCGAAGGACGAGTGAGGTACGGAAGGAGTCAATCTGGCATTTCCCCGACGTTTCTGAATCTAGCTGGAAATGCTCAACAATGCCCGCAGTGACATTGTCGAGATAAATAGTGCCAGTCAGTAGCTCAGTACCAATTTCAAGGAAGAGCTCCCTGGCTGTCCTAGCGGCGAACGGTTTGCCGGTTTGAGAGGAGAGTAAGGCTAATCGTACAGAACGGTTGGGCTGGATGACACTCTCAGCGCTATTGATGACGGCATCTATATCATTCTGTGTGTATAGATGCGATGCATGGCAGAGACCATCATACACAGGCAGTGGGAGCGACTTGGAGTAGCGCAAGGCAGGAGAGTGCTGGAAGGCCGCCTTGATGCGGGATGGCGGTCCGCTCACACTGACGGATGTCTTGTCTGCAGCACTGACGAAGACCTTGGTCAGTTCAGGGCTTTGCGTGTCCGCATTGAACTGATCGAGCTCATCCTGGACGCCCGCCTGTGTCGTCTCTGTGACGACGTGAGCCCAGCTGCTTAGAGTGCCATCTGGCTGCGGTGATTCGAGCTTTGTTGAGATATCGGCGACGTATACTCCTAGCCGGAAGGAAACACGCACGCCTTCTGCTCCATTTTTGGCGACATCTGCTAAGCTGCTAGATAAAGCAACAGCAGCAGCAGCTAAGATACCGATACTGAGACCGGCGAGGACAGTTCGCGATGGAACCAGGTCCCATTCCGCATCCTCGGCTTCATAATGGCTATTATAGAATGTTAACTTCTAAACCGGTCTATAAGGACAGAGACATACCCAATGAACATGCCCAATTCTAGGATAGTCAGCATAGAGCTCTCCATGGCAGCACCCAGGGGCCCCTGGCGAAAGTCGACATTGGCGAGAGCCAGGACAGAGTCAAAGGGCGGCACCAACTCCTTGAGCGGCCGAGGGAGTTTCGCTACCTCATCTTTCAATATCGCTGTCGACTCCTCCAAGAATATGGACAGCAGCTTGAATCGCCTGTCTTTGCTTTGTTGATGTAGCCGGCGGAAGAGGTCTTTCAAGTCATCGCTGGGGAACTCATTGCTGAAGAAGACCACCCGTGGGAAAGTTGGATCCATGATACTGTCGTATAGTTGTAGTTACAATGTTTGTTGTTTGAAATGCAGAAACGTCACACGGTTAACTGGGCTCTTCTCGACGAACCATGGGAAAACCAGAGCAGACGGCCGAGTTGATGAAGACTTCAAAAGACTTGGCTATAAACATGTGTATAAAACCCGAATGGTATAAAATCCGAGGGACGAACTCGATGGCTGCTTTGCACAAAGACCGACGGAGGCAGTGCCGGATGCAAAATCCGAGAGAAACTGTCTGATACCACCAGCAAAAGGCGAAGAAGTTTCATATAAAGATTAGTACCCCAGAAGAAGCGAGTCAGAATGGTTCATTCTTGACAATCATCTCTGAACATCGTTTGCCAAACTCGCCAATTTCGCCATCACCATGTCTTCCCTACCTATGTTTGACTCCGTCTCCCGTTTCCTTCCAACTGCAAATGAGGATGAGCAGTTTTGGTGGAAGCTGACTGGTCGGCATATGGCTCGCATGATGCATGAGGCGGGTTACCCAGAGGACCGTCAGGTCGAATGCCTCCTCTTCCATCGCTTCAAAGTCGTTCCCTGCCTGGGCCCTCGACCACACTCCGACAAACCTTGGTACAAGAGCCGTGTGGGTGGAGGAGCAGCAGACGGCTGTCCTATCAACTACAGTTGGCGGTTTGGCACTTCCGACAGAAAGCCTCATATCCGCAACTTTATCGAACCCCTTGGAGCTCTGACAAACACTCCAGCCGACCCACTCAACGAGGTAGCCACGAAAGCGCTCCTACGAGATTATAGCATGACGCTGCCCAATGTCGACTTGGAGCTATTCTGGACCTTTGCGCCTCACTACCGGCCGCGTATCATCGAAAAGGCGGACATGGAAAAGCTTGCCGGTGCCTCGTTGCTTGTGGGTGCAGAAATGTCGCCAGATTCTCGTAACATCGATATCAAGGCATACATGTATCCTCGAGTCCCGTCCCAGACCAGCCAGCTCCTCACCACGATCCTACCCCAGGCCATGCGCGACGCTTACGGCGAGGACGTGTGTCTCGACAGCCTCAATCTTGTCCGCGACTTCATGACAAACGACCCAGAGGGAAGCCAGCTTACTCTGACTGGTACAACGGGGATCGATTGCTGCAAACTCCAGGATACACGCGTGAAAATCTACGTGATCACCCGTAACACCTCCTTCGACCACATCGCCGCCATCATGACACTGGGCGGCCGACGGCCAATCTCAGAGGAGCTCCTTAACCAGCTAAGGGCACTCTGGTTCGAGCTCAAGGGAGCCCCAGCAGACTTCACCTCGTCTGAGCAGCTACCAGCTCAGACCAAGCCAGATGGTACCAAAAATCCCATCGTCGTCCCATTCTACTTTGATATCCAGCCCCGGCTTGCGTTACCAGACGTGAAGGCATACGTCGACGTGAGCACCAGCCCCGTGAGTGATCTAGCGGCCGCTGAAGCAGTGGTTCGTCACTTGGAGCGCCATGGCAGCGGACAGAATCCGAAGGCCTACATGAACGTGTTGCAGGATATCACCCCAGTTGAAGAGCTGGAGACGCGAAAAGGCGCGCTGGCGTTTTACTCTATAGCTGTCAAGAAGAATGAGCTAGATATCACCTCATACTTTAACCCGCAGGTGTATAAGCGCTACTTCGCTCATGAAGTGCAGCTCAATGGACAGCGAAGAAGTGCATTTGAGTAGATGTATTGTCTGGGTTGTTGTATTTTTGTTTCAATCAATTTTAAGTTTCGGTCTATAACCCCAATATCATGAAATCTATATTCATAATCTTCATCACCAGTTAAGGCAAACTTGCAAAGAAGTTCTATCGAACGTTTGTCGTTGTATCTAGCTGCTCACGTGATTGATAGTATGTTTATTAATAAGCATAACTAAGGTTTTTGGCTCAGCTTATTTTTAGAAATGTCTATTTTTAGAATATTGTCTTTATCTTCAACTTCATCTCCAGTATAACAAACAGCAAAACAATCGAGCCGGTTACTGGAAAATGAGGGGCGGTCCGCCGGTAGTTCGGGTCTTCACTCGGGCCGTCAACATGATGACGTCCCCTCCGTATTTATCAAACGAGCCAAGACACTCCATAAAAGCCGCTGCTAAACCCCGACATCAAGTACGTCTCGTGTCTTCCGTGTATCTCGGTTTTTGGAACCCTATTGAGTAATCGTTCAGATCGCAGACATCCATATTATTACCATGTCAACGTGATAATCGCTCGAATATGGCTCAAACAATTCATCACACAAGCTATCGACAATGGCGAAGCCCCAAGCAACGGTCCTGATTATCGGCGCGGGCATCTCTGGCCTCACAACTTCCCGCCTCCTCACAAACAGCGGCATTCCCAACATCGTCTTCGAGGCATCGACACCGGACCGCAGCCAAGGATTCGCCATCAGTCTCCAGGAATTTGGATACTCCGCGCTCCTCTCTGCCCTGGGTGATCTTCCTCTGAGTAGCTTGATTAGGGGCGTCGCGCCAGACCGGGAAATTGGTGGCACTGGCTGGATTGACCAGGCATTGAGGGACAATTGCACGGGGGAATTGTTAGTTGCTCCAGACCTCACAACGGCGAAGCAGACGGTTGTGCGTGCGAATCGCAATGCATTGCGCCGTTGGATTGCGGATTGTGGGGAGGAGGAGCTCGATGTGCGGTATGGACATAAGCTGCAGAGCGTCGAGGGTACAGTGGGCGATATCACGGCTGTGTTTGAGAATAAGGCCAGGTACCGTGGGTCACTGGTTGTTGCTGCTGACGGCGTGAATTCTACTAGTATGTGATCTTTTTTTTTTTTGCAACAACCTGCTCTGTAGCTGTGGATGCTATATAACTAGATTGATAAGATGAGCTGACTATGAGCAGTCCGCTCCCAGGTTCTCCCCGGTGTGGTACCAGAGACAATTCCCTTAATCCACTATCATGGCGAGTTCCAGCTCTCTCGCACTGCCTTTGATGAGCTCATCCGGCCTCATAGTGGGCACTCCAACATTCTCGTTGGCGTTGGCGACGGGTTCAACACCCCACTCTCAATCTGCAATATGACCAAGACGCAAGTCCATCTTGACTGGTCGTACTCACGGACAGTGACTGGTGATGATGATCTGCTTTATCGCCCCAATCTCCCTTCTGAGGAAGCGAAGCAGATTCCCCCAGCGCTAGTCAAAGAGTTGGCCGCGTTAGCCCTAGCGGAGCCGTGGAAGCGCTTCTTGAATCCCGAGTCACTCAAGAGCCATCGGGTGTTTCATTGGACTACCAGGTGCGTGTACATGACGCAGGACGACGCTCGGCGCGCTGGTGAGCAAGGCGTGGTCTTCGTGGGTGATTCGTGGCATGCGATGCCAATTTTTGGCGGCGAGGGAGGGAATCATGCGCTTCTTGACGGTGTCGAACTGGCTGATGCCGTGGTTAAGGTTGTGGCCAGCCCTGGAAAGGATCATCTAAGCAAAGCTGTTGCAAGCTATTATGCTGGCGCGTGGAAACGATCCCAGGAGGCTGTTCGACGGTCAACCCAGCGCTTTTTCCTACTCCATCGACCGGCGGCGGAGTGGAAAGAAATTGCAGAGAAGAAGAAGAAGGCAGTATAGCATTTCGGTTAATATAGTCGTATGATATATATACTACCATGTCGTATACAGCCCCGACCTATAATTTTTTACTATAACTGAAATATAACTGAATAAACCAAGTCATGTATTTCCAACTATATTCCCCTAAGATTCATCTAGATTAACTTGATTAACTAGGATACCCACGCACCCTATTTCTCTTCCTCTGATCTAACGCAAACCATCTTCTCTTGAGCGGATCCCCCGGCTTAAATCCCACTCTTCGATCTTCGGCCAATTTCCACAATACCTGTAGCAATGATGGCGCCAAAGCCTTCTCAACCACCTCCTGCGGCACTCTTCCATACATAGCAATCACAATTTCATTCAGCGTCAATCCACCCTTGGTCTCTCCCACTCGTCCTCCTTCACCTTGAGCCTGTTCTCTCGTCAGCGTAGACAACATCATTCTCTCTCGCCCTTCCCTATGCTTCATATACTCCTCCAGCTTCTCGGGTAGGTTTCCAATCACCGCACCATGTGCTGGATACCCAATACCGCAGCCCAACGACGCCATATCCCCCAGGCTATGCATGTAACGCCCCAAGTCCTGGGCAACGCTGAACCCATGGCCTAGAACGTTATCCCCCGTGAAAAGGGCGTTCTCTTCCTCGAGTTGGAAGCACATATGATCTACTGAATGTCCAGGCGTGAAGACGGCGCGCACAGTCGCGCCATTCACGGAGAAAATTTGCCCATCTGTGATAGGATTTTGGCCTGCGTCCGGGCAGTTCTTGTATATTTTATCTGCGAGGGAGGGGCTGTGTGCGAGTAAGTCTGGGACGCCGCCAGTGTGATCACCGTGCCAATGGGTAAGTAGAACGTAGGAGAGTTCAAGGTTATGAGTACGAAGGAATGAGGAAATGCGACTGATCCAGACAGGGAGGCCCTTTTTGCTATGGATTAGCTGACTTGGAGCTCTCTGGAGCCGTAGAAAAGAGGCTTGCTTTACCTGTGCTGTGTCGATGAGTATACGGGACCTGCCTGTTCCAACGAGATAGGTATTTGTTCCCTGGAGATGCATGCTACCCGGGTTTCCGCCTAGGATACGGACAACGCGTTTGCTAACATGAGATATTTCTGGGAGAGTAGGCAGGCGGCCTTCACGGCCCATGAGGAACTCCTCCCAGAAAGACTGGTTGAACGGCATTCGACCGCCCATGGTTCGGTCACTCAAGGGTCGATCCATATTTCGAGATGCCACTCAGTAGAGAGAAAGTCTTGTATGTCGGGCGTGAGAAAGAAGTTTTGAGACTGAGCCCTTTGAAAACAATCTTTTAGGCGGCTGAACAATGCTAAAAGCCGAAAGTTATACATCAGTCAAAATCCGAGCCAATACGACCGTGGTCTTTCTTGAGCCCAAGAATCGATCTTGCTAACACCCAAGGGGAAAATGGTATTACCATTCTTTCTGATAAAGCTAGGCAGGCTATCTTTATCTCACATGGCATAATTAGTAGTGTAATGGTGGGATTGTATATAGATGGTGGATGGTTCGGCTTTTGCATGTTTATATTCTATATATAGTAACACATGGTACCTGCTTCGGAATTTAAGCAACGCCAAGCTTCGATAAGCATGTGATGACTAAGCCAGAACGTAGAGCTCTGCTTATATAATAGACAGGGCATTGCGGGACTAGCCGAAAGGGGCAGCCTTATACTTCAAGTTCCTTTTGAGTAGTTCGCTAGTTGCAAACCTGATAACATCTTGACGCACAAAGAGATTAATCCTTGGATCCCTGTGGCCCCTTTCATTGGTACGCAATCAACTTCAGCAGCCCAACCTTCAGTTCAAGTTTGAGTCCCATTACATATATATGTTGGAATGGTACTAACCAAGAAAGAAACTAGGACGTCTAAGATAGAATTAACGCTTTTCTAACAAATTATTCGACTCCAATATCTCACATATCATCTATTATGGACCCCCTGGCTTTTAGCAGGTTGGTGCTTCTCCTTTTCCTTCTTCTATCTTAACTCATTAGACTCCAGAGCGTAGTTCCATATCACTAATTGTGCTCGTCAAGAAAGGAACATGTCAGCTCCAATAGTTTCGTCATGGTGTAAGCTAGCCATCACCTCTTCCCACGCCCATGACTGGTCAGCATCAACTAAAGGTTCTTGCGCAGCAATCACCAGCTGGTTATCGAGTGAGTGCAATAACGGGTCCAGCTTCGGTAATGATGACGAAATTGGGGCCACCCCAGCTACTAATGCCAAATCTGGTCCGGGATGTGAAAGCTCTGTTGCTGGCCAGGGCCAGTTGCTTAATAGATCACCACTTGACGTGATGCTAGATTGCGAAGGAGGCGTATGCGGTACTGACAACGTGGTTGCTATGCTCGTAATGCCAAAGGTCGGACTTGCGGTTATGGCACTCGTGCCTAAGGTTAGCGACAACTTTTCCCTTATACGACACATCATTCTCTCCAACGTGGTG
The DNA here is from genome assembly GCF_000151145.1 of Microsporum canis CBS 113480. Classification (NCBI taxonomy): domain Eukaryota; kingdom Fungi; phylum Ascomycota; class Eurotiomycetes; order Onygenales; family Arthrodermataceae; genus Microsporum; species Microsporum canis. Next base: position 2,017,948 of record NW_003299167.1, read on the forward strand.
CTGATGGCCTTGCTAGACCCTGAGACAGCAGCCTCGTGTTGCTGAAAAGCGGCCTCCACAATGGGCCACGCGCGCTGCATCAAAGCTCTATCCTGGCAGACATAGCACTCTGATATGGCGATGGCGAGTGCCCGCCATGGAACCGTAACGAACCAGCGGAACCCTTCGCCACGGGGATCGGTGTGCACGAGCTGCACTTTCTCAAGAACATTTAACGCCAGTGAAAGGGGCCCCGCGCTTTCATTTGTGCCTGTTAATGGTATCATACAGCTAGTGCTACCGCCGCGTGGGTGCCTAAGCGGACGGACAGCTGAAAGTCTTGCACCAGAGACGAAGCACTGGATACGATGCCATGTGAACCAGGCATACGGTGTAGATTCAGGATCGCAATAAAATAAAAGACGGAGCGTCCTCTGCTCAAATTGTTGGACGTGCTGCTGCCGGGTTTCGTAGTCTCCAACTGATGGTTCGAAATTGAGGAGCCGGCCCGCAACCTGTACGTGGTACGACACCATGGAAAATGTGGTGTCTGTCAGCCCTTCCCGGTCAGGGATGTCGTGGGAAGTTGTCAGGCTAAAGTCAGAATCATTAATGTGCCTGGGTGGAGAGAACGATGCTGTGGCCTCTACTACGCTAATTAGAGGCTCGGAAGGTTGGCTTAAAGAGGTCTGAAAATCCAGCAAACAGATAGTCAACCAAAGCCGCTTCCGCATCTGCTGGCCGAAGAAAGTCTCATCTGCGCCTCCAGGTAAGTCGAGCGCTTTGGCGATTCGCACCGCAAATGCCATTAACGTCCATACGGCACGACTTGGGTCCTCTGACCTCCTGGCAACCTGTTTTGGGAAATTAGAATATTCTGTTCGGTTGCTTTGTGTTGGGTTTGGTTGGAAAACTCACAAGATACAATACAAACGCTTGGAGGGTGGTAACTTCAGGAGATACCAGCGGACTACTCTTCTCTAATGCTGCCTCACATGCTCTTCTCGCGCGGGCAACAATACTGGACTTGGTTGCGTGAAAACGTGCCCAACTTTGTGTCTCCGTTAAACTGGTGGCTGCTACGTAGCAGATGGCTGAGCCCAGGGACTCGACTGCAGCATGGCGTTCAGGGAATCCTAGGTATCGTTCTCCCTGTAACATCCATCTTTCTACAGACGGCCGATGTAGAATTTTGATAACCGGGTCTACGTTCAGTAGATACACCTGGCACAGTTGCGTCGTTGTCTCTTTGTCCTCGATGATAGAGGCCCATCCAATTTCCAGGTTGGATGGTCCGCTGAGACCCAGCACTCTTAACCCGCCATCACCCAGGGGCATTCTTGACGAGTCTGGCGTCGGTGCGCTGGCATCTTCAGTTTCATTTGAAATTGATTCAATGGCATCCCGAGATTCCTGGTCCTTATTTTTTTTTTAATCAGCCCTCTTCTAGCTTATGACTGTTGTGGCCCATGGCTCACCTGGTTCGAGCTTTGGCTAGCAGATGAACGCATACTGTCCACCAGAGCCTCCAACCTGCGAATTCGTTTCTTGAGGTCTTCATCGGCCGCCGTGCCAGCACCAGGAGAAATATCGATCCGTATCGACGCTTCGGGGTCCTCTGGCGAGATCCTCCGCAAGCGTCGAGCATGGGCACCTCGGGGCAATCGTGGCCGGCGCACAGGAACACAAACCACGCCCGCAGACGCACAGTTAGTGCAGGGATCGAGCTTATCACACTTAACTTTACGCTCACGGCAGAGCTCACAACTGAGATGGGCATTTTGCTGGCGTTTCTTTTGGTTTCGTTTCTCCATGTCCGGTTCTGTGCTGAATAGCCGTGCTCGTAGTTTTGAGCCTTTCGACACCGGACTACCTTAGCTATATAAACACAGAAAACCAAGACGCATTTGACATCTTCCGGTATATTTGGCACGCGGGCTGCTGAGCCTCAGCCGAGACGAGAGTACTCCGTGTTGAGCCCATTTGGTCTCGCCTTTCAGCAACACGAGCAAACACGAGGAGGCCTTTGCAATGCAACTCTATCTCTTTCGGAATATATATATATTATATATATAGAAATATACTCCATACAACGTTTGGCACCGTCAGGCACCTGCTAAGTGGGTATAAACCCGGGTTCGATGGCTGACCTATAGCGGAAACTGGTTTATCTGGACGTTGCTTCAAATCACTCTGTGTCCGGGCAGTTTGCCAACGGAAAAGCCACCAGTGAGCAAGAGAGACGAGTCTGACACGGACGACGTCATTTGGTGTTAGCAAGATGCACCGGCTTCTGGTTTCTTATTTGCTGGTATGGGCGTCAGCAAGAGGTAATCCTCGCATTGCTAACTCCAATACGAGAATAAACTAGTTGAAGAAGAATTGCATACTTTTGTGTTTCCCACTCTTGTTGACTGCCGCCTTGTCTCCTTATCAATATCTTACAGAGTTAACCATCCAGCCTAGAGATGCGCTACAAACCTTCGTGGCTGTGCCCTAGCATCACCCTGTCCGCGTTATGCTTTTTGCTAAGAATGATCTTCCGTCCTATCCTGTGTGCAGATCCAGATCATACGTGACACCTGTTGATAAATAGTTACAGTTCTTTCGTCAACCAGAGCTGAGGGCAACTCGGGATGCAACCTCCTCGCTTGAGGTCTCCGGGATAGCCCTGCAAGCTCCTGATTCACCTATGTGGGTTCCCAAGTGCTGACTATATATGGATCCTCATCAAGCATAAATCTTGGATGTGTCCCATGTACGAGAAAAGCTTAGTACTAAGTGCAGCAGAATGGGTCAAATACGAGCAGGTAGCAGGCTGATATGTAGCTGGATAATAAATGCCCGGCGAATAAAGAGGCAATTACCTTGGAGGTGTGTTGGCATAAAGCTTATAGTTTAAAGGAAATACATTGGTGAGCTTATATATCGTCAATGAACAAAGCGAATATGTTAATTTTGGTGCGAGAGCCAGCGATCTGCTTAGGCTTCTGATTTAAATACAACATTTGACATATAAACAACAGTTATATACGATAATCTATATACTCCAGCCTGTGTAAATCCATGGACAACAGCTCAACATCCCGCGATAAGAGTGATAGTAACCAGCACGATAGTAACCAGCCCACAAAGCAGGCTGCTGGGCGCCAGCATCGCCACGCCCATCGACGACGGCGCCTTCTCGCCGATCTTAGCAACCATGCGATCCCCGATAGGAGCGAGTGATTCCTCAAAGGTGCTAAAGTTGTCTGCCTTCCAGTCTGCGCCGTTGACGCCCGGTTTGGCATCTTCGCCCTCGAAGGCGACGAAGAGGACATCGTGGGCTTCATGGCCGTTGTTGCCAGTTAGGTGGTTTTCGGGGAAACAGGCCTGGGCGAGAGAGATGGATACTTCGCCTGTGTCGGTGTTGCCGTTTGTATCGCCCCATATGCCGTAGAACTATGTGGATGTTAGATATATATATAGATAGAAAGATAGCGGACAACACACCAGTCTGTTGTTGCAGACGACGGCAATGACGCTGAGGGGCTCTATGCCTGAGTCTGAGGGGAGATAAGATGGCTTCTTGCCCTCGTTGCCGAAGACGACGTAACTATGCAGGTTCGAGTCGAGGTCGTCGATGCCGTAGCTTGCCAGCTCGTCCTTGAACGTCGTCTGACCTTGACCCGTCAAATCGTTGGCGCAGTCTCCCTTCGACCTGTTGGCGCCGTCGCAGTCGACGTCTGCGTCTCCCAGGCGGCCCATAGGGCTGGGGGGACCGCTCAGGTAGACGACACCCTTATAGTCGCCGCAGTACATGAATCCGCCTGGCACCGTTAGAGAGGTTCAGCACATCTCGAGGAGGACAGCTTACTGCGTCCATGGCCGTCCTTGAAGCGGTTGCTGCTAAGAGGCTTGTCGCACTGGTTGTTCTACCGCATTGTTAGCATGCGCTCTATACGGGGATGTAAGCGGGAGATACCTTTGCATAGTCGTAGAGAGCCATGAGATTGTCGGGGACGGGGCGGCCAGCTGCAGAGGCGAGGCTCGCCAGGCCGCAGAGGGCGACGCAGAGGACGGTCTGGAGAGACATGTCGCTGTCTGTCACTGTTGACGGCGAAAGCTGAAGAAGGGCGAGGGCTTTTAAAGGCGCCTGGCTTGGCGTCGCTTAAGTTCAGGGGCAGTCGAGTTTAATATAGAGCAAGACGTTACAGATAAAAGGCTTAAGGCGCCTCATCTGAGTCGCACCAGACATAAGCCGTGGAGAGTCTCCTCTCATGAGCTTACGTGGCAATGGGTTAGAGATATATCCTGGAGTATTCAGCTAGGGTGCACTCCGTAGAAGGATGTACTCGCTGGGCAAACAAGCATCTCCAACCGCTAGCTAAGCCCCCGACCAAGATGCCTGAGATGCACATGAGCCTCGGCCGCCCTGCGCGGCGGTGGGGACGGAAGATGCGCCATCCTCGCGTCTAGATCGTAGATCGTATGGCAGTTGGATGCCGGGGTTGTTCGTCTTGTTATGTTTTATCCCTCTGTCGATAACTAGAGTCTAGAAGGCATCCTGGCATGGCTCAGCCGGCAGGGAGTAGACAAGTGTCGGGGTATATACTATGTTCCCTGTCTATCTTCCTGGTGAAATATATGCTGCCCTGATCAGCTTCAGCGGACGTTGACCCTTTGTCTACCTCAAGATATAAGGATCCAACTTCTCCCCATGAGTTGGGGCTAGAATCCAGATCAATCAACACCCCAAGTAGGCCTCCGCCCAACTTCCTTTACCTTGTTGATCAGAGGATCCAACATACACCAGGCCTTTTCACCATGGGAGGGTTTATATGGAGGCTGGGGTCGATCTTATCTGATTGATAATCTTATCTTCGTTGATCAGATAACTTGCGCAAGCAGCAAGACGATATAAATGTAGGAGAAGCGGGAGACACATTCTCATCTTCCGTGTACCGACGTGATGCAGTTATATTGTCTTGTACGAGTTATATGCGATTATGATGTACTTGAGCAGTCCTACATCCATATTACTTTGATAACTCAAGTAAACTTATATTTCTAAGCAATAGTTACACTCTATCTCTCGAGCCTAGTGAAACATCGCCAGTGGCTCACGGAGACAGTCGTTCAACATTCCATCTGAAAGTCTTCTCGTTCCCATCCACTTCATCTGCTCCATGCTGCCTCACATACCTAAATCGATCATGTAATCTACTCTTCCTCCCCTGCCAGAATTCCACCGACTCCGGTACTAGACGAACTCCACCCCAGAACGGCGGCAAGGGAATCTCCTTGACGTCCGCAAACCGGGCTTCCATCTCCTTCACTCGATCCTCCAGAACGGAACGCCCATCGTCTCCTCCTTCCACAGCGCCCTCATCTTCATTCGACCACAGCCGCTTACTCTGCTGACTAGCCCAGGCACCAATCTGGCTCCCCCTCTCCCTCACGCGCCAGTAGGTCTCGCTCTCTTCCCTGGAAAGCGGCTCGATTAACCCTTCAATCCTAACCTGCCGTTCGACACTCTGCCAATGGAACGTCAATGCTGCCCACTTGTTCCCTTCGTTTACTTGAGGTTCAGATCCATCGAACAGAGGCATAGTTTCGCCGTCTCTGTCTCTATCGTTGCCAAAGACCTGTCCGCCTTTGCCCGCTCGACTGCCCCAGTTACTGTAGATCACCCACCCCCGCTCGTCGAGTTCCTTCAGATACACGATACGCGCACTCGGACGGCCAGCGGGCATGCTGACCGTAGCCAACGTACAAGTCTCTGGTGCACAGGAGGCGGGCACTTTTGCATTTTTGAACCAGGTGTGGAACTGGTGTAGTGGGTTAGGATGCAGATGGGAGTATAGTAGAGGTGGGTTGGTGCCGAACTGGTGTGCGCGAGACGCATGTGAGACAGCCGCCGCATTCGCGACTGGGGTAGACGTGCCGGAGGAGATTGGTTCGTCTAATGATGCCAGCAGGTGCCTGGGGAGAGGAGTCGCGGTTAAGTCTTCCGGCATGATGGCCAGCTTCTGAGCCGGGCCAGCACTCTCTGGTGGAGGAGCGGCAATGTCACCCGGCGCAACTATCGATCATCAGATACGTGTGCTAAGATACGTGTGCTACTGGTAAATAAAGGAGGATGTAGTATACATACATATCAATCTCTTTGGGTGTCGGTGATACTGCGCGGCAGAGGCCGGTTCGCCTTCACTCGCTGGATTCGGCGCCATCCTATCAACAAGTGACAGCGGAGAGTGAATTGGTCGAGTTGAACTGTATAGTTGTTGGATGGTGTATCTCCCTCGAGGGGAAGCAGGGCGCATACGTTGTACCTGACCGTCTGCTCCCTTTTTCCTGGTTTTGGCTGCTTGGATGTCTCTCACCCCGCGTCAACGAACAGATGGAGGGGTTGACTGGCCCAGTGGGCAGATATCCGTCCGGCAGTGTAAAACGACGCAATAATGGTAAATCCTTTCTGAGCAAGTAGAAGGAAGAGACGAAAAAGCTGGAGGAAGACAAGAAGTTCTCCTGGATTCTTATTTTCTTCTGGTCTCACGCCACGGGATGATGTAAAGGCTTCGGCGATTCTCGGCGATACTACTTATCATAATATCTTACAAAGAGAGGATGTATTATTATACAATGTTTTTTGATATTTTTCTCTCGAGATCTATAGAGTAGGGAGTTGTCTATTAATTCAAGCCCAAGAGACCAAATTCTCCTGGACCAGCCAAAAAAAAGGCACAACTATCAAAATCAACCCCAGCTGCGGCCTGCGCTCAAATAACGCCGCACTTTTTGTATATCAAAAGAGAAGAAAAGCAAGAGAAAAACACCATCCACACCAGGCCCTCGGTTGTGCAATTCGCATTCCAGGTTCCCTCCCTTCCCACTATTCAAAAGAGCCAAATGAATCAAATATCAAGCTCAGTGTCAAACAAATGTAAATGTGACCGAGACCAATCGCTTGGAAACGCCGTCTCGATGATGTGGGAAGACCAGCCCAACTAGCCTTATTAGATTAAATCAAATCTTCTCGAACTTCTTTAGCCGAGGGATGGTAGGAAAGTAATCAAAGCAAGGAAATAACGTTAAATGATCCCGAAACGCCGGCCGCTGTGTATGGTACAGGGAAATGCATGAATCAATAAACAATAAATGGTAATAAAAGGTATATATCTTTTTTTTTGTAAAGAAAAATGAGTAAATGGGAATGAAATGTTCATGTCGAGCGAGGGATATTGCACCCCCGGCACGGCGTTTTTTTCTGGTAGTTTCTTTCTTTTCAGGTTTCAAAGCGAAAGGGTGATAGTATGTGGATGCGTTTATGGGGTATATGTTTCGTTGCATCACACAAGGCTGGTTTAGATGGATTGTGCCTATGCTGACTGTCCACCATTGACCAAATCCAACACCTTCCCGGTGACTGCGGAAGGATAGCCGCGAGACATCATCTCACGCACCACGCTATCAGCGCCGGCATGATCTTCGGCAGCCAAGAATGCCCTTGTCATAGCCTCGTATGTGCTTGGCTCACGTTTTTCAATTCCCACGCCATCGTACACAGCTTTGGCATTGCGGACGTTGCCTACCGCAGCCCACCCGTGAATGAGGGTGTTTGCAATGTAGGCAGTCATAGCAACCTTGTTGGCAGCCATGTCAGCTAGCATGGCAGGAGTATCGGAGACTTGATGGTTAGCCACCATTGACTCGAACAGGGCCTGGTAAAGACATGCTTGTGGGCGAAGGTGAGGTTGGGCGAGGGCAGAATCGAAGGCTTCCCGGGCCCCGGCCATGTCGTGAAGGACGCATCCCCGAGCATGGATGAGGGAAGCGTAGTGCACGGCTTCAGGAAGCTGACCGGAAGCACGGATGGAATCCAGAACCTCGGTGGCAGCAGCCATGTTGACGGGCTCGAGCGAAGCATAGGCATCGATAAGAAGCTTGTAGGTGTGCATTGTGGGCTGGATGTCCTTGGATTTCATGCGCTCGTAGTATGCTAGCACCTTGGAGCGGTCACGCTTGGTGTTGAGGAAGTACTGGATGATGGAGTTGTAAGGGGCTGGGCGAGGCTTATAATTTGGCATTGACTCCATTTCATCGAACATTTCTTCAGCAAAACGTTCGTCACTTACACGGCATAGTGCATTGACAATAGTTCCATAAGTGACGCTGGTGGGTCGAACGTTATTTGCACGCATCTCGGCGAAGTAGAGCAAGCAGTCATCAATGCGGCGAGCTTTTCCTAATTTGCCAATGAGGGCATTGTAAAGGAATGAGGTTGGCTCAACCCCCTCAGAGGTAGCGCGATGGAATATCTTCACCGCCTCGGTGGCCTCATCGAATGTCTTAGTCGACTCCTTGAGAGTTGTGATGTAAAGACCAAAAGTGTTGGCAGATGGAGCAGAACCCATGTTCAAGAGTTCCTGGTGGTACTTGGCAGCCAGGTTACGCTCACCAGTGGTGAGGCAGGCAGCAACCATGGCATCCAGGATAGAGGTCCAGCCATACTTGACAGCGCTGTACTGTAGCATCAGCGGAACATCATGTTTAGCCATACCCAGAATCTCATGTACCATGTTCATGCGTCCGCACTTGGCGGCAGCAGTAATCAGTTTGGCGTAGGTAATATAACGGGGATGTCGGCCAATTCGGCGCATGTTCTTAAACTTGACCATGGCATTGTTGAGATGGTCTTCGATGCGTCCACGTGGAGACTCAAGCAGCTCTGCGATAATCGATGAGCCTCTGAAGTCGGTAGAGTGAGCGTATGGGTCAAACGAGTCCTCCGGCCTGGCTGGCTTTAGTCCTGGAGATGGCTCAGGCTGAGCTTGGGGTGCGGCAGGGGCAGGTGCATTGTACGATGGAGTGGTGAATGTGGGAGCACTTCCATGGATATAATGGTGCCATTTCTGCACGATATCTGGACGGACATCTCCCAACTTTGTAACACCTTGGTCCAGAAGCTGCTTGGTGTAGTCATCCAGGCGAAGGCCGGCATTCATTGCAACCTCTAGCATGTGCACAAATCGGAGCGGATGTGCAGCATCAAACAGAGTAGAACCATTGACTAGAATGCCAGCCTGTGCCTGCATGGCGAGAGTAAGGTCTCTAGCGGTCAAGTGGGATATTCCCATTGGCCCGAGGCTAGCTACAACATACTCAGCAACAGGCGAGACGAGGCCACCGTTTTCAACCATGCACCACATCAGCGTCATGGCGGAATGAGGTGAGAGCGGCGCAGCAGCCTGAATAAGCACACGGCCAAGCAAGTCAACGGCTTCATCAATCTCCTCCCGGACCCGCTGCTTGTGATCGTTAGTTGCAGAGCTAGAGTTAGTACTTCGGATGCGCGAGAACATGCTTCGGGCTTCCATGAGACCCTCCTCAATCTGACCGCTCTTCAGCAATGCAATGGTATACATGGCTACAGGCTGAATAAAGCTTGCAGTGACACGAGAGCACGAAGACAGGACGTCCCAGAAGGGCTTGGCCATGTCAAGGCTACCCTGACGGATGTGGAGGGCGAGCATAGCGATAGCTGGCTCGACGGAAGTGGCAGCATCCGTGGTCAGGAGACTGTACGCACTAGTAGCGGTGGAGACGTCATTGGCATCGGCTGCCGCAACGCAGATATTTAACGCTGCATCTGTCAGGGCCTGGCCCTGCAGCTGGGTCTGGGCAATTTGCAAGGCTGAAGCATAGTTACGGTTGTCGAGGGAGTGTTGAACAAATCCATCCTTGACGATCACCTCTTCAACTGCCTGGAGACGTTCCGCCTGTTTCTCCACACCGTCAAAGGAAGCACGGATCTTGTCGAAGAAGCGGCGGGCCCCGTCTGTCTTACCACAGGATAAGTAAGCCTTGATGACAGAGGCGTACACTTCAGCGTCCTGGCGTTCGACGATGGCAAAGTTTCCGTTATTGTCAGCAATAGCTAAAGTTTTGTACTCATTGTAACATTCGACCGCGCTCTTGAAATCGCCTTTCATAGAGAAAGTGTCGACCATGGGTGGGAACATAGCAGCGTGAGGGGCGACCTTGTTGGCCTCCATGTGTGCGAAGATCTCAATCATCTGGTCGATATCCCCCTGCATAGCACAGGCAGTCAGGAGGGAGCGGTAGACGGGGAGCGGGAAGGCGATTTCGGGGTGTCGGGTGGTAGCAACATTGAACAGCTTGAGGGCGATAGGGAAAGAATGGTCCTCGGCCAAGAGCTCGCGCTCGACTTCGCTAGATTGGAAGATGAATTTGCCAGGCTCTTCCATACCACCGAATCGTACTCGAGATTGCTCTAGGTCCTTGGCCATACGAAGGCAGTCCAAGGAGCGGGTAGACAAGAGTTGGACAATGATTTTGTACGTGTTCTCATCAGGCATAACATTTCGACGAAGCATGTCAGAATAAACATCGAGAGCCTTGGGGACGGCATTGTGCGTCTCTGGGTGAAGGTGGATGGCAGCCTCAAGAAGGGCATTGTAAGCGGCCGCCGTGGGTTTGACACCGTCCCTCAAGAGGCTCTCGAAAGCTGCTGGGACCTGAGCGTGATCTCCATCCTTGGCCAACTTGACGACTCCATCGGACCGAGACTCACTCCGTTTTTTCTCGTAAATGGAGTGATCGTTGACTGGGGTTCTGGGGGAGACGATGGTGGCCCCTTGAACAGAGGAAGCCGGGGTCTGGTGGGATTGGTCACCACTCTCGACATCGAAAACTTCACTTCCGGACTCGATGGCCGAAGAGTGATGTTCAGACTCGGCGAGAGCGTGTGCCTCCTGGATCTCTCGGATCTCTCTGGCAACGGCCTCGTCAACCTTTGCACTGACATCCTTATCCACTGGAGCACTCTCAACTTTCCTCGAGGAGCGAACTTCACTGCGACTCCGTGCCCTCGAGACAGAGGCAGCGAGCTGATCAACATCCGAGTCCTCTAAGGTTTCCTTCCCTTCCTTGGTCGGCTTCCAGCCAATGCGCTTGGTGAACTGGAACTGCTTCCAGTCGCTGTCGTCCCCGGTCTGCTGAGCATGCTGCCAGGCGGCGTAGTATGCGGCTAGACCGGAGTCACCGTTGGTAGTGCCGGTAGCAGTGTGGCCGGCCTTTGCACCACCGGCGCTGGACGAAGAGCCAGAAGCATTCTGGAAAGCGTTCTGGAGCTGTGCAGTGCGAGTGAACTTTACAGTCTGTGGGATTGATGTGATCTGATTTAGGGAGGAAGCTGAGGGAGCGTATGAGGATTGAGAGGCGGCAACGACAGACTGGGCGTAGCCGTGGACAAAGGTCTTGGAGAAAGTCTGACGCGCGAGATGAGTGAATGGCTTAAAAACCATTTACGTTATTGAGGACCTCTTCAATGCGAAGAGGAGATACTAGAAGAAGAACAAGTCTTGAGTCAGCCTCCGGATCGAGTAACCTGCCCAACGGCTTTCAGTACCACGTCAACACAAGTCCATACATACTGTAGCACCGGGATGATTGAAAGAACGCAGGTTCATCCGACGACCTACAGCCGTCAATGAACGCGCTAGATGTAAAAGGTATATATTATTAGGTGTTGAAAGAGAGATAGAGAGGTAGGGGAGGTCGCGGATATCTCGATTGTATAGATGTGTGTATAGATCGATAGGGCTGTTGAAAGAAAAAAGGAGCGTAGAACCCTACGCCCTAGGGGACTTCTCTGCCTTTATAGTGAATGAGAGAGAAGAGAACGAGAGAGAAAGACGACGAGCCTTCGAAGCTGAAACTTGAGACGTTGAAGGAGAAAAAATCACAGACGTCGAAGAAGGAAGAAAAAAAAAGGTGTTATAACTCACATTATATGACTAACCCCGCTGACTAAGCCGCTTTTCCGTGTCTTTTTCTTGCCTTCTTTGGCCCGATCGGGAAAGTGGGGACAAGGGGCACAAGGGCGGGTCCTGATTGGCGGGATCACCCGGGCCGGTCTCGTGACCCGTTACCGATGGACCGCCGCGTTCGTTACGAGGAGATGAAGGATATAGATCACCATGACGATAGAGAAGAGAGAGAGAGATGTCTGTGATACAGCGCCGTGGAGGATGATAGTCTGTCTTGGTCTCGCACAGCCTCTTCCACGGCAACACTACTATACAACCAAGGAGAAGAGCAAGATACACGAAATACACGGTATGTACGGGCAAGAAACGAGGGGCGGAGCAACTTCCGGAGTTCTCGGAGCTTTCGGAGCCGACCAGCTCGTGTTTATCCCCCTTTTTACGATGGCTTGTGTTGCTGACTCATCGCTTCCGACTTATTTTCGTTCAAAGGATCTTGATATCAAGGACGAGGCTGAAGAAGATGCGGTGGAAGAAGCAGGATAGAAAAGAGGAGGGTGTGGAAGACAGAGGACGACGGGAGAAGTGAGTCGAGGTGAGTCGATGCTTCAAGATCAAGAAGCACCAAGCACAGACAGCAGGGGTTGGTCGCATGTTTCAACGGTCATTGGCACCCCTTGCTATCATCTTACGTACTAGAGGCCAGGCTCCAGTGTTTCCTGGTTTTTGGCGGTCCCACCAGGATGCGTCCAGAAGCTGTGGAGAAACCCTGACCTCATACACCTTGTGACCGAACGGAGGGAAACGGGTTGTTGCCAAAGTGTCGACTTGGTCTACTTGTCATTGTTGCTGCAAGGCGAGAAGGGATGGCGGAAGTCCTCGTTACCAACAAGACCTTAACCTATAAACAGCACTCGAATAAACCGCTTAAAACCCTTCTTGGTTACAACTGTCCAAGTCGGCAACCAACCCGGAATAGAATCTCTTGCACGAAAAAGGCAGGAATTGAACATGATTTACTTCATGCTACGACTAGATGCCGACACGTTTAGATCCATCATGGCTGAGCTTTCTGAAAACAGGTTTGATGGGAAGAACGAGGAATGAAGAAAGGTGCACTTCCAGCCGCTGAGAAGGCTCTTCATCCTGATATGAGATATGGCTCAATATTTGGGCGACCATGATATCATTGTTATCCCCAATAGCCCGTCCTTACACATCGCTGCCAATTCCTCCAGTCCAATAGCAATTTCTAGGACGGGGTGCAGCATCCTGTCTCGACTCCCTTCTGCACTAAAAAGGCAGGCGACCATGCTAACGACGCTGCATGTCCCCAACTGTAGTCAAGAAAACCCAAAATATACTATCGATAAAAAGGTCATCGTTGTCCCCCATAGTCCCCCTGCAAGGCGCTGAGCGGTCCTCTCAACACTAACAAGTGTGACAGGAAACTGGAGTCGCTGTTAAAATCCAAAACTTCTATATATTTCGGAATTCTCGACCACCCACCCCTTCAGATTTTCGAGATTGGACACCATAACCTTAATTGTACTAATCAATATATTATAAAGAGATAATACTTTTATTAAAACTACTAAATAATAATACACGATTAATACAATAATTACACTATACCACCACACTCGGTGGATTTTTGAGCCTCAAGAACACACGAATTTAATCCTCGGCTTGGTGAATGCGGACATTAGACGCACCCGTGATCTCCTTAATGTCTTGGAATAGGTCGGAAGCAGATGTCATGTAGGAGATACTGCAGTGCAGGTTCCCGCCGAAGAGAAGTCCGATAAATCTCCCGTACTTATCTAAGACAAACGCCCCAGAGTCACCACGAGCAGAAAAGTCACCACGAGCAGAAGAGTCATCTTCGTGAGAAGGAGCGATAACCCAGTCTTGTCTACATTTCTGGGTTGGCATGTCCCCAGATGGGCCTCCTAAGGTCCAAGAAAGTAGCGTTGTGGTTTCTATCCCGTTGATCATTCCCTTTGTGAAGCCTGTTGAGCGACCTAATTTGAATACAGGTATATTTGTGTCAAGCATGAAGGAGGCCTCGGTAACATGAGTTCCACTAATTGGGTTAAACGCGCTATACATCGAAACCACCTCAGGGGACAGCTATATGTTTTAAATTTGGCAATCAGCAGACTATTATAGTCGGTTATACGGGATGGATGGAGGTATATACATACCTTGTTACTAGATATCCTTCCTTCGTCAACTTCAATTAGGGCCCAATCCAACGAGGAGTTAGACTCAGCTAACCGTAAACCAGATGCCGCATAAACTGTACCAAAGTAGTTTCCCCCATCCTTCATGAACTCCTCGGCCGTCCGGATCTGATGCTCTAGTTTAGCGATGCATTTCCGTTTGATCTCTAACAGCTTTTGTTGTGAAGGGATAAGGAAAGCGTCTGGTTCACTTGCGAGCTTTTCAAGTTCGTAGTATTCTGGTGTACGGTGCCCTTCAAGAATCCCACTGTATTGAGTCATCATGTTATCATGGTCACGCTGAGAAGGGTGTGATAGCTTGATTCTATTGGCCGAGTCTCCTGGTTTGATCCCCTTCTGCTCCCACCTATCGCGTTCTGGTTTGGGAGTATCCTCATTTACGACGCAGTGGAAACAAGTCAATCCGTAAGTTTTCGATGATAGGTCTGGGAAATCTAAAACGACGAAACCTCCGAAAGTTCCGCCTCTCTTTGTGTCCCGCAATGTTGCTAGGGACCCTCCGAAACGAGCTTTCCGATTCCAGTCACGCTCGTCAAGAACATCGGCGCCCTGTGTATCATGTGGGTATATATCCCCTCGCCCTATCTCTACTGCGACATCTTCAAGCCCTACAGAGTCGATAACATCTATGATGCGATCTCTGATTCCACTCCAGTGTCTCGACACGATCCCTGAGATTTCCCTGATGGTGACTATGATGGTTATAATTCGTTCTTCACCCTCTCGACCACGCCTGAGAACATCTAGGGTACGCCAGCGTTGTCCGTTCAAGATTTTAAGAATTCTCTCCTTCAGACTGGGCCAGATGTGAACAATTCGATCATTCGGACCCACCGGGTACGAAAGTATAGGCATGTATGCAAGAGGGTCAGAGATTTCAACGTCGAGATCTATGTGTCCAGCTGAGACACATATTTCCCTAATCTTTCGACATAGCAAGAGCCATGTCGTATCTACAGGGCCTTTTTGCTGTGCACTTATCAATATAACTGGTGTCGGAGGCCTGCAAGAATTTCGCCAGCGGCGCTTAATGACTGACATTGATTCAAAGTCAATGCCTGAGGTTTGAATTTCCTGCATGATGGGGCCGCGTAGCTCCGAGTTGAACACTGAGGTAATAGCGTCTGTGGCGGTTACAGGGAAGACATCTGCAGGCAAACGGCATAATATGGGGCCCCCAACGCGCAGATCTTCGACCAGTATCTCATCATCAGGTGGTACAGGTAGGGTATTGTCCTCTGACGATGATGACCCGTCACGCCATTTTAGCCGCCGTCTCATGGGAAGGTCAGCCGTAGAACTGGATGGAGCTGTATGCAGCCGCAGCGGCCCTGCATACGCGACTTGTGATGTGTGGACACGAGTCTGGGCCATATCTTGGCAGAGGAGAAAGGCTTTCTAAACACGAGGAATCTTGTTGCGTCAACGAACCAACGCGTGTTATGTAGTTAGCCTGAGTCGGACCGCCAGGTGTGAAGAAGCAAATACTTCTATAACGCGAAAATATATCTTCGGGCAAACACGATGCAAAAGAAGGCAGCAGTGAGAGAGAGAGAGAGGTTGAGGCTTAATAAAAAGAACTTATGACAATATCGAGTTTCTTACATATGATTGGTCATCGATAGTTTTATACATTATTGGTGTAGCTCACGTGATTAACCTTATTACGACATGCACGGACCACAGAATACTGGCCTTTTTGTCCTGCATATACAATACATTGTTACTATATCACATTCATACCTAGATTATATCGTTTGTTACTTACTAACTACCGAGGCAGTGAAGCATCAAGTGCGGTGGCTGCTGTCCCTAAGCATCCATGATGGCTGTTCAAGCTTCGAGGCATTTGGACCACTGAATCACCGAAACCAGCATCTTTCATCGCGTACGATGAAACTTTGCCAGAGGTTTGCTTCGGTCAGCCGGACTGGATCTCTATCTCATCTCTATAATCGTCATATATTGATCCAGTACTGGCCAACATCACCGATAGCAGGTCCATTTCGTAGCCTTTGCTCCATGGCGGACTCACCATCCTCCACGACAGAACAGCTATATCACCCTGTGATAGATATGGAAGACCTAGAGGGATATACGCCTGGAGGATACCACCCAACAATCATTGGAGACTCGTTTTGCGACAGCCGCTATACCATAGTTCACAAACTCGGCTTTGGTAGCTACTCAACCATTTGGCTTGCCCGCGACCAACATCGCCAACGCTACGTGTCGCTGAAAATACTAGTTGGGGCAGCATCACAGGATAGTAACGAGGGTAAAATCCTCCAGTTACTGGCTAAAGGTGCTTCAAATTGTGTTGAGAGACAGTTTATCCCGCCTCTGCTTGACCAATTCTCCTTCGATGGCCCCAATGGCCGCCATCTATGCTTAGTCGGAGAGCCTGCCGGCTGCAGCATAGCCAGTTCCAAGGAGAACAGCACAAACTTCATGTTTCCTCGAGGCGCTGCCAGATCCGTTGCCGCTCAACTCATCATGGGTGTATCCTATCTGCATGCAAACGATGTATGCCATGGAGGTGTGTTCACCCCAGAATCAAATTACTATGGGCTTTACTTACCTCAAGTGAATTAGATCTCCATCTTCACAACTTTCTGCTTCGTGTCCCGAATTTTGATACCCTTAGTACGGCCGATCTATATGAAAGACACGGCAGGCCGTGTGAGGTGCCCGTCCTGCGAGTAGATGGAAAGTCGAACACGCCACATTCGCCGCCGTACGTCGTTTATCCCATGGTTTGGAAGTTACCTGCGAACAAGATGCTAGACCCGGAGGTAATCATCTCAGATTACGGGACATCATTCATCGTCTCGCAAACCCCGTCTCCAACACTACAGACTCCAGCCCTTTATTCACCTCCTGAAGTTTTCTTCAACGAGCCCATAACTATACCTACTGCAGCCGACATATGGACTCTAGGTGTTGTTCTATATGATGCCGTGGGCGAGCGCCCGCTATTCGAGACTTTTGCATGGGACCCAGATGGCATTATCGCCGAGATGGTCAACACGTTAGGGGAGCCACCTATGCGATGGTGGCACGCCTGGGCTAATCGCTCTGAATTTTTCAACCCCGACGGTTCATGGATCACCAACTTCAGGCGCATTAGTACTCCAGAGTTCAGGCGCCTCCACAAACGTATGTGGGATATGGGCCGTGGCGAGACTCCGGAGACTTGTGAATGGGATGTTGCCGGAGGCGAGTTAAGGGCACTGGAGGACATGCTTAGAGCTATGCTGAAATTTGAGCCAGCCGAAAGGCCAACGGCGAAGCAGCTTCTGACGTCTGAATACATGGTAAAATGGGCCTTACCAGCCTGGGAACGGCATGTGAAGCGAAGGAACTCCGGTACTGTTCAGCATCATCATTAGAGCTGTTAACATTGTGGTTAAGCAATCTATATTTATGATTAATCTATCTCTAAAATAGAGACTAGTCCTTTATTAAATAATCTATAGTAGAGTTAGATAATTAGATATACAAATAGAGGATTTCTACTACTAGGGAGCAGTACAATATTGGTTATCGTATATTACATGCATTTGATTTTAGAGAGGTCATAGTAACAGGCAGACGCCAGGGGAAATATTTCGTTTTAATGTACATGTTCTCCTCTCTTTTTTCATTTCCTCCAAGTCGAATGGGTATATGCAATGCCAGGCAAGATAATTAATTCCGCATCCCCCTCCGTAAAGCAGCCAGTAGGTCACGGGCCCCCGGGCACTGCTCAATATGTTCCAGAAACTCCCTCTTTGACAGAGCACACATGTTTGTACCAACCAGCGCCCTCGGTGGGTTGACAAAGCTTACAACGCGATAAATTGCATAAGTGAAGCGGTACAGCTCAGACGCCCGGTAACATCCTCGACACCAAAGGCCGTTCTCCCGGGAGTTGTCCGGCTGCAGAGAAGGGAAACAGATAGACGCCATGCCGCAGCACTCGTCTGTCCGAGAGCAATACTGAGCGCGTACTAGCGCCCCTGTCTCTTTGTCGCGTGTTGGTTCCAGGGGGGCAGTCTGGAAATGGTCTAGGTTGGGCATACGACTCCTCCCAGGCGGTACCGGCACAGCTGGTTCAGGAAGAGACTGAGAGAGCTCCTTGGCTGCCTTGACGCTGACCAGCTTCAATCGTCGGCGGCGTGAGAGCTCGTGTGAGACGTCGTAAACCCCGTAGATGCTCCGCATGATAGGGAGCGTCCTCACCTGGGTCGTGGTGAGGCTGAAGCAGTATCTAGCGAGGTCGGTGGTCATCACCCACAGAGAAGGGTTAGAGCGCTGGCACTCGTAGCAGCACCTGTCCAACGTTGGTAGGAACAAGAAGGGCCCGTACTGGCCGCACCAGACGCATGATTCCGATCTAAGAACGGCACGTAGCCTGCCAGCCGGGTGGAAGCTGATAAGCTGTGACTTCCCGAGTGCCTTGAGGGTATCTGGAGCATGCTTCATAAGCTCACGATATGCGGGCAGGCTCTCGACCACGCTTCTGCCTCGCTTGGAGACATATGACAGGCGAGACAGAGTGCGAAAGTCCAGGCTGTTTAACGTATCATGGAGGATCTCAAGGGGCAAAACATCCAGCCGCCCGATGGAAGAAGGGCCAGAATGAGGAGGAAGAGTTGAAAGCTTTGGCGGATCCGAGACGGAGATCCTTCCTGCCAGCTGGTGAGGAGGGCGGTGGGATAGATGGGTTATGAGATATTCTTCAGACAGCTGTTCATCTGGCGTCTCATCCGGGGTAGTAGACATGGCGGTTCCGGAACGCTGTAGGCCTTTTGGTCGTAGCACCGTTGACAGCAGCAGAAGAAGAAGATGTTTAAATATCAGACAGAGACGTTGCTGTCCTGTGAAAAGCTGTGGCTTCTCGGTGGCACAAAGCAGAAATTACTAGCTGACCATCTCTCACTTTGTCTGAAGATGATGAAGAAGACAGCAAACCAGGACGGCCAGACAAGATGTGCTGCCGTCAGCTTGAGGCTGTTGAAAGCTGCCCAGCGAGGAAGAATCCATCTTCCAGTTAGTAACAGCTAACGGTTAGTTATTATCCATCTCTCCTCCCTTGGACTATCGCCAGTCTTCATGTTTACTGACTTGTGAGCTGGCACCAGCAAGCTACGCCTGGTGAACTCGAACTGGAGCATCGCCTCTCAGGCAAGGGTAGGCAGATGGAATATTCTCCTATGGCGACCCTCATCTAGGCTCTCGTCGGGCTCACGGAGAGAGACCCCTGATGGATACGAATCTAGGATACAATCAAATCACTCTCTGACGGGCTACCGGATGGCCCTTTCTATCTATCTATATATATTCAGACGTTGCTCAGCTTTCGATCAGCCTACGACACGATTTATATACACGCAGCATGAAGTCGGAATTAAACATGGCAAGCCTGTCTACTTCTCCATCTTCTCCAGGATTCCAGGATGTCCAGTGTTGATCTACGAGACTAAAACAGCTGGGTCTCTCTTCTCTATGGATCGTTCTCCTCCTTTTACCCGTTATGAACGTGTGGATGAACCCTCCAGTGTGTTCGGAGTGTTTGTACTTCTTTGGACGACAGCGAAAAGGATACAGGAGTGCTGCGGTCGATGAGGGCGTCGGATCGATAATCGTCCTACCCATCCATGCTCATTCACCTGCTGTGATCCCACCAGGCTATATCAGATATCCGGTTCAACCGTGGAGATGCAGAGTTCCGGCCTAGATATCTCGTGAAGTCAGTCTCAATCTGCATCTCTGCGTAAACTTACTCACCCCCATGGTTATCCAGTTTCTTCCATCTGAGGAAGCGTTTCTCGTATGCAAACCCCATGGAAAAAAATCCCTCTCGCTTCTAGCGTTGTTCTTCCTTTCCGACCCGCATATGTCACCATGCCGATACTACCTTGGGAGGCTGTCATCTCTTTTCTCTCCACCACCCTGAAAGACTGAAAAGTGGCCTCTATCGGACGAGCTATGCGGAACATCAGGGGTAGACCTCGAGCATTTTCTTCCCCAGAGTTCAGCTAACAGGGCGTACCTGGTCTATATTCCTTGTGTCTATCTGTACGTTCTTCGATGTGCATTCACAGCTGGTCTTGTCCGTCTTCATCATAGCCGTCCTACACACGCGAAATAACTTGCGCGGAGATTAAACAAAACATTGAATTCACAGTAAGTCCACGGCAACTAGTCGCATCATCCGCTGGCTAACCAGTGGTTTTAGGACAGTTTGAGTTTTTTCCAAGTGCTTGGTTCCTATGAAGGATGCTCGGGTTTTTCTATGGATACCATGAGCCCTGTTCCGGCCCAGGCATTCTACTCCAGCATATATATACTATGTATGCGAGCTAGAAGAAGATCCCCCTGGCGCATAATGGAGATAACTTGCCCAGCATAGTATGGAGTATACTTCAGAGGGCCAGCACTTGCATTGCCTGCAATAATTCAAACCAGGATGCCTGAGCGTAAATTCTCACCCGCGGCATGACTCTGATTGAACAATTCAACCTTCCACACCCTTGTGGTATCTCGCAATGCTTCCCCGGCTCTACCGAAGCGAAGTATCGTGGGCTCGTCTCCCTTCTTCCGGGAAATTACCCCCTTTCGCCCCCAGCGCCTTGACGGCCCCAATAGGGGGGAAACTTGAGAAGTTGGGGTTAGGCCAGGTGAAGCCTGGTTATTTAAAGACGGAGGGAATTCTTTATCCTTCAGGCCCTTCTCTCCCGCAAGAGTCGATTCCTCATGGCGTAGCGCCTGTCTCTCTTTTACACATACCAATATCAAGCTACACGTCCGCTCTTTTGTTTAGATCGATCATTCGATATACTTTTCCTTCACCCTGACTCCGATTTGCCGGAGCCATAACAGGAAACATGGTACGATTCCGCCAGGCCGTCGCTGGCCTTTTGCTCTTCTCCGGCGTAGTGACTGCTACCGAGCCATGTGCCCAGGTTGCTGAGGCCCAGCAGAAGCAATTGATGGAACATCCCAATAGTATGTCTGAAATGTTCGGAAAAAATCTAGAGGAAGCGCTCGCTGACAGCATATATAGCGACCACATTCACTGTCACTGCAGAACTTGCCCACGCCTGTCTTACCTCAGTCCCTTTTACAAAAGATGACGCTCTTCGCCTGCTTGATGGACTGCCGTACTTCTGGGACTGGCAGTCTACCAAGCCCTTTTTGAAGGACCCGCCAAAGGGATACGCAGTGCCTGGCACTGATCTCGACGGAGGTCTTGCAAGTATCCGCCAAAAGGCCGCCAGCGACGGCTACAAGAGCGAATTCGACTTCCAGTTCGAATTGGATGCCCTCACCAGAACTGTGCATGATGGCCATTTCAACCTGGCAATGGACCTCCTCTATCTCTTTTCCTTCGTTCGTGGTGACATTGGCCCCATTGTCTCCATTTCGAAGGATGGAAAGGAGTTCCCCGAGGTCTACGCCGTCAGTGAGTTGCAGTGCCTTATCCTTCCATTGTATCTACCCTGCTAACATGTTCATATAGAGGATATCATGGCTGGATTAGCGAATACATCTGCCATCACGAAAATTGACGGTCAAAGCGCCAATGACTGGTTAAAAAAGTACTCTTTCAACGGACGCTCCCAGGATCCTGATGCCCTTTTCAACGGCCTGCTTTACGGCCTCCCTCGCACCGAGGAAAGTAGAGCCGGTTCATTCTACTCCTACGCCGGTCTTTACACTGGTAATGATATTACTGTTGAGTATGAGAATGGACACAAGATGGGGTTCACAAACTACGCTAGATTCACTGCCAACTTTACCGGCGTCAAGGATGGACGGTCGTTCTATAATAAGTTCTGCGGCGGCAGGTCATCTCGTTCCTCTCTTGCTGAGATACCGGAGACCCGCCATAAGGACCACCCTTTCTTTACTAGCAGCCCGATCTCCCAGCCACCTAGCTATGCCCTAACCGCGCGCTCCCTCCCTCCTTATATAACTCCAGTTCAGAAATCCGTTAATGGCGACGTTGCCGGCTACTTCCTCGAGGGCAGTGACTCCCACATTGCCGTCCTCTATCTCAGCACCTTCGCCGGTGGAGCCAACTCCACCGACACCATCTGGGACTACAGTTATACCATCACCAGGTTTTTGGAGGACTGCAGGAAAACCAACAAGAAGAAACTGATCATTGATGTCAGCGGCAACCCGGGTGGTGTAATATTCCTTGGCTACGATGCCTTTAAGCAGGTGAGTCAGCTTGATATTCGCAATACAGCGTAAGACAACACGCTAATACCATATATACAGCTCCTTCCAAATGGAAAGGTGGAAACTCCTTTCAACCAGGGTGCCATTGAACAGTTCAACCTCATCGGCAAACAGGTCAACTACCTCCTTACCCACCCAAAGGCTCCGAAGGCCCCTGATGCCGAACAGGAGAGAAACGACATCTTCGACCTCAACGCATATGTAGACCCCAATGGCAAGAAATACAAAACCTGGAGATCCTATTTTGGACCCGAGAGAGTTCGCCAAGGTAATTTCATCCACCTTGGTCTTTGGGACTTCAACAACTCCGAGATGTCCCTCAAAGCCGGTGGTCTCATCGTTTCCGGCTATGGTAACCGTACCCAAATCGCTCCCCAGGCTTTCAAGTTGGAGGATATGGTCATCGTCACTGATGGTGTCTGCGCTTCCACCTGCTCCATCTTCTCCGACCTGATGAGACGCAACGGCATGAAGTTCATTTCTGCCGCCGGTCTGCCCCAAGCCGGGCGCATGCAGGCTGTGGGAGGTGTCAAGGGTACCCAAGTGCTTTCCTTCCGAGAACTATGGACCGAAGCCCAGTTGCTGCTGAAGAAGTATTCCACCCCCTTTGAGGAGCGTAGGCTAGAGAAGACAGCACTTGGCAAGATGGTCACCAAGGGCGCGTATGTGCTTCAACGCTTGACCAATAAGGGTTCTGGTGGCCGGATCAACTACCGAAATGCCGTTTATACCGACGACAAGGCCCGAATTCCTCGACAGTTTGTGTACGAGGCTGCTGAATGCAAAATCTTCATGACCTTGGATGCTCTCGTCGATGTCAAGGCCTGGTGGGGAAGAATCGCACACTCCTGGTGGGGTAACAAGGACATCTGTGTCGATGGCTCCATGGCCTGAGCACTCGTAGTGTCCATGATAGTATATTAATGGCGGATGTGTGATAATAGGGAGAATGCCCTAACATGATACTCTGTGTATACGTGATCTTCTATTTATACATATTGATATTTTCTATTTTCAGCAGTAGACTTGGGCGAACACAATTGATAGACGGCATTACAATCGAATACTATTGCAGAGCCATAAAAGAGAGAAGAATAATATCTCCAGCACCGAAAAAGCTCACTTCAATTCTTCATCTTGTATCCGGATCTTTAATATCCAGTCTACCTAAACACATAACCTCCCCCTCACAATAAGAAGCGATCACATCTCGTCTCTCATCTTACACTTAAATCATCAACCTTTCAACCTTCTGCCTAATATTGAGAATCTGCGCCTGCAAATCACTAGCCTCGTTCGCAGTAATACTGGCACTGATAACCGAACGGCTGACACCACACGCACGTCCCAGCGCAACCTTGCTAGGCACATAAACGTACGGAGTGTTCTTGTCCTCGCACAAAAGCGGGAGATGGAGCAAGATAGCCAACGGGCTGGTATCAGCGGCCAGAATAACGAGCTCGGAAGTTCCGCGATTAAGGGTTTTGGTAGCTGCAGAATAAGACGCGTTAGTTATAGCTTCGCAAAACATGCACGCACGCACGCACGCATGAACCGAAGAAGGGCATAACAAACATACCTTCGTTGGCACCCTTCTTGAGCTGGCGGTAGTGAGAAGCCTGCTGGACGAGGTCGAGCAGTTCAGTAGTCAAAGCTTCATCGGCGATGGGCCAAGCTGGTAGAGAGAGCGAGAGTCAGCGTTTCCGATCATTCCTGATGGATTGTGAGGGAGTTATGGTAAATGATTAGCTTACCTGCTGATTGTTCATTCGCCATGTTGACTTGTTCCCGTGTTTAAGTGTACGTGTTAAAGAAGGGATGCGTCGCAATCAGGTTTCTCGAGGCCCGGAGTCCTGTTTCTTCACATGTAGCGGCTCGTAAGCGCTATTCTTGGTGGTGCTGTCGGGGAGGAAGTTGGCTGGTTAATTTCTCGCAGTTGATGGAAGTTGAAGTTCTTTTTCCTTGTGCTTTTTTTTTTCGTTCTAGAGCTGCTTATGTAACAATATTACCTAAGTAAGCACGTGATATACCCTAAGAGCGCAACTGCCTAACTAGCGCCAAGTGTTGCCGTATAAACATGAAAAGCGGACCCGTGGCGCAATGGTAGCGCAGCAGATTCCAGATCTGAAGGTTGTGCGTTCAATTCGCACCGGGTTCATCCCCACTAAGCTTTCTTTTTTTTCACGTTGTTTCGAGAGTCACAGAGAGAACTGTCAATTTGTCTGTTTATAAAGGTTTCTTTTTTTTTCTTTCTTTTTTTTTTTTTTTTTTTTTTGGAAAATAACACGGCAAGAATGATAATAAGCATATTAACTATTAAGCTACTTCACAACACAATTGAGCAAAAAAGACCACATACAACTACAACACGTACAGCTTCACTCGCAGTTGCAATTGCAGACAGGCAAGCTTGGCTGGACGCCCGTAGTTCCCATCTCGAATTATTCCAATTTGTTACTTTTTTTCGGGGTATAGGGTATCAATCGACCAAAGAAAACTCATTCAAGCCGCATCAAGTCACCATAAACATTAGCATCATACTTGGTCCAGGACACCGTAGCCACTAGACCAGGAATCAAGACACAACATAGGAAAATGTTCATCTAAAAACAAAAAAAGACGACTAGTAGTAGATCTTCTCTTCATGAATAGGAGGCAGGCCCCTCTCTTCGTCCCATGCAATCTTGCCCTTAGTGTCCATGGTGGCGTCATCATCGGTGATCGGAATGTAACGGCTAGTGTGCAAGACTTCTTGGCGAGAGACACCAGCTTCATCACGAGGAATCCAGAGTAATGGCGCCGTTGAGGTGATGGATGGGTGGTAGTAAGCGTTTTTCTCCACTTCGGTGGGATAGTCGGTATCGAACGCACCGTGGGGAACGAGCTCGCGGAGCTGTTCGTAAGACTCATACTTGTGTGGTGCGAAGAACTTGGCGAACATGTTCGGCTTCTTGCCAGAGGGGCCGCCAGCCTTCTCGGCATCACCGTTGCGGGAGTCAGGAGCTTGTTGTCCGTTGTTCTGAGCGAGAAGAGCCTGGTGTTGTTCTTCAACTGCCTCGAGGTTCTTTGGCAGGTACTTGAGAAGTGGGTTCACAGCGTTGAGCAGAGAAACATGGTAAAGGACGGTGAAGACCAAGAAGATAATCATGAGAACCATGGGACCAGTGGCAGCCCTGTCAGAAGCAGTGCCGATGGCGAAAAGACCAATCAAACAGATGATGAGAAGGTAGCAGCCAACAAGAGTCTGCTTGAGGGCGCGTGGATAGATCATACCCTTGGTGTCAATATCGGTGTCGTTGACATACAAAAGATTGTAGCGGAAGGAGAAATAGAACAGGAACATGCCAATGGCACCGAATCCAAGGACCAAGGGGGCGATAGCTCCGTAGGTGATGGCTGGCGGAGATGTTAGTTAACCGTTGCAATCCGAGTCGGGAGAGTCTTACCAATGACGACCAAATTAGTGAGAACGGGCAAGATGGTACCCCATCCCATACCGGCAAGGGAGGACCAGCGGGTGTACATCTTTCTCGGAGTGTTGTCCAAAATCATACCAAGAATTTTAGAGATGATCAGGCCCGAGATCTGGAGCAGGGCACCAGCACTGAAAGTCAAACCCTGAAGGATAATGTAAGAGATGTAGAAGTTGGAAACGGTTGGGATGCTTCGGGCGAGCAAGCCAGGAGCCGAGGTAGGATTCTTGATGATATCGCTGACGGCGCTGGAAGCCGCAGAGGAGAGGGTGACAACCAAAAAGACCTGAACGACTTGGAAACCAAAGTAGAAGTTCTGGGTGCGCAACTCGACGGCAGCCTTTGTGGGGCATCCTCCGAGCTTAGCAAGGACTGTAGAGCGACAGTTAGTATACTCATGTTGTCTGAACTGAGAGAAATTTGAAAGAGACTTACGTCGGAGAACAATTGGCAACAGGGCCATGAGGACGGAGAGCAGGATAGTTGGGAGCAGTGCAGTCACAACACCGAGGATGACAGGTGGGATACGGCCGATGAATCTCAAGAATGGAACCTTCTCCATAAGGAAGTTGATGTTGGAGATGGCACCAACAGCGGCAACGGGGATGGCCCAGAAGATAATGAGAGCAGTGACGGCAGAGACGGTGACAGCGTAACGAATGATGAGTTCCCACCATTTGATGCGCAGGTTGGACCAGATGATTTCATCTGGGCCGAGACCAATGTAGCGAGGAGCCATGTGTAGTGGTAGGTTATGGGCCACTTGAAGGAGAGAGTTAAGGTTAGTATTTTTATCCGGCCCAGGTACAAAGCTTGAAATGAGTACGTACACATCTGATAAGCGGCTTGCGCCTCATTCTGGGTGTAGAATTCCACAAAAACGGCCGAGATGCGTGTTGCGTCACCGTTGATGTGGCGGTTCTGCATTTCATCGATAAGAGGGGTCAAACGTCCGATTTCCTCGCGAGTCCAGTTGATGGTGTCGACCTTTCTGCCGATGATGGGGAGGAGTCTGTGAGTTGGTCTCTTCGAAGGCTTAACCCATCGAGCGGCGACGGAGCCAGACTCAGCTTCACCAATGTTTCCTTCAGCAGCGGGGTCGGCGACCTCGGCTCCCTTCTGGAGAGCCTTGCCACGGGCCACGTTGGCCATCTTGATGAGCTTGGTCTCGGCGCCTTCGAGACGGAAAGCGGCCTTGTCACGCTCCTCAACCAGTTTCTCGAGCTCCTTGACATCGGTGACGAGCCAGACGTTCTTGACCTTGTCGTTTCCATACATGGAGCGAATCCTGGCCTCGTCACAGTACTCTGCCGGCACGGAGGTGAAGAGCACGGTCTTGGAGGAGATGCGCTCAGCGTACAGCGGAGACATGAAGTAAGCCTGTCGCAAGTTGATAAAGTAAAGCAGCTCACGGGTGACCATCCAGAACACAAACCCTTCAACCCGTTAGCACCTGGTACTTACAGACTGTGGCAGAAGAAAAATTTTAACCTACCGACGAAAATCCATGCAATGAAGCAGTGGGCGTAGAACCGGTTCAGGTTACCGGGAATCTTGTTGGTGACGTTGCCAATGGCAAGCATATCGAGCTGCTTACGGCCTCCATGACCGGTAATGTTGACCGGGAAGAGCACGGGCCAGGTGATAAAACATCCAAAGAAGCAGATGGCGGTCGCGATCTTGAGGTAGCGCAGCAACAAGTAGGCGTCCAGAGACTGGTGGCGCAAGACATAGGTATCCGGCAGCTTTGACATGGACTTGAGCCATCCAAAGAAACCCGGTTCAGGTGGCGGGGTGCGCTCCTGCTCGCGAAGAGCTCCAATATATGTTCTGGGGATGTACTGGCGGCGCTGGCTACGGCGCAAGATGACGAACAGCAGCACCATAACCGCTGAGATGATCAGGGTCGGCACAAGAGTCGAGACGAGACCAGAGAGCGAGTTGGAGGCATCGCTAGGCTTCTCTGGCTCGTCCTGTAGTGTCATTGTCTGTCAGCTATCTCAAGCTCCTCTGTTTACAGGGGGGGATGATGGGGTACGAACGCGCTTCGCGAAGACATTGAGAGTGTCCATGGCTGGCATAGACACCCTGCGGGCGATAGAACTGTCTGCAGCTGGTGTATCCTCTTTACCAACGCAATAGTAGTAAAAGAAGCCTGAGGTCGACGAAGCAGAGAGGAGAAGAAGGTGGAAGAAGCGGAGGAGAGGAAAGAAAAAGGAGGAAGTTCGAGGTTTTTGGGTCTTCGTCCTTGATTTGCTTTAGCTTCCTAGTTCGGGACTAGCGAGCAAGGGAGCTGCAGGCCAGGTTTCCCTTTTGGGACGAGCTCGCCGATTTACTTTTTGTTTGTTTTTCTTCTGTTTTTATTTATTTTTTTTTTATTTCTTTACGTTATATCTGATTAAAAATGTTCCATCTCCTTCTTCTTCTCCTGTTAGCCATGACACCACGAGCCAATAACCATTACGTAGGAAGATCTCGGTCACCAGGAAAGGCTCGACTTTTATCTCCTCATCGTGTTTATGCAAGATCTTTTTGTTTGTCTTCAGGGCTCGCGCTAAGCCCGATACGGACGGATCGGGCCAGACGTGGCAAATTATAGTGGAGTCAGGGGCCATGCTCACCGAAGTCACTGGTACCTGCTTCTACCGCAGAAGTTGTATGCGTCCAGAAGTATCAGTGACTTGAACAGCCACAGCGGCTTGTCAGGCGCAAGAGATGGTGACGTGATGCAAAGGTACTTGTATCACCACCAAGCGTGGGCGGGGGCGGGAAGTACCTCAGCACAGGCAAGCCATAGCTAAGCGACGACGTCACCCTGAAACACGTTGAAACGACCTGGACATGTATATTACATGGCATGCTGTCATGGATATAACATACACAATACTATATGGGAGGTCGAGTAGACTGATTACTCGACAGCGCCATGCGGACTTCACGCTCGAAGCGCTCTGACGATATCTCCAGGTCGGCCTGTCTCCCCATCAGGATACGCAGCAACACCTCCCCAAAGAGGAACTGCAGCGTCTCCCCCAGTGCGTTCACGGCCACCATCAGATCTCCCACAAACCATGCCCGGTGGCCATTCCGTAAGTCCTCGTGCCAGCCCTCTTCCAGCAGGATCCACAGCAGCGTTTGGGCAGACCGCTCCCGGTCCAGCCCATGCTCCACCACCTTCATCGCCAGGCCGTTGATGAAGCGGGCGCGTTTATCTTCTTCCTTCAGGTCGAGCAGTGCCGCCACGATGTACATCAGCGATGCGATGCGGCTCTGGTAGCCGATCGTCGTGGACTGGATCACATACCGGCGCTCATGGTGCGGAACCTGCGTCGGAATCGGCCCTGATGCCAAAATGAGGTGAAGCGGGCTGTGGAACCGAAAGGCGTCAAGGTACTTCCCTGCCTTTTCTCCTCCCTCTCCGCTCGTATCGGGCGATGGCGGTGGCCGGAGGGACTCTGCATGGCGTAGGAAGGAGACGAGGCTATCGCCCTCGCCCGGCGTCAAGGCTAGCCGTGGCGTCCGTTCCCCAGGACCCCGGATGAGCCGTACATAATGTGTACATGTGTCTTCCACGCCCCAGTCCCTCTGCTGTCGTTTCTTGGCCCGCTTCCTCGTCTCTATCCGAAGCCTGTTCAGCGCTTCTTCAAGGTACGGCCACCCCTGTCCGGGGACCCCATACCGATCCTCTTGCACGGACAACGATGCCATCGCCATGGTAATATTCCCATTGCTCCAGTCATTATCAGCCTCTTTCCTTCTCCTCTCCTTTTGCAGCTCACCATCCAGTAGCCGCTGTGCTTCAGCAATATAGGCGCGTGAGGTCTCCGTCCCCGTCTTCCTATGCCCAAACACACATGCCTCAAACCTCGCGCTATATGTAAGTATCACGATATGGAAAGTCGCCATATCATTTAGCGCATACTGAAAGACACATGTCTTCAGATGCCGGTTCTGCCCCGACCAGTATGCCAGTTTTGATGTCCATATGTCCGCTAGCTTCTGCACTTCACGGCTCTGCCGTAGTGGGAATGTGTCGAAGGGGTCCAGTGTGCCTACGCCAGGCTGAACTCGGAGGTTCATGGCATTAACAGGCTGTGGGTAAGTAGATATTGGCGTGGATGAGGCTGATCCTGACCGCTCCTCCTTCTCTTCACCGCCTGCCTGGCCCTCCCGTCCGTTCAGCCACAGCAATATCCTCGCCGAGTTCGAATCTGATGTAAGCGTAGACGCAGGTTTTATCATAGACTTGGATAAAGGCGCGATTACCCGCTTTCCGCCAGGCTGGTTGGCCGCGTTAAGAGCATGCTGCTCGTGCGAGATAGATAGTTGCCCATGGCTCCCTTTCCGCTTCTCCCGTACATGATGCTTCATCACATGTGATCGTTTACCCTTCTTCGACGATGTTTCGTCTACGAAGAAGAATTCTTGTCGTCCCTCATTCCCTTTCATCGTTGATGCTTTGCCGCCGGCTTTCCCCTTCGATAGGCCTGCAGACCCCCTTGGATTGCGCTTTTTTGTTGTAGTAGTTTCCGCTGTGCTACATGTACGTGCTTGGGAGTGGTCATGACACATTTGCGGACCTGCTAAATATCCAGTCAGCCTTTCATTTTGCAGAGATTGATGATCATCACTGATACACAATGATAGACGGTATGATTTTGTTATGTGGATAAGCAATGGCAATGACTAGGTGGTATGCATATATATGCTCCCACCTTGGTTCGTATATACGTACCCTGCTCAGCAGCGGCAGTGATGGGGTGCATCATCACCGGTCCCATAGCGTCTTCTCCGGCTCACGTTACTCCGTACAGGTTACTTCAGGCTGAAGAGCAAGGCGGATAAAAGGCCAACAGGGAAGCAAAATGGTAAAAAGAAAAATAAATGCTTCCCGTCAAGACAGGGCGATAAGCAAGCGAGAAAGGGAGGTTGATCGTTTTTTTTTCCCCTTTTTCCTTGTTTAGTCCGAAACAAAGCGCTGGATCTGGAGTTGCTTCAATCGCATGGTTGGCTATGCCGTGCGTTACCCTCACGTAATGGTTCCCAGATCGTATATGGGGAGCAATACTATGCGGAGAGGTATCAGGAATGGGTTGATGATCGAGGAATAATCATCAATGATCAGTCAGTCAGTCAGCCCAGCAATCAATTCAATCAGCCAGTCAGAAGTAGTTCTGTGTTTGCATCAACAATGCAGACCCCGATGGCAGGATAGTTAACCTTCGAGGCTGACTGTTCCGCTGGCAACTAATAGTGCGATGCTTGCTTTTGGCCAGGCGAAGAGAACCAAAAGAAAAGAAGAATAGAGGGGGGGAAAGTCCCAGGTGCGTGGTCCAGCTGGCGTTCCTTTTTTTTTATATAATGTTTTTTATTCTCTCGTTGTCTGGAGGGTGAAGAGAGGCAGTGATAAACTATTTAGTACCAGCCTTTTTCTGCTCGTATTTTAGGCACGGTCGGATCGCAGGAGGCGGGCATGGGTGGATATTTGTAACAGGCCAGCTGGAATTCATGAACACTGCACAAGCGTTAGCATTTACCTGATCTGGTGCTAGTTCATATTTCTAACAAAGCTGGCCATTCAGTGTTAAATGTCTTGGTTACATAACTCGTACTTCATCCGTTGGTGTATCAGATACCGCAATCCAGGCTCGCCTGAGAAGCGCGTACCCGTCCCTCCTTGAGGGTATGTTTGTTCCATGAGGGCCTCGTTCAGTCCATTCGATTCGTATTTCGGCATTGGTTCAGCGAGAGTGAAAGAATAAACAAAAAACAAACATCCAATGGCTAGCTAGAGGCGCGGGGAGATAAAGGCTAACGAGCTGTGATGTGCCCGTTAACTAGCATGGGTGGTCAACCGCCTAAGTTTACCGAAGCCATGGAGATCACTCGCCTCCATCAGACCACCTGGCTGGTTTGGCCATGGAGCATTGGCCGTGTCCGCGGAGTTTCTCGGTTTTGTTCTTCCCTGGGTTGTCTATGTACACCGTATATACATAGTTGAGTCAGTGCATGCATGTTGCCGTACGAATTAGGTAAATGGGGGAATATAAAAGTTGCCAGTCGCCTGGACATCCGCACGCACAGCTGGCTGATCCCAACATAAATAACAACCTCCTCCACCCAACTGCATGTACATAGTACTCCGTACATGGACTGTGCATTCACCCTCTAGAGACTAGCAGGACTAACAGGTATCAAGGGGCCGATATATATGTAGGTAATCAGTCTCCCGTTCTAATTTCGACCCCTGTTTTGTGACCTGCTTAAAGAGGAATACCCTGCATTGTATAATAAATGTTTGTTTTTTTTCTTGTTGCAGGTATTCGAGATTGGACGGAACGGCTACCGCTGCAGCCAATGCGCAGTTGATATATTGTGTGATAATTGCTCAGCTGGGCTTGGCCACCATGTTGTGTCTTTGAATAATGTTTATGTAGTGCACATGTTGCTTGCTTTTCCGGTGTATCCGTGCATGTAACCAGCGATATTCAAAGTCAACGCACAGGGAAATTGATATCTTTCTCGCCAGATTAAAATGTCGATGAAGAAGATATGGAGCCGGCATTTCGTCGCTGTCGATGTCGGTGTGGCTCCCTCCTTAACAGCTGAGGCAAAATAGTTGTCAGCCCGTCATTATTGTCTATGTCCATCTCGTTATCACCATCACTGACATCTCCCGGTTCTGGCCTCTCATTTTGCGTTTGCATGATGCTTTCGCCACCGGGTCCTTCCCCATCATACCCGGTCTCACCATCGTCAGGCGCACTATTCTCCTTGTCATCGCTTGCTATACTATCGAAGTACGCATCCGTAACGCCGCGAGGTGGAACTATCCATTCTGGGTCTTGATAGATCAAGAACGGCCTTGAACTGCGATAGTTGCATGCCATCTTCTTGTCTTGAGTCCTTTCCCTTAGAGAACCAGGGTTTATATCTGTGGTAGCGTTGTCATTATAGCCACCATAGGCTCCATACGTGTTTGTAGCGCTTGATGAGCTTCTTGTGGTCGTGCTATAATACTTGGATGGCACCGTCCAACCCACAGGTCCCAGGTACGGTGACTTGTATTCTGACCGTGATTGGAAGAAACCTGATGTTGATACCCGCGTATTTGTATCCTTGTCATAAAGGATGCCGTTCTCCCAATGCATGATGTAGCTTTCCGCTTCCGATACCAAGCGGCGGTGAGAGTATGATTGGCCACTTTTGTTGCTGAAGCATTGAGATGGCGTCTGCGGCAGACTATCATTGCCAAAGGTTTCTGGGCGAGGCTGAGGGGGTCTCTTCATAGGGTCCATGTCACCCGATCCTTCAAATTCTCCATGGTATGATTCTAGGGGGAATATGAATTCTGGGTTCGGGGTTAGACGGCCGAGCTTTCTCGGTGAAAAGGATGAGGAACTGTTCTCTGACATAGGGCTCTCGCGGCTCAGATTTCCCTGACGTTGGCCAGCAATGTTAGAGCTCAATGTGTAGGCAGTCCTGGAGAGAATCAGTGTATACCTCGTGTCCATCGCAGTCACCGTTCATCATAGCCAAAGTGCCACGCAAATTGAGCTTATTCTGCTCCGATAAACGTGCCTGTTCTCAAGAGAAATAGTAAATGGTTAATCTTAGGACTCAACAGTTGCTCATGTGTCCCACATGAAAGCTTATGATGTCCAATACCACACATACCTGCTCTTCTATATCCAAGGCCATCTCAAATTCCACAGGTCCGAGTTCAGGCTCTGAGGTGAACCTATCAAACCCCCTTCGTACCGGAATCAATTGAGACATGGCTAGGAACTCTTTTGCGTGAGCCGTTGTCTTCGAAGAAAAGATAACCTTCCACGCCTTCAAAGCCCAGAAGAGAGCTCGGTTTGACCGGGACTTCACCTTTGGTGTATAAAGTGATATGGCTTGGGGGCTGCTGCCTGTTCTTCAAGAGATACTACATCTGTAGTAGCTATTTAACAACAAGATATCAAGTGCTGAACAGGGTGGAAGAGATGTTGTTGATAAGTATGAACCAAATAAAAGGTCTTAGAGCAAGGAAGAGCGCGTCACTTCGTGTTATGGAAGAGAAGGTGTTCGCCGCTACTGACTTTGCCCTTTATTTTGGCTGAATACGCAGAACTAGAGTATCTTGCCAGTGTGGTCAGCAGAGCAAGACACGTAGTATTTTTATTTCTTCCAATTCACATCAAATAGCCCTTATCACGTTTTGTGAAAGATATTGCGGCATATTATATACATAATTAATGTGACTGAGTTGGGTATCAGGAGTTAATACAAATTATAGACAAAGCAGTTCTAAAGGACTATATAAATGGCCAGCTAGGCCAAAGATCAAACATTGCATACACGATACCAGAGTGATACAGGCAGAAATAATCTAATATCCATCCGTACCAACAAGTGCACGGTAGGCCTGCCCTTTCTTCCCAAAGAACCCCTGGATATCCGCTGCCAGGTCTTCGGGAACTTCCCAAGCAGCAAAATGGCCTCCCTTCTCAAATTCAGTCTCCCTTACTACATTACCAATAGAACGGCACCATAACATCGGAAACGTAAGCATCTCGCGCGGGAAATGTGCAACAGCAAATTTAACATCAGGGGAATAGCAAGTTGCTGCGTCGTCACTTGAGACGCTTCCTGGGCCAGAAGGCGCGTGGTTGAATTCATAGTAAATCCGAGTTGAGGCAGCAGGTCCTGCACGGGAGAAGAGGTATATTGAAACCCAGGTCAGAACTTCGTCTTCAGTCCAGGGATATGAGTCTGTCCAAGCATGCAATTTCTCATATATCCAGGCCAGTAGGCCTACAGGACTGTCTTGAAGGCTATATCCGAGCGTCTGAGGTCGAGAGCCTTGCTGTGCCATGTATCCGTTACCTTGAGTCAAATAGTTCATGGAGACTGCAAGCTTGGCCTGATCTTTTTTGGAGAATGGGAGTGTGAATAGAGACTTGAGGAATAGTAGAGGTGTTCTCCACGGGTAAGGGAGTGAGAGGATTATGAAGTTGGTATGCACCGCTTTTACATGTGAAGGGTATAGTTTCGCCATGACTCGAGATATAATGCCACCCCAGTCTCCTCCTTGTATGGCTGTATGGGGTAGTTGATATCAGTGTTTATACTTGATATGCTAATGGCATGTATGCTCTTACCGTATTCTTCATACCCCAAAGCCATCATCACGCCATGCAGAGCTTCTGCATACTGTGCAAGCCCGAAGCCTCTCTAAGTTGACCGTTAGAAGGAAATTCAGTAAAAGTGGATAATCAGGCCAAAGGTATTACCTTTTTAACTCCGTCTGAGAACCCAAAGTTGGGCAGAGATGGAGCCACCACATGGAAGGCTGGCTGACTCTCATCCCCCGTTGTCAACAGAGGTAATAATTTCGTGACTTCGAGAAAACTTCCGGGCCCTGGTGAATGATATCAGCGGTAATTTACATAATATTGAGTTAAACGGGGACTCACAGCCATGAAGAAAAAGCAGGGGGATTGCGCCAGTTACCTTGCTTCTCTTGTGAACAAAATGTATGTTCAATTTATCGAAGCCTGCTACATCGACGTCGACAGTAAACTGGGGCACCTGTTCATTAAGCCGTTTTTCTGCTTTCCGCCAGTCAAACTTGTCCTTCCAGTACTCTGTGAGGCGTTTTATATCATCCAAGGGCGCACCCAGATCCCATTCAGAGTTGTCCAGTTCATCCGGGAAGGTGGTAATCTCTAGTTTCTTTTGAAGTATCTCAAGCTGCGAATCAGGGACAGAAATCTTAAAGGGCTTGACGGCACTCATAGTTATCAGATACGACTCTACTATCTTCAATTTCTTCCAATATTGTACATGAGATTAGAAGACGCCGTTGGATATGAAGTTGTTGACGTCCATACGCCAAGGACAGTGGACCGAGGTTCATCTCGACCCCCTGAACCGACATCTTTTGGAGGTAGACCAGAGCTTCGCTATCTAGAAGTGAATATGGTCAATACAAGGTACTCTTTAACTCATTATATCTTCAAAGTTATGGCATCGTCGGTTTACAGAGTAGCGTGAGTCGAGGAAAACTGCATAAGAGATGACCAGCACACATACTATGTATACTATAGGGTCTGTCTACGTGTATATATAGCAGAGCAGCTATCTTCGTACTATTCGTGACACGGAGATTAAACAATAGTCATATACACATCCCCACGACGAAAGACGCCGTGGACTCCTAGTGCTCGAGAGCCTTGGTTTTGATTTTCTGGCTTAAAGTATGGCGCTGATTATCACCGAAGCTAGGGCGGGAAACATGGGAAAGTCTGGGCCGCACACGGCAGATACCGTCGAATGAATTTACGTCACCGACACAATATTCTAGATGGGCCGAAAAAAGAAAAAGAGGTTCCTCCCGTTTAGTACATGGTAAGCAAGCCCTAGTTTCTGCATATCCAACTTACTATGTATGGAGAGCGCAAGTGAGCCTGGAGAAAGCCATCCAAACAAGGAAGTGGTTGACATGTTGGCGGACTCATGCCCATAATTCCTTTTGAGGGTACTATGTAGGGCCACCTGGAAGAAAAAAGTGGCAGTTGTATTCGGTATTTAGGCGGATCTACTCTGGTAGTTACCCATCGTTATCACGCCGGTAGTCATGGCCGGTCGATAAGGGCGGTTAATAGTCCACCCAACAGCGTGGAACTGCGAAAACGACAAGAACGGGATATATTCGATAGAAGGCCCACAGAAGCCGAAAGCAATGGGAGTGATCAAGCCTCCCGGAACGGTCCGCGACCTTGAACTGACAAGCATAGCAACCCAACAGTTGTATTTCTTGTAAAGGCAGCCATAACTGCACCTCCTCTCTATGAAACGATCCAGATCCCAGATTTACCGGCAGGATAAGTTTTGGGCGCCAACCCAGGTATAAGCCATGGCTTTTTATGATAGTCGTTGCTCAGAACACAAGGGGGTATGGAACAGCATCTTCTTAGAATCTGCTGTTTGTCCCTGGGCTGCATCATTTTCATCTTTTTCTTTGTTCTACATGATGCACTGCTGACTAAGCCGACCCGGTATCACGTGCAAAACCAACCCTTGACCAAGATCATTTCATGTGAGTTACATGAACTTTTAACGGCATGAGGATTTTGATATGACACCTGCTTGTGCCATCTCTGAGCATACACGTACGGAGTACTGTGTAAGGCGAATCAGCACCCCTGCCCCTGATATCTCTTGACTGGGGGGCGTCAGTACATTTCGAATCTCATTATCCAGGACCTGTGGAGTAACAACAGATAAGCTAAAGCGACACATCCAAAAAGTGTTGGATGCCACCATGTTCCATACGGACCAATACAGCCCTGGCATAACACTCAATTGCCACAGCGAGAATATGGGTATATATATTCTTGCCTGCATCAGGCCTGCCAATGCACTAGCACACACATATTAGCAGTAGCTTGCTGCACTGTTAGGTTCACCTCCACTTTGATCGACAGATATCGCTTGCTTCGATCTTTAAACGCCCATTTGTTGATTAATTAGCACGCATTACGTATAATAGCCATTATTGGGGGTGTCAGTGTATGCAGGTTTCGAACCATATGGAGAATTGGAGGTTTTCTTTTCTTGCGCGTATTGGAGATTACGGGAGACTTGCTTGGGTGGCCGCTCCGCGACTGACAGACCGACACTTGACTGCCCAGGGCAATTGAAGTTGAGGAGAATGCATCTGACAAGAAGCAATTCATATATAGACAAGGAAGCGGGTATGATGAAACAACCCACACCCATAAGAGCAGCTTATATCGAATTGAGGCCTGTAACCATGGACGGGGCGATTTTCCATTCCTGTTTGAGTGGCGTTTAGATTGCGGAGAAAGTATCGCAAATCGCATGGCGGCATCATCATATTTTATACTTAATAGCTATACAATATTACTATATGTCATCCTGCTCTGGAAGTAACAAAGCTAAGCATATAAATGACATCCATTCTTCGCCAATGGAAACATATATTCTGATTCGCACACGTGGATTCCGACTGTTTCTTCAGACCAGAGTTTGGTCTTTTCAGCATCACATACTATGTACGGAGTCGTCGGTTGACAGATGGGATGGACAGGAGGGATAAGCCCTGCAAAGTCAACGATGATACCACCCTATCCCGTCCTACCAGAAGCTCACCGGGAATATACATAGTATAGGCTGTTCACAACCAGGCCGAGCTAAAATATGCATTGGACAGAGTCATGTATGTACATATATATACATCGAAAAAGGGAGCGAGTTACTTGGTATCTTGCCTGTTCGAGCCCGTCCTCCAAGGAAATCGATGTCATCATCTTCCTCATCAGGTTAATCTCGCCTGTTTCCCTGTCCGTGAGATCCATACACGCTGACTGATATGTACATATAGGCATCTCTGTGCCGCTGCAGCACCTGCAAGGATGAACCCATCGTATATGTACTTACATACATACGGCGTGCGTTCGGATATACATCAGCTGAACAAGACCAATAGCTCACTTTTCTTATATTTTTCTCTGCAGGATATGATTAGCGAAGAGTAAACTGATCTACCTGCTGCATGGCGGGTGTTATATACACAGGTAGAAATGAAGGATCCGTACCATACAGAGTACCTTCTCTCAAGGCGTTATCTAGCTGCATATTCCAT
Organism: Microsporum canis CBS 113480; assembly: GCF_000151145.1. Classification (NCBI taxonomy): domain Eukaryota; kingdom Fungi; phylum Ascomycota; class Eurotiomycetes; order Onygenales; family Arthrodermataceae; genus Microsporum; species Microsporum canis. The sequence goes on from NW_003299167.1 coordinate 2,056,310, forward strand.
GTCATTACCCGGTGCCCCTATAGCAATAGTATTATACTTAATATATGGACAGATTAAACGACACCCTTGACGCCAGCGGAAGAAGGGAAACTTGGCTTCTTTGAGAGCCAACAAACAGCGTCTTAGCCTGTCCGCAACCGCAAGGGTATCCCTGTTTCACGAATACGAACCGATGGGGGACCGCGAACAACTTCCCCATGCAAAAGACATGCAGAGTCCAGAGTATAAACATATACTTAGTACGGAGTACAGACATGACGGTTTTTGCATGCTTATGTCAGTTTTCTTCCTCCATGAACGGGAAAAGCCCGCGAAGTCCGCCGGAAGGTTAAACAAGAGGATTCGTGAAGATGTGACATCTGCTTCTTGCCGTGCAACTTGGAGCATTTATTGAAGAGCGAAAATACAAAAGGGAAGAGGTAGCGATATGTAGATGGTTATATATAATATGTATTTAAAAATTATAAAAAAGTAAAAATAACACCGACGTTCCCCCGTTTTAAGAGACTCCATGCTAAGTTATCCATGTTTCCAGTGCTGATGGAAAGAAAAAAGGACTGGCTAAAAGAAGGAAAAATGCAGCGCTATCATCACCATGTTGGCTTCCTTTTAGTTTTTTGCTTCCGAAAGGGAATAAAATGAGATTTAACTCCAGAGTAGTATGAAAAAAGAAGATAAGATTATGCAGTACTGGAGGGTTTTGTTGGGTTGGATGTTTATAAGGGAGTGTTTAAAAAAAAAAAAAAAGGGCCGGGTATGTGGTGGTAAAAAGGACGGGAAAAAGGGGGTTAGACGCAACCCCCTGGGATAAATTTGAAGAGAGGTCGAACCATGCGTCTGCCACTTGAACCAACCGGCATGGAATTTGCATATTTGTTGATGCTGCCAATACCAGACAAGCAAACAACGCATACATGCAGAGGGTGGAACCTTCAGTACGGTTCGTTCCCTTGAGTTCGCGCACCGTAGATGAACCAAGTTCGCAGGACCTGAAATAGGCGAAAAACAAGAGTTTTCAAGGCATCAGCTCACGTAGAGAAAGTGAAATAGACTGGTTTCCTATGTTTTTAACCTCCTTCGTCGAAACGCGGCTAGATCAATGGATATAGAGGATGTCGATGAACCGTCGTCCACTTCGATAGCTCCCATCATTTCGGGCGGCGTTTTCACATCCCCGTTCATACTCATCTTCATCTTAACCGGCTGGAGCGAGTCATTCTGCATCCGTACGTCGGAATCTGCAGGTCCAAAGGTTTCAACGGCCGTGCGGTCACTTTTGCTTTCCTGTGCATCTTCCTCAGCCTGCTGCTGTAGCTTCTCTGCTTCCTTCTCAGCCTCTAGCCGGGTCCCTTCAGCCTGAGCCATTTCTAGCGCTGTATTAAGCCGTTCCAAAGCCTTATTAAGCTCTCTAGAACAATCGCCGTTTCGTAGGAATTGGTGGGCCGCCGTCTCACATAGACTCTGGGCAAGCTCTAGCTGCTTGTCCGTCAGGTCGAAGGCGGAGGCGGACTGTTTCGAGGGGGTCATGGAAGAAGGAGCAGCAGCAGCAGCAGAAGTGGCTGTGCCGTTAGGAGCCTGTTTCGAATCAAATTGTGTACTGCGGGACTTTCTAAAGGATGGATACTGGGGTAAAGCGAGAGTATGGTCGTCGTCATCTGGGCCTGCAGCGAATAGGTTGGAAGGAAACGCCCGACGGCCAAAGTCGATTTTCATTATATAGTTCATTCGACCTTTTCGGATCTGGTTGCGGGCACCGCCTATGTCACGGACAAGCCGTTCGAGGACTGTCTGGGTGTGAGAATCGTAGTGTATGACGACCTGCTGCCGGACTCGACGGGCGACACTGCTGTCAGCGTCCGAAGGGGCGGAAGCGGTGCTCTCTGGCTTCCGTTTCCTGTTGATGGCATCCTGGTTGTTCTGGCGGGTAAGCCGTTTGAATATCATGGGGTCCATGAAGGGGTCTTGCGGGTCTAGCTGTCTGGAGGGAGAGCCGGAGGAGGTCTTATCCTTCTTGGAGGCGACCGAGCGGTGGTCATCGTCCGGTCGATTGGTATGGAGCGAGCTGTTCCGTCGTCTTCGCTGCCGGGGCTTCGACTTGGACAGGCGGGTGTATTCCGCAGCAAACTCGGCGTGTTTGGCAGCCGTGTGAGAGGCCAGCTCGGTGACTCGAGTCAGCCATATGGGGATGTGTTCGATGAGGTGAGAGAAGCATTGGGACGGGTCGACCAGAGCCCCGTTCATCTTGCTGCTGGTCGTGTTTTTTTTTTTTTTTTTCTTTTCCCTTTTTCTCTATGGCGAGGAATTGTTAAAACCAGCCGTTTGTTTCGGGATTGTTTAAGAATCTGGAGAGGAACCAGAGTGTTCGTCAAAAAGGGAAAGCCGTCGTAATGGCTGGTCGTTAAAATTGTCGTATGCTGGCTTTTGTAGTAGACAGGTTTGGTGATGCTCAGCGACGGCCAACCTTTTGTATGCGCAAGAATGGAGCAAAAACGAAGTTATGAGTAAAATAAAAGAGAAAAAGAAAAAAAGAAAAACCGGGAGGCAAACAGGAGTGACGGGCTAGCAGGATCGAAGAAAAGGAGCCATAATGCAATTGCGTTCTCAGTCTGGCTGGTCGACGGAGAAGCAAGAAGTGGTTGGTAGAAGGAAGAAGAAGCGGAAGAAGAACAAGAAGGACGAGGACGGGGCGGGCGGGCGGGAGCGACAGGAAGCCCCGACTTAGCCTAACTAGTTATTTTTAAGGCTACGCCAACGTCGTCCTTCACTGAAATACTTGCATACATACGTAAAAGATACGACATGGGGGCGACAAGGTCTTCATCCTGGCCACCACCGACATATACACACACAGGTCATACACGGTGAACCCTTTAAGTACAAGGTGTGTGTGTGTACGGCAGGCCATGGATGTTGCTTCTTTGACGCAGGATGTTGATATTAACAGTACTATGTAACTGAATTGACCGGCCTCTCAGCTGAGAACGGTGGGCTCGATGGTAAAACATACAACCTGCCTCTCCTCCCACATAGTACGGATATATAAGCATCCATCGCAGGATAGGCCGATTAACTGGCGGTGGAGAGATGCACACAATGCATCGACATCAAGCAAACCCATGTCTCGCATACTATGTATATCTATAAGTCGTGCACACTGTATGACCTGGGAAACTCCGTCTTCTTCTCCGTCTTCTTCTCCGTCAAAGGGAGCCCCCGGCATTATTACTCTAACTGGTTAATCTCAGGTTATCGTCCTTTCTCTCTTCTTTCATCTTCCTTGATCCAAGTCACCAAGGCACACTTGGGTTAATCTTGTTGGCTCTTAAGCTTGGGGGGCAAGCCTCCTTGCTCCCCCGTCGTCTGTTTCACCACGCAAATCATCGACCCCCTTTTTTAATTTGATAGCCGCGTGGGTCGTCTTCCTTTCCCTCTTCTCGCTCTCCTACTTCTTGTTTCTCTTTTTTTCCATGGGGATGTTTTGTTTTTTTAAGGTTCTCTTCTAAAAACAACCCTAGCCTCGGACTTTGTCTTGCAAAAAAGAAAAGAAAAAGCCGTTGGAAGTGGATGCGCTCTTTGTTCGTTCTGTGACCTGCATGGAGATTTGTAGATGATAATATAGTGAAGGGGGGCTACGTCTTGTAGTACATTCTCTGCTAGCTGGTTAGCACTACGATGTCTTTTAGATATTCGATTTATCGATGAGTGTTGCAACTATCGGGTTTGGAGCAGTTCAGAGAGCTCTAGAGACGTAAAGATCAATATATAACATGGCGATTCTAGCTTCGAGAAATATATACAGGCACTGTTCCTGGAATAGAGCCTGGGTATAAACACAAAACTCCCTCCTAGGGGTCCTCATCCATCCTCGTTTGACGAATGAGGTCGAGCGTCATCCTCTTTGCCTTGAGCTGGGCATTGTCACTATGTTCAAGAATCGTTGTAATGCCAGATATTTTTGCGATTTCCATGGCGTTATGACCGTTCGAGTTGAGGAGAGTAATATCCGCTCCGTGCTTCAGGAGCAAACGTATCATTTCGGGGCAGCGCTCTTTGCAGCTTCTCATAAGCGGTGTAAGCATGTCATTATCTTGAGTATTGACATCTGCTCCTCGCACCAGCAGCCTCTCGGCAGCGTCCACGCATTCCCAATTGACAGCAGTATAGATCGGGGTTTCACCTCTGTGATTCTTTGCATTGACGTTCGCACCGAGTTTGTCAACTAGGGTCCTGATATAGCTATCGTGTTCTATGTTACGGGAATGGAGAGCGGTGTTGCCTTCCTCATCTGCAAGATTCACTGAAATTCCTGATCGCACGAAAATCTCGATCATCGAGTGTTCAGCTTCCTCTACGGCTAAATGGAATGGCGTCGCCCACCGCGGTTGAGTACGTGCAGGATCTGCTCCGTGTCGAAGAAGTAGTTCAACCATTGGTTCACTTTTGGACTTCACAGCAAGGTGAAGCAAGGTATCGTACGTTGCGTAGCAGATTGCATCGACATGGAATCCATCGTCCACAATGGAAGAAATCACCTCTCCAACTTCGAATGAAATCGCATCACACAATGCAGTGCTTTGCTGGTATTCTTTTGAATCCTGCTTTGCGGATAGATAGTTGAAAAACGCACAAAAAGCCCGCGGCCGCCCGTCTTGCGTGGGTTCGAGTTCCGGTTTTTCTATTGCCGCCGGCTCATCCGTACATCTCCATACCAAATCCGCTAATTTCCGCGATGGATGGTGGCGAAGAGCGTCAGCCGCACATATCCATCCTCCCTGGCCCTCTAGATATTGTGCAAGCTCGTCGTGCTCGCAATCCAGCGCTAGGGCAACAGGCGTCTTCTCTTCAAAAGTTATTGCGTTGACATCGGCACCATTCTCTATGAGCAGTCGAGCTGCCTCGATGGACCCGCCCCTAGCGGCAAAGTGAAGTGCGGTCGACCCGGTCCTTCGACATCTGTAATTCGCCCTATCTATCAGGAGTTTCAAAATGTCTATAGATCCATATAGTGCCGCCAGGTGGAGGGCACACGCAAACCTCCCGTTTCTGCGTTCAGATGAGTTGTCTTCGGCATCCTTGTACCTTTCCAGATGTTGCCGAACAACAAGTTGATTCCCTCGTTCAATGGTGATTGCCAGTACAGATCTAGCACGGCCCTCTGGCGATTCGACTTCGTGCTGGTATTGCTGCCGCAGGAGCTTGAAATAATCGTCGCGGGAGAAGAGAGAAGTGCGGGAGCGAACAGCTCCAGTGAGATAACGGCTTCCCGCGAGCTTCAGGCTGTAGTAATCAACCACGGGTAGAAATGAGAGAATAGAGTCGATGAGCTCGAACGGCAGGCATTCGATGGCTGGTGTAGTAGCCATCTTCTGTGGCCTTACCGCTCATATCAATAGTTGCATTGTATATAGTTGAAGCAGATGTGACCCAACTATATATACCTTGCGTCGGTTGTCTCCAGGCAGCAGCGGGCTCGCTGGTGACTCACTGTTGGATTCACCCATGGCCCTGTGCCAACTGAAGTTCACTCCACAGGACAGTCAGTAGGTTGCATAATGGCTGTGCCCAACAGCCCATTTATAACTGCATACTCGCAGTGCATGTATCCAGAATGTTGGTCTTCCGGATGACGGATTGAGACAGGGTGTTTGTTTGCCTTGTTTGCCGTGCTTATCTAATTTGATAATATCACGTGAACTTCTTACTCAGCTTGTTCTTGGAGCCTCAAAAAAACATCCTCGGTTTCCTCCTTAACCATGTATGGGCTTCAAAGTCACCACATAATACTACGCTTGGAAGAGCTCTGGCCGCTTCCAATCTTTATTCCAGGCCCATGTTTGACATTCAGCTTATAGCCTTTGTACGTTTCCTAGGTCACACCAGAGAGGAACCCGCGCGATAGCATCAGACACAAAAGGGCTCAGTGGGCGCCCATGTCTTACTATGAAAGGACGTTATAAGGGTCAGATGGGCGGGAATATTTAGATCTTTCGCCGTTGGGTCACACACCGAGCCAGTGATGTGAATGTGGCAGTCGTTCATGCCTCTGACTGCTCAGCCAGCTCTAAATATCCACTAGTTATTTGGTGCTTAGAGGATAGCTCTCCCCGAGACATAGGGACTTGAAGTTGATATCGTACATACGATCCTCGGAGAAGATACAGACCCTGCTATTGTTAAGTTGCGACAGCAGGCACGAGATATTTAGATCAAGAAGTTACCCATTTCAACAATATCTTGCATAACACCCAAAAACAAGGGAGATGGTTTCAAAGAAATCTAAACAGGTACACACTATGTTTTCTACACCTCCGGAGTGTAAATTCTTAGTAAAAACCACTAATATACTATAATATTGTCGATTAGGAATTTTCTCCGATATCCAGCTCACCGAGCAGTTTTAAGACCAAATTATGTCGATAATGGATACTGTAAATGTACAAGTTAGATGGCACCGTCTACACGGATACACACTGATCGAACCATCTGAACTCCTCCGGATAACGATCAGCTCCATTAGAGAACAGCAGGATAAGGATAATAAGCAAGATATTCAACCCGGGAGTTAATCTGCAGGTCTCATCGGCTTCAGGAAAGGACGCTCCGCGGGACTTGCAGAGAAGGACTAGGAAGTTCGCTTACCCTTCGAGTACACAAGGCAGAAATTGAACTTGGACGAAAGTTGAAAAATGGAAGCTGAATATTAAGGTCAATGATAATGTCATTGAATCCATAACGTACAAGCTTAGCGATGCTTCAGCTTACACTTAATATTCCCCCTTAACCCCGTATGGAGGGCGTCCGGGTCCTAGCCTACTAATTGCCTTGTCAATTCGTCCACCCTTGGAGGAGTGGCCCTTAGCCTGGTCGATGATAACTCCTGTTGACGGGTAATATACATCTCTCTGCCAAGGGGTTGTCTGGTATCCCAAGTACGGAGTAATACTTGGCTGGTTCCCTCCTGCTCTCGATGTGGAGACATAACCACCCTTGGCAGAGCCTGTTTTGATGGCAACGTTCGTATATCTTCGATCTTCTATCCAGGCGTCTGTTTGAGTTAGTTACTATGTATGTATGTCCGTGGAATAAGACTGTAAGGGGGGTAGAGGCGTCCTTTGTTTGAGGTCCAGGATGGTCATGCAGGGTCACTACAGTCCTAATTAAGCATCGCCTCCTTGGGGAAATCCTTCGTCTTACAACGTTGAATACGAACTCGTTAAGCTTCTTGTTGTCTCGGGTTTTCATCTTTTTCCTATTTGGGACCTTCATTATTTTAGTCACGTGTATTAATCAGCATAGATGACTAAGCTTATTTCCGTGAAAGAAAAACATTGCCTTGTTATGCTAGCTGTTATGTCGGTTGCTTGCTATGTGAGTGTGCTTGCTATCTGCAGAAGGATGGCAACCTTGGCCACATCCCGTAATCAACATGAATCTAATCCCCAACATTATCACCACTTGATATCACTGCAGAAGAAAAAGGAAAAACGAAATCAAAAGCACGAAACCATATCATACACCTCCATGTGATCCAGATTAAATCACCAGCATTTTTACTCTGATATTCTGGTGTTTGGAAAAAAAGACCTTGTATCAAACACCCTCTTCTTGGGTTGTTGGGTGTTGTTGCTCCTGCGCTGGTTCACCTAGAGAGTTGCCCTTTGTAACATGTTCTAGCCAGCCGTTCACATGGGCACGAAGGTCATCCATGGCCTTGTTTGCTTCGTTGATCTTTTCGCGCGCTATAGCCTCAAGTTTCAACAGCTCCCTCTTGTAGACGATGTCCACCGACTCCTTGATGGCGTGATTCATGCTATCGTTGGAACAGCCGGGTTCTTCAGCAGTGTCGTCGACAACGATGACTTCTGATAAGAATGTCGGTCAGTATATAGGCTACTGCCTTGTTGAACAATGATGAATAAAGGATTTGGATTACCTTGTTCGTCTTCCCTGCTTGCGGAGGCCTTAACGTTTTCGCTTCCACTCTTGTCATCGCTAATGGCTTCACATTTTCTCTTTCTTCCTCTCTTGCGGCAATGAGCTTCCGCTGGCAGTCACGGCGGTTAGATTGATTATGTTCCCACCCCCTTCTCTGATACCAGATTCCATGGAGATAGCAGACAGGTCAACTTACGATCAGTGGCATCAACAACTCGACGGTGCTCACAGCGTTTCCTCTTTTGACGACATGAATCGCAGACCCTTGTCAACCGCTTGCCCGCTTGAAGATGGGGGTTCGGTGGTTGGAATCGCTTCTATCAAAGTGAATTCATGTTAGCTAATTTCTTTCTTTCCCTCTTTCTTTGAATATTATAACCCCTCTCCTTTTTCATTGCAAATGAGGAAGGTAGACTTACTTTCGTACCCTTCATCCATTCCTTTCCCATGTTTCGGAATCATGTCAGTGAATCTGACACGTAGAAAATACCACAAAGGGGGGCTATCATTCACTTACGCGATTGGCCTGTGCGAGGTGGTAGCAGTCATTGCACACAGGGGAGTTGTAGAGCGTCCCTGTAGCCTCTGCGGCCCAGCATCTCGAGCAGACGTTGCTGCGAGCGGTCACCTCCTCTGACTTGACTGACTGAGAGTCTTCGTCTGCCTCAGCCGTGGCAGACGGATGGCCCTTGACGGGCTTGCACTCCTGAGCTCTCGTGCTCGAGGAGGCACTCTCAGCGTCAGAGTCTGTTTCCAGGGCTCTTTCGTCGCCCTCCTTGCGGAGGTTGTCTCTGCACGGATAGCAGAGACCGGTCTTGCCATGAATGGCCCTCTTGTTGCAAAAACGTCCGCAGTAGGTGCAGCGGACGACCATCTCCTCGGTCTCGGACTCCTCACTATATTCCCATGTTATTGAATGCCCCATCTTGAGAGTCTCTTCTCAGATATATCTTCTTCTCCGATCGTCCTTTTCAACTCTTCTGACCTGAGATATATATCCCAACGCGTACGTGACAGAGGACCTGAGGCAAGTAGTAGGAAGGCTTACCTAGGGAGTCCGGCCCTTATCTGTCCGGGAGTCCTTTTTCCTATTTTCTTTTTAGCCATGTTTAGCTACACGTTGTAGCATGATAAACATAACAATAACCAGGACAAAAAGGGTATAATGAATACTGGTTGTCCGGCAGTAACATGGCAAACAAAAGGAGAGAGAAGAAGGAGAACGGCAGAAAACAACGAGAAGAAGTCTTTAAACAAGAAAGTGCACTTTTCTGCGGGCGTCAAAGAGGGAGAGGAGGGAACCATACCCTGACGACGAGAGAATTATCTTGCCTGAAGAGAATAACGGCCAAGCAACCCTGCTCTGGTAGACAAAGGCTTTGTTTTTCTTTTGTCAGGCTCTCTTCACACACTGCCCTGGAGCTCTCCGTAAATGGGTGATGTGATGCCGGTCTCTTCTTTCAAAACTGTTCCTTGTTAAGATAGTATACGCGGTTGTCAAAGAGCTGCTGGTCTATCAAGACAATCTTGATACGGGAGCCTAAGATCCAAACTGCGCGTGTGGGAAGGGAATAATGTTCCTGTAAAGAGAGAACAGAAGAACAGAAGAAGAGAAGGCTGTTTTGTGTGAAGAAGGCTGGGACGAAGCGAGGTGTGTTGTGTTATTGATGAGCTTTTTCATCTCACTTCACTTTGGTGTTGTTGATATGTCCTAAAAAGAGTAAAAAAGGGCAACTACAAAGAGGACATTGAACTATTGAGTGTACGTCTCTATCAAATCAATAGGCAGTCCTCTTACAACGCAGGCCAACATGGACAGAGTGTATGCATGTATACATCTTCCGAATCTTGGTGTCAAATCACGGCCATAACTGCTCTCCTTTCCACGTGGATGAGGTATCAGACTGTACCAGCTCCCATCTGAACCTCTCATTTCTGTTGTTCCCTGGCCCCTCATCATGGATGTATTCAACTTCCTCAGGCTTGATAACCACAACCCTGAAGTTCTTCCTCGCCACGGGATTGTTCAAGGCGCTAAGCCCTTCTCCTCCATCCCTTAGAACCGGTGCAGGTCCCGACTTTGGTGCTCCAGGAAGATCTTGTGTAAAGGTTCCTATAAAAGAGTTAAAAAAAGATATGATACACCGATCTCAACAACCCTATGAACGTACCTCTCATGCCAGGAGAAAGATTGGCAAAATGAGTGGTTATCTCCGTCTCCCAGCTCCATGGCTTGTCTGAACCCTCACCACGGAACCGCATTGATTTTTCAATCTCCTGTCTAGCCTTCAATTCAACGGGATCCGAGTTATCTCCGCCAACGACGTATGCCTTCCCTTTTATCCTCCACTGTGCAAAAGCCTTAGGTGACCAAAAGAGGCACTCCACCGGTCCGCTGACTTCGCCGCCAGCACTGGCCAGGATATGTCTGACTTTCTCGGATCGAGCATCAGTCGTGATTGTCAACATGTCACTCTCATATTTTCTCGGGTTTAGATAGGAGGTATCTCCGTCATCTTTCTCTCGGGCTGAACCTGAAGCTGACTCCATGTCACGCCTCGCATTTGGATGTAGTTGCAGGTCAGCGAAAAAGCCACGCAGAACACAGGTCCTGACCCGTGGGACTGCGTTACCGTCTGGGCTCAGAGACACAGTTGCAAGTGATAACAGTGGACTGCCCGTAACTTGGACATGTTCCTCGAACAGTGAACGCCACGGTGCGGTCCTAGCCATGACTGATGTTTGTACTATGCCGGACAACCCCCTAACCAGACACAATGTGTATATAAAAATCAAGTAGAAGAGCTGTGTCTTGAGATATCCCGTTCACTTCTTCAGGGGCGTCCCTCGATTTGCCAGGGTTTGATGTGGCCGCGAGTGGGTATAATTCCAATCCACTTGGCTTTACCGTCCGTCCCCAGCCTCAACGAGGCCGGGAAAAGAGCAAAAAAAAAGTAATCCGTCCCTGGGAAGGCTCGAACTTCCAACCTTACGATTACCGAACTTCTTATTCTTGATGTTCTAACAGTCGTACGCGCTAGCCAATTACGCCACAGAGACTTGCTTGTTGGTGTCGGGCCGCCCAAAGAGTACTATCACCGTATAGGTGAAAGTGAAGGGCAGCAGATGGTAGTAAGCCGCAGTTGTTTGTGGGTTATATGTAGTTTTGTGGTTGGGACATAGAAGTCCTTTGAACAGTCAACTTCTATTACTGACTAACCGAGTTGTGCTTTTTTTGTGGCGTTTCGACTTAGCTGATGACTAAGGTTAGCGATACCAGAGTAGTTGCTATAGTATAGATGACTTCGTCTCGGATAGCAAGGTAACTGAAGTGTGTAAAGATAGTACACTATATATATGAAATATGATATATTTACTGGTTAATATAACCGTTGGTTGTTCATATTCAACTTGCCGTCGCTTCTACCCTGATTATCTGATCTAGATAAAGTGCACGTGACACAGAACGTCAGTTCTTCTTTTTTGCGTATCTTCGAGCTTTTGATAACAAAAAAAAGCCAGCAACAAGTCAAGATATCGAGACTGAACAGCCCAGAGAGAAGGAGCAGAGCCGGTAAAGATGCGTCTCACAGTTGAATTGATCCAGAATTCACTCTCATACCTCAACCCTTTAAAAGAGCGCGAGCTAGATCTTCGAGGTGCGTAATGACAGAGAAAGCACCCTAGTCAAATCTGAAAAGAGCCAGATACTACACTTTTTCTTTCCTGTTCTTGGTGAAACCAAAACATACACACAAATGGAGCTGCGTTGATACTATCATTATACCCTTCCGGGGACGGACTATATAGGGCACAAAATTCCTGTCATTGAGAATTTCGGAGCGGCCAAGGTGAACATCGCGGTCTTGCACATATGTTTGTACAATTTTGAAATCTAACTTCGCTAATAGGACCACGATGCAATCGATTTCACCGATAACAGCATCTCCTCGATATCTAACTTCCCCTTCTCACCACGATTACGGTCTCTTCTTCTTGCCCGGAATCGCGTCTCCCACATCCAACCCTCGCTAGCCACCTCAATTCCGAACCTGACAACCTTGATCCTCACAGCAAACAATTTCTCAGAGCTAGCGGATCTAGAACCGCTCAAGACGTTCCCAAAATTAACGCATTTAAGCCTGTTAGAGAACCCAGTGACGAGGAAAGAGGTACAATCCCCGCCACCATATTAGCTGAACTTCAGTTATCGCAAACAGCTAATATTGATATTTCTAGCATTACCGATACTGGATAATCTGGATCGCGCCAACAGTACGCTTCTTAGATTATCAGAAAGTAAAAGATGCCGAACGTGAAAAGGCAAAAGAACTATTTGGGCCATCGACAAAACAGCCTACGGCCTTGGCGTCGAAAATACTAGGAATAAAGTCTCGCGCATTCGACATATCTGCTACCATCGGTACAGCTGCATCTCCCTCTTCATCAGGCGGTGTGGGCGGCGAAAAGCCACTGCGGGTTAAACTGACGCCCGAGGAGAGGAAGCGGGTTGAGAAGTTGATTAGAGAAGCCAAGAGTTTGCAGGAGATCACAAAATTGGAAAAGGAGTTGAACGAAGGGCGAATACCGCGTGGTGCTGCCGATGCTGATGCTGATAATGATGTTGAGATGTCTTGAAGCTACGACACAGGCTTAATCATTTGGGTTGGGGGGTTTTTTTTTCATATGTATGGTGTTTATAAGAGGGCTCTTCTACACAAAATATTCAAGGTCAAATTAGTTCTATACTCAAATGGCACTTGCATACTTTTTATCTATGGAGTACGATGAGGAGCCGTATCTCTGTCAACTCGTAAATAGTACTTGTTCGTGCGTCTTGGATGCCGTTTATCTAGACATGGCATGGAAATATATATATGTAACTTCATACAAGCAGAATACAATATCGTGCCGTGAGCTAACAAAAGAAACAGACATCACATAAGCCGAACAGCTTTAGAAAACACCAAACCGTAACACCATTATTATATACAAACACAACTCCGTATTGACACTCGGAACAGGGACATTGGTATCATTTTTTACGAGTTCGTAAGTGGCGTAGAATGTCGAGTAGGACTTGTTGCCCGGGACTTTCGACCGATAGTCGTTGGCGCAAGAGCAGGTGAGTATAGCCTTTCCCTACTCTCGGTCCTGATCACAAGCCCACGTCTGTCCATGCAGTTACTAATACTCGCTAGACTGAGCGATGATGAATTGTCAAAATTATATTTGGGGCTCTGGAGGTGAGGTGTTCGACGGGCGCCGGTGATGCCAGGGGGTGGTGAGGAAGAAGACTGGGAATCTTCGTCTGAATCCATGCTTCCTAGCTCAAAATCTCGATGGTCACCCTCCTCGAGAACACGTTCGTAAGAGACTGCTGGGCCCCGCCTAGAGAAAAAGGGTATCTTTCCCCTGAAAAAAGGGACTTTTCTTCTCAAGTTGCCTCCTCCACCACCACTACCACGTCCGAATCGTTGGATGATTTTACGATAGATGCGAGACCGGCGTTCTCGACCGAAAAGGAAGAAAATGACTATTAAAACAATAAGAGCAAAAAGAAATAGTCCCGGGAGGCGACGGGGGGAGTCTCCGTCAAATATGGAGTCATGCCAATGCTCACTTGTACCGTTCTTACCAGAACTAGGTTGTGACGGGATATGAGGTTGGTTTGAGCTAGGATATTCGAAATCGTCGGGGATCTTGCCGGGGACATTGCTGCCGAACCCAACAGGCAAGCTACCCTTAGCTGGGGGCACTTGGGATGAAGCGTAGAGGACAGCCTTTCCGAGGGTCCAGCTCACTTCTGTTGCATTGATCTTGTTTACTGCCTGGAATGGGTCAATATAGCTATTCTTGTGGCCGTGCTTGCCGTGTTCTGCAAGCTCTTCGGTGACACTGTTGGTATTATTGGTAGTGGATCCGCCTCCGGCCCGTGGTATGCCAATACCGTCATGGAGGATGTTGATAATCCACGCTGCCTTGAAGCAAACCTCGTAGGCAGTTTCCTGGTCAACCTTGCCCCATTTCTTTTGTTCAATGCCATCCTTGATAACATTCCAGGGCGTTGAACAAAACTCATTGACACGCATCTGATAGGTCTTGAAGTCATATGCCTTGTCTTGATGGCCCATCTCAAATATTTCATGGGTTGTATGCCAGTACTCGCTAATGCCAACAAAGTGATTGACATCAAAGTCAATTGCAGGGACGTGCACTCCGTTCAGCAAACAGGGTTCATCCTCGCAAGGAACATCTTTAGCGAGCAAGGGGATCGTTTCGTGCAGGCACTGCTCAAATTTTCCATTGCCTACCAGGTACGGATCTGTGCCAGCTACTGGGCCGTCTGGTGGGAGAACGGCTCCTTCTAGAGTTGCACGCAAACCTTCCGGAAGACAAGGGTCAGGGTGTTGCCTGTTAACTACGTCAGCAGGCGATCCCTCCAGGAGAGCCTTCACATAACGTGTCCTCGCCTCTCGAACGCCGAATCCAAGCCAGGAAGTAACGAAAACGTTATATTCGGTTGATTGCCCGTTAAGCTTCCTTAGACGCAGCAGCGTCAGGTCATTCGCGTGTTTCTCTGCTTCTGTCGAATTCGGCGCAAACGCTAGCTGTGCAGAAGCACCGCCCATGTCCAGAAAGCCATACGTGTGGTGTCCCTTGCCATGATCGTGGGCCTTTGGTTCGTCGAAACCACCTAGAAGATAATTCGTCGCGATCCAGCCATAAAGTCCTTCGGTTTTCCCATCAATTACTTTTATGTGGGCGCCGCAGTCTGGTAACAGAAAACCAGAATTGTCGCTGATGTAGGAACATATATTTTTGAGGATTTCATTCTGTTCGTTCTCGGGGAGCAACCTCATACCAGCTGTCGCAAGGAGGAAAATTGGCGTGTCCTCAACCTCATTACGAGGGATTATGGAGCGTACATGTTGGAGGAGCTTGTGTAGGTGATCCGGGCCAACGTTCTCTGGGGCTTTGGAGAAGGACGAAACACCTAGGTAGATAGTAATTCAGCAATTGAGCGAGCCAGCATATCTTGCACACAAATGTCGGGTGTTCTCGTACCAGGTTTTATCTTCTTCGTCCATTCCTTGGTGGTTTCGATGTGTGGCAACCTTTCTAGGTCCTTACTACCGGCGCCCTTTCGCCCTTTCTTTGGCCATCGATAGACATGTGCCCTCGTTCCCTGGAGGCCATGGGGCAGGTACACTTAGCTATGTTGCTCTGCAGAAGCCGAAGTAGAATGGTTCGTTGTAAAGGCGGCATAACTTACGGACGATCCAGCGTCCAAAACTATCGCATACTTCCCTAAATAAGCAACGAGCGCATATGTTAGCGAGATCAATCCTAAACGAAACGGACTAATATTGCCGCTCGACTTGAAACAGCACGGAGTGTATACATACATCTCCCCATATCTCGAGTATTAGATGAATATCAATATACAACTTTGTCACCATAACATAACGACCGTCGTCTCCAGAGAATCGAACCCGGAATGTAACACTGATTAATATAGCTAAAAGAACAACACCGGCATCTGCGGCATTTGCGGTAATAGAAGGAATTATATGGATTATCGACTCGAGTCCAACGGTTGCCCTGAGGTAGGGAAAAAAGGCTGAAACGAGATCTGCGTCTTGCGCTCGTGTCCTTCAGGAACGCAGTATCCGATGAACGAGTGGCGGGTGAAGATGACCGGCGCTGGGGTTGCCTGACGATGGACAGAAGAGAAGAACAGAGGATCGAGGTGGTGTTAAAGTAGCCAACGACGGTTACAGCCATCCATCGCCTTAATATGAAGAAGAGCGCGCATAAAAAAGAGTTGTTGAAAGTGAAACACAAAAAGAGGAAAAAACAAACTTTCGATGACAGCATCAACGCCAAGACTTTGAATTCTTTTTTTTGGACGCGTAAGGTGGATGAGTAAGCACATCACGTGATTATACAGCCTTTCGTCCGTTTTTGGTGGAAGCAGAAGATGAGGAAGTTCTTGATGGCGATGGTAGGATCAAAGGGCCGCTTGCCACCAAGCTGTGGACACCTTTGGTTGTCTGAGGGGAAAGTTACAGTGTTTGATCCTTTGGGGGTGGCCTTCTCCATAGTACAATACTCAATAATCAGCACTGATATCGGTGCATCAAAGGATAAACAAGATACGATGGTAGCATGGACAAAGTATGTATGTATCATTATAAAGAAGATCGTTCTTGGGTACTGGGGTTGGCCCCGTTCTCGTGCTGAAAATGCTACATGATAGGGTATGCGTAGTAAGTTTGATAGACAGCCGACGTCGTACGGATGTACATTCAAATGAGCCAACAGACTTGACTTATCATGCGCTATTATAAATGTTCTTGTTACAATATGTGTCCAGTCCAATGGTTATATGGCGGATACATTCACCAAGTTTCCTGACAAGGCAAGGTTGTGCCCCTCCCCGATACAGTGATTGAAGGGATAAGTCTTCGATATTACTGCGAATTATTAACTAGGGTTCTACGGGTACAAAATCTCGAAAGTATCACGCCATGTTACATGCTGAATGAGGGGTATGTAATGATATAGAGACTGTTCGTGCATACATGGTCAGTTGGCATATCTTCGGGTTGATGTATGTGTTGTGGTTAGGGTTTCGGGGTTACAGCTTTGATGCTGTGTCAATTGCTCGTCGTCTTTGTATCTGCGAGGATAGTTCAACTTCTCCATCATCAGAGGCCGGCTTGACTGGCTTGGCTCTCTGGAAGAGGGTTCTTCCCATGGTCTCGCTCAGCTCAAGAACGCGAGAAGAGATGGTTTCCCCATCACGTCGGTTTTTTCTTTATTAAAAAAAATAAGGTTAGCCGGGCTTGCCGACGTGTATAGGATTCTCAAATTTAACTCACCCTTCACGGCGCGATTGGGCAATCATGCGGATAAACTCCCACAGTTTCCCTTGTGGAAGCAACTTGTCTGTCTCGGGATCCCGCTTGGGGGTCCATTCAGGTGAGAGGCGCATCGTCGGTGGTTCGCGGGATTCCTTACTCTTAGCAGTGATGATGATGCCCTCTTCCTCAAACCGTTGATAAGAGTTCTTCAAAATCTCCTTGTTGACAGCTTCAATATAAGAAAGCTCTCCTTGGTAATATAATGTTTTTCCAAGCTACATTCGTTAGCATGTTAATAAATGAGCGAACCACTGTACTGCAGCGTACGGTTTAAGACGTACCAATTGAGCATTGCTTTGTGCCTTGTTCATATCAACCCAGACATTGGCCGGGTCTGTGAGCGGTGGTGTTAAACCAATAAGGGAAACTGTTCCCAGCCAGCACGCCTCTATAAACGGCCACAGCAGGAAGCAGTAGAAATCGTAGTTTTCACGGCCACAGTTCCTCTCATGCTCGCTAAGCTCGATCATTTTAGGAACATTCAATCCATCCTTTGTAACCTTGATCACATTTCCTCGTTCCAGGCCATGCAACGTCTTCTCAAGATTGGCCGTTAGACCTTCTGGAGGGAATATAAACTCGCCTCGGAACAGCTATAATACTTGATTTAGTCCACATCCTTGATCTGGTTAGGAGACACTGGGAAATACATACTTGTGATAAGAATGATACCCGGGTAAGAAGTTCATCATAAGAAATCTGTTGGTTGGATGGCCCCCCACCTTGCTTGACCCGGCTATAAAGGGCAACAGATACCAAAGCCTCAGGAATGAAAAGGTGGATGGTCATGTTTCGGTAGAAAGACAGCTGGAATCGATCAATGACATGGAACGTCTCTTCCGCAAGACCAACCGTCCTCCCAACAAGCTTCGGACCTAAAACCTCTAGAGCACGCTCTACAACCTGTGCAGTCGGGGCTCTATAAAAATGCGCAACCCGTCCACCTTTCTCCTTGACACGCTGACATAGCCAATCTACTCGTCGGGATAGTTCGGCTTTGCCGACACCCCTGCCTCTCAATGTCAAAAGGACTGTCCCTACAAGTGCAGTGGGCATGATAACTGAGGCATCGTTGATCTGAGAAAGGACGCGATATCCAAAAGTGCGAAGGATTCGTGAACGTTCCTCCTGGCTAACATTTGCCATGAGGTTTCGCTCAGATGGCATCTGGTGTATTTTGGTAGTCTGTTGAGTAATGAAGTCTTTCAAACTCCACGGTTCATGAAATCGAACGTCAATTCTGCCAAGTTTTAGCGAGAGGACGGAAGAAGCTGAAATAAAGTCTCTTAAGTTCTCCTTTTGTTTCGGCTGACCGAGAAGCTCGCTGATGTAAGATTCAGTTTCGATAACTTTGTCGTACTGAGTGCTGACCGGGCATATAAGCGCGTCCTCCACACGGCCAGAACCAACACTGTCCAAAATATATCTAAGAATACCATACTTTGGTGGTAAGAGTTTGCCTGTTCGAGACCTACCACCCTCGACAAAACACTCGAAATTATGACCGTTACTTAGAAGGGTATCAATGTATGCTTGAACAAGAGCATGGTATAATGGATCGTTTCCAAACTTGCGCCGAATCCACATAGCACCTAGATTGGTATTATAAGCTTCCTTGGACTTTATAACTCAACAATCCGAACATACCTGCGTGTTGCAAGAAGCTCCCAAGTAATGGGATGTTCAAGTTGTCACCAGCTACAACGACAGGAAGCGCAATCCCCAGACGATAGCATATAACTTGAAGAGATGCATAGTCAACATGAGACTTGTGGCAGGGCAAGAACACAATGGACTGTTTCTTTTTTGCTGCTTCCTCGGCGACTTTCCTAAGCCGCAGCACCTCCTCGCTAGAAACGTGGATTCCTAAGGCACAGAGCTGTTATTCCAGGCGTTCAACCAGTTCAACGCAAACAAAACCCTCGCCTACCTTGGTGGTATGCCCTGGTCAGGGCTTGGGTCGTAATGTAGTAAGCTCCCCGGATAAAAGACTTGCTCTCCATCTTACAAATCATATTATCCATCATGGTATCAACTACTTCACGCAAGCTAGCCGCGATCTCCTCCTTTCTCCTGGCGCGCGCATCGACACTAGGCCCTCCATTAGAACTCGCCGGCGCTGTAACATTCAGCAGGCCTTCCTTCTCCTCGGTCTTGACCCGGAACTCCGCTAGCTCTTCGATCTTGCCAACAAGCGCGGAGTGGTTAGCTACCGAAGATTTCATCTTCTCAGAGAAGCCAGAGTAGAAAATAGGCTGGCCAATGAAATCATCGTATGCACGCCACCCGGTACCTGACACGAAGAGGCTGATTTCACGGAAGAAATCAAAAGGGTTTTCTCGAAATCTGCCCATCTGGTGCATCAATCGTCGCTCAGTAACGCCATCTGTTCTCTCGAGCCCGGCCGTGAACCCAGTAGGTTGGATTCTGACCTGATCTCCAACGATTTCAAGGTCTGGTGCCAACTTTGGTACATCCGCAGGTCCCTCTTTCGCAGACATCGTTGCGATCAAACGGTGTAAAGAGCTGTATTATGGAAGTAGAAAGCTGCCAATTATAACACCTTCGACATCTCTGCTCAGTAACACACCGGTAACAGGCTGAAGAAGAGAGAAAAAAAACAGGATCGCAGTTCACTCCCCTTTCTCACTCTCGTAGAGGTCGTAGCATGCCAGAACAATATCCCTGTTGTCTCTCTGCTCTCTTCTCTTCCCCCATGCTTGTCCATCTTTTTAATCTTCGTCTTTTTTTGCTTTTGCGGAGATGATGACTAACCTCGGCCCGGGTCACCTGACACCCAACAAAAAAGAGCCGAGGCGGCTTAAAAGAGAAAAAAAAAAGTGACAACAGCAACGCCGAAGAAGACATCACGATTAGCTGCTGTCTTGAGGGTCAGCGGAGCGAAAAACTCTTCACGTCGACCTAGGATGTAGAGTCGAGACAGTCTGGCATCGCGCGCCGTCCTTTTTTTTTTCTCTTCCCAGATGACTCTTTATTCTTTATATTAGAGTATCAAGCCGGCTATTTAGTTCAAACGATGTGGACTAGAAGAGTCTCCAGTGAGCCATTGGGTGTCCCTCTTTAGCATATTATATCATGTACCTAACATATTCATCGTTAGTACTACCCGCAAGGCTTGCTAGCCATCGTCGATGCCTGTCCCAGTCAACAATCGCAGTATTTAGGGATGTGCCGCCACTCCGGAAATATAGGAGAGACCTCCTCATTTCTGGTCGAACTGTGGGCTTTGTGCCTACAATGGGTGCCTTGCACGATGGCCATATGTCCCTAGTTCGCCAGGCCGCCCAAGAAAACACTGATGTCGTTGTCAGCATATACGTGAACCCGACCCAGTTTGGTGTAAACGAGGACTTGGACAGCTACCCTCGAACGTGGAATGAAGACTTGGAGAAGCTAGATGCCTTGAACACGGAATTCGAAAACAAGCCAGCGTCTGGACACGGCCGTATAACTGCAATTTTTGCTCCTACGACCAAAGTAGTGTACCCTACACTACCCCCCACCTCCGAGTTAAACGGAGACGGAAGCTTCGTGACGATAACGCCGCTCGCGAACAAGCTTGAGGGGCGTTCCAGGCCTGTGTTCTTTCGTGGTGTTGCTACCGTGTGCACCAAACTCTTCAACATGCTAACGCCCGACCGGGTCTACTTTGGCCAGAAGGATATACAGCAATCTATCATTATAAAACGCATGGTGAGGGACTTCCATATCGATACCGAAGTCAAGGTTGGCCCTACAACGAGGGAACCGGAGGGCCTTGCAATGAGCTCCCGCAACGCATACCTCGGCTCCAGGCGACGAAATGTTGGCCTGGTCTTATCTCGCGCCCTAAGAGAGGCTGAAGCCGTCTATCTATCCGGAAAGAAATCGCGAAAGGATATACTCGAAGCTGCGAATTCCCTGGCGAATTCTACTTTGGCAGGACAGGAACAACTTCCTGCGGCTAAGCGTGCAAAGTTCGAGGTGGACTACATCTCTCTTGCAGACCCAGACTCACTGGAGGAGCTGGAGCATGTTGACGAGTCGAAGGGTGCCGTCCTAAGTGGTGCCGTGAAGATGTATCCTCTGGAAGAGCCGCAAGAAGGAGAAGACTGTGGACTTGGAGGAGGAAAGGTTCCTGTGAGGCTGATTGATAATATAATCTTACAGCCTTCGTCCTGATGTCTGCTTTCGTCTGGTCTAGATAACTATATACCATAGATCCTAAGTTCCCATATTCTGTGAATATCTTGCCATAATAACAGGAAAGAGACCTGGATGTACTGATAGCTATCATTAGAGTGTTAATATATAGTCATCACATATACTTGAAGCTCTTTATATCTACCTGCCGCCGCATGCGGAACTTAGGGCTCAACGCTAGGGTCGAGGAACTTTTTTTCTTTTACTTTTTTTGCTACAAAACCATAAAATCTTCGATCTCCAAGAACAGAGAGCAAAAAGAGAGAGAGATAAACGGCGAACAACCGTCTGGTTTGCTCTTCATCATGGCGGACGATGGCATGCTTATGAACTTTGACGTTGGAGACGGGATTATCAGCTCGCAGCAGAAATTTAAAGGCGGGAAGTGGAAGGACCGCCTCGTCGCCAAAAAAATTGCGGACCACCGACACAAGAAATCAAAGCAGCCATATACCGCAGAAAACGGCAGCCAGGGCACAAGACGAGGAGAAAGAGACCATGGAGGCGCCTCCAATCGTCCACCGAAGCGGCAGAGGTTGAACAATGGGGATTTTCAACCGAGTACCGCTACCATAACTGGGGTTTCCAATAATTCTGGCAGCAAATATGCTACCGGCCCGCAAAGACAAGTCATCTCGTCGCTATTCTCGTACAATCCCGTTCCTACGACTGTTTCTATGGCGGATACGTCTACGGTGCAAGACGACGCTGAAGCTCCCAAGGCATCCAATGCACCTCTCATCGATGGAATTGATACATTTACCTCTCTCGGCCTATCACCAGAGCTTGCGGCGCATCTATTGACTAAATTGAAGCTGAAGAACCCTACCGCGATTCAAAAAAGCTCGATTACCCAGCTATTAAAGGAAAACTGTGATGGGTTCATACAGGCAGAGACTGGCTCTGGAAAGACGCTTGCATATCTCCTACCCTTGGTACAGCGGCTAATGAACTTGTCCGGTCCTAAAAATACAGAGGGAGGAAAGGGGGCAACCACTCCAATTCACAGAGACTCGGGATTATTTGCAATCATCCTCGCGCCAACTCGGGAGCTTTGCAAGCAGATATCTGTGGTACTCGATGGATTATTGAACTGTGCTCATTGGCTGGTGGCCGGCACAGTTATCGGTGGAGAGAAGAAAAAATCAGAAAAAGCCAGGCTGAGGAAAGGGCTGAATATCCTTGTTGCGACTCCCGGACGGCTTGCGGATCATTTGGATAATACCCAAGTTCTTGACGTGGGCCTTGTGAGGTGGCTAGTTCTAGATGAAGGTGACAGGTTGATGGAATTGGGTTTTGAAGAAGAGATTCAAGGCATTATTAAAAAGTTGGACTCGAAAAGGAGGCCAACGTCCAAGATTACAAACCTTCCGCCCAGGAGATTAACAGTATTATGTTCTGCTACGTTGAAGATGAACGTGCAGCGTTTGGGTGAGATGAGTTTGAAGGATGCAGTACACATACAGGCAGACCCGGCAGATGAAATAGAGGATGGCTCTTCTGAATCTGGAGATGCGCAGAAGGCCTTGGAATTCTCAGCACCAGCTCAACTCAAGCAATCGTTCGCAATCGTTGCATCAAAGCTACGGCTTGTCACCTTGACAGCCCTCCTCAAAAGCACATTTGCACGCAAGGGAACTGTTATGAAGGCTATTGTTTTTGTTTCATGCGCAGATTCGGTAGACTATCATTTCGAGGTTTTCAGTAGGAAATCCAACAA
Source organism: Microsporum canis CBS 113480 (assembly GCF_000151145.1). Lineage (NCBI taxonomy): Eukaryota > Fungi > Ascomycota > Eurotiomycetes > Onygenales > Arthrodermataceae > Microsporum > Microsporum canis. Next base: position 2,079,098 of record NW_003299167.1, read on the forward strand.
GGCCACGACAGCTGATGATGGTGAAAAGGGAGAAGACTCAGATGCCGAAAAGGCGCCTACCACTAACTCGTCTATACAGGGAACAGTAGCCGAATCTCCAACGCTATCAAATCCGACAAATTTGGTAGTACTGCATAAGCTCCATGGCTCCCTTCCCCAACATGTTCGAACCGCCACGCTCTCCGCATTCGCCAAACAAAAGGATACCTCTGTGCTAATCTGTACAGATGTTGCGTCTCGTGGTCTTGATCTACCAAATGTTGACTTTGTTATTGAATATGACCCAGCATTTTCTGCCGACGATCATCTTCATCGTATCGGACGTACAGCTCGATTAGGTCGTGATGGTCGTGCTTTAATCTTCCTCCTCCCTGGAAGTGAAGAAGGATATATCAATGTTCTAAAACGCGGGTATCGCGATGATAATGGCAAGGCCGTAACGCGCAGTGACGAAAACGAAATTTTGAAGAGAGGATTTGGTCGGAATAACGGCTCGGTAGGCCAGGGATGGGAAGAAGCAGCCACGGAATTCCAACTAGATATAGAACGTTGGACACTAGACAACCCTACCATCCTAGAAATGGCACGTCGGGCTTTCCAATCCCACATTCGAGCCTACGCTACTCATGTTGCCAGCGAGAGGGAATACTTCAACATAAAGGACCTCCATCTAGGCCATTTGGCGAAAGGGTTCGGATTACGAGATCGGCCAACGAAAATCAACGTTCCTGGCCTCCGAACCGGCAAGGAAGAAACGAAAAAGGCGTTCAAAGCAAATAGGGCAATAGATTCCGGGGATAAGAAGAATGATTCTGGCCCCAAGAATGATAGTGCAGCCGATAAGATGCGGAAGAAGATGAGAGAGCACATGGCGGCAGCTAACGAGTTCAACATTGCTTAAAAATAGGCGCAGTGGGCGATTTTTTTTATTTTTCTTTCACTCATGATTGAACGGTGGGTATGAGTCAATCAGTATATATCCCATAGCGAAATTTTTCCATCTTTTGAACCTGCTGCAATCCAATGCGTTAACTGTGCTTTGATGCTTCTCCTTTGCTTAATTTCCGCAAGCGAACGAGGTTCATTCTTCAACGTAAGTGCAGTACTCTTAGCTTCCTGGGTTGAATCGACATCTATAACATCGTCCCTGGTACCGCTGGATTCGATGTCAACCTTAGCAAACGCAATAGAGTAGCATCCTTCTTTGTGCCATTTCAAAACTGCCAGTTCTTTCATTGACTTGCAGCCGTATACCCGGATTCTATTATCCCACCCTGCGGTAGCGAAAATTTTATTATCTGCCCGGATTCTCAGCCCCTGTTGTCCAGAATGTTTGGTATTCACTAATTTGAAATGCGTCGATTCGACTCCACCTCCTACGTCGGTAACGTCGGGTTCTAGGGCGGGTTGTAACCTTGGAATCGGATGTTTAACGATCATTGCATCAGCAGATGAAGTAATGAAATATTCTCTCTCCAGAGAGGGTGATATATCAAGGGAAAGAACCGGCTGCGAGTGTGAACGGTTTGTATATAATAGCTCCCAGTTCCATGGAGAGTCGGGGCTTCCCTGTTCCGCGGCGAGTAGACGGTCGATCGGGCCTCGACAGGCATGAACCATGGCACTTCCGTCCTCGTAGCCAGATATGATATAAATCTCTTCTCCTTGAGATGGTATGAACATTTCTAGGGCCATCACCATACCGGTGTTGACTTTGTTGTCTGGCGAGATGACACATAACCGTCTTTCGGATGGCAGGTGAAAGATATCGAGGCCTCCAGTATTCAAAGCATTTGGGACTGCCAGAAGCATCTGAGGCGGGGATGAGGTTATTTGTACACCGGATTTGGCTGCATCCCCAGGCTGGATCTCCTTCGACGGGAGAAAGCAGTACGTGAACCCACAAAAGTTCAAAGCATTAACTGAGAGGGAATGTAGCAGCCATGGTTTGCCTCTCTCTTGGGTGTCACTTTGTATGTCCACGGGCAAGATGTTTCCTACCACCGCTTCATCCTTCTCATTCAATCTCCAGACGCAGAGTTTATGGTCTCTTCCATGTCTTGTTAAAAGGGTTAGAATAGTTCGTATAATACACTGAGTATCTAGAGTAAACTCACGTAAATATTCTCTTCTCCATGCCTGTTTCTAGCGCAACTTCGACTCCTGTAACGTTCAAGATGGACCCTTCATGAGCTTTCCATGTTGCAATCGCCCGTTTACTCGTGATATCCCATACGACAACCCATCCGTCAGCATCTCCAGAGATGAGTCTCGAGTTGCGGCAATAGAAATTGAGGGTGTGTATCGGGTTTGTATGTCCTCTAAGAACATATACAGGTGTAGCAGGAGGAAGTTTTTGACCTGGCTCCGAAGAGCTTTGCTTATATGGCTCCTGCGCTGCCATATTCCCTCAATTATGGGTAGAGAAGAGGTATTCCGATCGAAAGTAGATATTCTTTCCTGGGTATAATAAGCTATTATCTGCAGTATGGTTAAGACAACTACGATGAAACGCGGTTTTTAGTTGTGGGAGAAATTTGTTCTTGGCCTAAAATCTTTAGATACCAAAATGCAGTTTAGCAACCAAAGAATAAATCAACCTTACGGAGAGAAAAAGGAAAAGCCTGTGATGCTCCATATGTATATGCATTTCGCCTGCCGTTTAAGTATTCAAAACAATACTAATATGCCTAGACCCGGTCCTCTTCCATACCCATTGCTATCTAACATCATATAAAACCCATAGGCTCATCCCACCAGTCAACAATACAGGAAGAACATTAAATCTGTAGATTTTTAGCCCATCAAAACGCCAGAAGCAATAGATGACCGGAAATTAAACAATGCCGAGAAAAAAATTAAATCAATAGCTCCCTGCCGTCGAAAACCATGCGCCAATGCCTCGTATTCAAATGGTAGAAGACTTCTATTCAATTTGCCACCAGATGAAAAGAATCAATACTGACCATATTGATAATTACCTTGGGGACTGTTTTGTGGTGCAACATAGTGGTTTTGATATGGGTGGTTGGCTGCATTGAAATCAGCGGCAGCCATCATCGGGTTAACAATCCCCTGGGGAATAGTGGGCCTTGGAGGAGGAGCAAGTCCCACTTCGGGAGGTAGCAATGAAGGATTCAGGTTCATAGATGCTGTGGCTGTCGAGGTTGTGGGGATTGGGGACATCATAGGCTGTTGCTGTTGATGTGGATGTTGATGTTGATGCTGCTGTTGGTGTTGGTCCTGCGGCATCGTCTGGCTTTGTTCAGTTTTAATATTCCACCCCCATTTCTGCATGAGATCTTGCTGAAGAGCCCCGATCTTCCAGCCTGTCTCTTTGAGAATTTTATCCATGATCTCTAGTACTTGTTCCTGGGAGGCTCTGTTAACAAGGCATTCGGCTGCAATAACAAGACAGCGAATAGAAACACTAGCGACTCCCCTAAGAGATGCGGTCAGCACTGTATCCAAAGAGAACTCAACGAACGAGTAGGTAGGTAAAACACAAACCTGTCCTTGACATGTGCCACAATGCCGCAAATATCATGAGCGTGACTCTGCTGGGTTGTTAGCATCGCCTCGCTAAACTGGGATTCAGTGGGATGCGTTTTTGCCAGGAGAAGACAGGCGGTATGATAGAATAATCGAGCGACCACAGAAGATCGTTTTATCAACCTAACACTTGTCAGTATATGTGGGTTACCACGTAAAGTAAATATATGTTCCTTATTTGCTCGGGGAGCTTACCAAACTTCAGGGAAAGCTGACTTTGTCTTGGACTGCCATGACTGTAGGTATCCAAGGGGCCGCATCGACCGAGGAATACATCTCTCCCACTCATCACACCAGCCTTTCATTCTATTCCACTCCTCGCTTTGCCGGTTAATATCAACATCGTGGCTCGGTCTCTCGTGCAGCAAGGGCTGAGGGGCTGTTGCTCGATAGTTTGCGACTTTTGCGCAGATATATACTATCCTGTGGGTCCATAATTCCTCATTTCCGACCATGTTTGTATTGGCTGGCACCATATTCATATCTACACCCCATGTGTCTGGGTCCCAGGCTAGCTTCCAATTGTAATGAAGACAGCTTAGCAGCTCCATGCCGACGTTTAGCCAAAAGCATGCACCGCCGACTCCGGATGATCTACCATCCCAATGGCACTCCTTTATGAGAGCTCGGGCGCCGGCTATATGGTTCATACGCTGTGTGGCCTTTGTAGACATGACCTCGTAGACGTTGAGGACCACAGCAGTGGCGGCAGATAGAGCAGAGTCGCGATTAGGATTTTGAAGATATCCGAGCAGGTCCTGGGTGGCGGAGTTGTAGTAATATAGCGCTTTCTCCTCTTTGTAGGTAGCATTTACAAGATGCAAATGGCGAGCACCGCATGCTAGGAGGGCATTCAAGAGCATTGGCTCCCCAAGGGCATAAAACGGTATTATACGAGTGAACTACATAGCGTAAGTAGATGATCCTTAACTGAGAGAGGGACAAAGATAAGGGACAGAAATGCTCTGTCTAGATACGTACGTGTTTCATAGCATCCATTGAATCCATCCATAGGCCAACCTCTTCCACAAATACTTGCATGAGGAGTACTTCTTCCGGGGTATTCAGACACGGCCTTGGATCCCTCGGTGGTGCTAGAGTGAGCACGGGTGGCTGTGGTACAGGCTGATCTTGAACTACATGGTTAGAAGAGGACGGCTGCTGAGTGGTTTGAAACATAGATTCATACCCTTCAGCAGACGGGGCTTCAGGAAAGGTCAGTAAGGTCGGCGCATTGGCCAAGTTCTGATGGGAGGACATTGGAAATCCCATCATATTTGCAAACCCGAATCCCGGTGGTTGTTTTGTGAACTCTTCGTTTCTGATCGGACGATACCTCTCAGATCCTCCCAAGTACTCTGAAGCTATCTCCCTCGACTCGTCTCGAAAGTTGACCTGCCATGTCTGGGGGGACGGCGCAGCGTATGGCGGTGCAGCAACCTGTGTATCGATGAAATTAAGCCTCACTCCACGCTTGCATTTCCTATCGGACTTCTGGCAATTGAGACATCGTGGAACGGCCTCGTCACACTTGAGATGCCGTTCCCTACAGGTTAAGCATCCCGTCCTCACTCGTTTTGGTTTTGAAGCCGTCGTCCCCTTTGCTGCAGTCGGGCTGCTGCCGCTGGCGGTGGCTGTCGCAGTCGCAGAAACCTCATCTCCTCCACCCGCATCTTTCTTCCCAGTGCTCTTCGGCTGCTCAGCTGCCTGACCGGACCCCTGCGCAGTAGGTAGAAGCTGATAACTGCCTCTAATCTCACTACTTTCGGCCAGCGAAGGTACAGGATTCGAGGAGGACAGAGCTAGGGAAGCATCGAATTCGTTTTCCTGCATCAATTGCGGTCCAACACCGGATGCCATGGGTATCTTGGCCTCATATGAGAAGTTCCAGTATCCAGCGATGCCGATTATTGCTCTCCCTTGTTGTTTTTTGAATCGACCAGGCGACGAGGGCGGCGGGAAGAGGAGAAGAGGCGGAGGGAGAGTTGCGATTAATGGATTTCTCCCCGTTCGTTCGAACACCGTCAAGCACTTATCGCATTTCTCCCTCAGTCCGGAAGTTCAGGAGAAGAAAAGACGGTCGCAACTGGCCGTGGAAGGATTGCAATCCAGCTCAATGATGACTGGTCAGCTCAAGGGCGGCCCATAGGGCTTAGTTTTTTTTTTTTTTTCCCTGGATGTCGTACTTGCAGCTCCTGCGTCGGACGGCTTCTTGGTAGACAAGGTCGCTGCTTGGTCGGCCTCGTATCTAGCACATCAGACCTGCTGGTTAACATATATTTACACGCACACACATGCACCGTACTCGAGCAAGGGCTTACTGGTAGTTCTAGAGGGATCCTATAGCTCCGACAGCGTCCATTGGAGGGAGTTTTTTTCTTGGTTGTTGATGCTGGAGAAAAGAAGAAAAGGAAAAAAATCGTTTTATCACCAACTAGCGACTTATTTACTATAAAGTGCCTGAATTATAGACAAGGCTCACCCCTTTGCCATAGCTAATAGTTATATAGATACTGCATAGTACGTACTATGTATGTGCAATAAGTAACTAGCTGATAATCTACTTGACGCCTCCCCCCCATATAACTGTTAATTATATATCTAAACCCAGCGTTGCGGTTCTTGGGAACCAAACTTTCTGATATTTCAATTATTTATGAAAATCTCGATGAAGAGATTTAAACATTTTGCATGCCGTGCATTAGGAACGAAGATGAATATACGATTCAGAGATCATATTTGCATCTGGCCTGGCGGAGGACAAGACCGCAGCTTGGCCATCCCGTCTTTCCTTTTTCCTGGCCTGGTTTCCTGTGCTACTGGCGACGGCAAATTGATCGAAAACGGGCTGTAGGTTTAGGTAATGTAGAGATACTCCGTACTTTTTTGCACTCATTGTCCGGACTGGTCATATATCATATATTCTATGGCAAGTCGCTGATTATTTTTAGTAGGTGGGATGGCTGAAAAGGGAACCATGAAAGTGGTGATGCCGTGCGTACGCACTTACACACGGCCTAAAAAGGGCGTTCCCCAGAAAACGCTTCTGTGACATGTCGAAATAGTTTATTGACATGATAGGCATCATGACTTCTGGCCTAAACGCGCCAGCTTAACGGGCAGGACGAGGAACAAGGCAACCCAGGACCATATGATGCCGACGATGAATGTTAGACGGAGACCTTGTTCGTATGCTTGTATGACTATAGTCGGGATGATGGTTAGCAGGGCTGAAAAAGTGGAAAAAGTGTCCAGAGTAACATCAAGGCAACCGCTTCAACGTACCTTGACTTTGATGGATTGGGTCCAATCGGTGTATTTCTGTAATAGACTCGCGAACCCGTGTGATGATGGCTTGTCTATCGTCGCCAGTAACCATTTGCTTGAGAAAGAACAGAAGAGAGTTTTGCAGCGTCCAGCTACTGACCGCAACGCCAAAGACCGACCCCAGGCTGCGGAACAGACCAAGAGTAGTGGTGGTCACGGCTTGTTCAGCCTGGGGGCTGACAGAAAGCGTTGATATTAGTGTCGTTGGGAATGCAAATCCCTGGCCCAGGCTGGAAGGGATCAGAGCAAGCATGGCCACCCAACCCGGAGTATTTCTAGTCAGGCAGCTAGTAGCCACACATCCAATGATAAAGCAGCTAAATCCTAACAGAAGCGTGGGCTTTAGTTTTCTGCTCCAGGTAATGAAGAACCCGGTGGAGCCGCTGGCCACCATGATGGCCAGAGAAGACGCAAGAATCCTGAGCCCAGAGCTGGTTAGAGACTCCATCTTCACCGCCTGGAAGAACAAGGGCACGTTGAACAGGATGGTATTGATGATCATTGTTCCGAAAAAGTTTGAGAATATCAGGTTTGCCTGAGGAAATGTGGATAGGAGCTTCAGCGGCATGACAGGTCGCTGGGTACTTGCCTCGATCACTAGGAAGGGGATCACGCAGATGAGGAATGCTACAAGAGACGAGATGACGACCGGATGAGACCATGGTAGAATGTTTCCTCCGAGGTTCAGCGTCAGCAACAGAGCTGAGACTCCGGACACGAGCAGACACGAGCCTTTGATGTCGAGGGTTTTGATTGCCTGTGATAGCGTCCAGCCTTCATTCCGAGCTAGCTCTGGACCCAAGGGAGAGGGGATGGTGAAGTATGATATTATAGCGTAAACGAAGATGAATGGCAGTTGTATGCCAAATGCAGCCCTCCATCCGAGCGTGTCCGCTATGTAGCCACCGCAAGCCACTCCCAGTGACGAGCCGATGCCATTACATATATTTAGATATGACTGATACATCCCCCTGTACTCTATACGGACAAGATCAGAGCTGATGATCATCCCAACTGAAATCACACCTCCAGCCCCTAGACCACAGGCGGCTCGGGCGGCTATGAAGCTGCCAATGCTCTCAGCAGTAGCACACCACGCCGTAGTGAGCAGGAAAGTGATGACAGCGAACATGTAAACCGGCCGCCTACCAAAGACGTCTGAGATGCGGCCGAACACCGGCTGAAATGCAGTAGAAGTTAGCAAGAAGACGGTGGAAAGCCATGATGCAGAATTGGCAGCGTGAAAATGCGAAGTGATGGCGGGATGGATGGAGGCCATCAAAGTTGAGTCGAAGTTGGCCAGGAGCCACGAGAACATGATGCCAGAAAACACGGCCCAGAACTCCGTTGCGGAAACGCTGATGAAGTGAGGATGCGCGTCTGTCCTGTGGCTGGATGTGCCATCTTCGTTGCCGTGGTCGTTTTCAGGTATAATGGCCGGAACGGTGGGCTCGATTCCTTCTACGCTGACGATGGACTGGACTGGGGCCAAAATGTCAAAGCCTGGTCCCTCATCGTCCAGTTTTGGATGAAGAAGAGGTGTCTCCTCATCGACATCGCGTGCTATAGCCATTCCTCAAATGTTGACCACAACTTGCAGTCAGCAGTGTCAAATCTCACACAAGCACTCCCAAACATGTTCCAGAGCAGGCTCTTTATATGTCGATTAATGAAGCCTTGCCGAAACGGCCCCTCGTAACACAAGACGGTGAAATCTTCACCTCCAGGATTATTGTTACGAAGACGCTAATTGCTCGCTTGCCAGGGTGTGGAGCCTATAAAGGGATCTGGCTGAGACTTCTGAGCTGGAAGCAATTCGAGAAGCGAATCATCTTTACTGTATGCACTCCTGCTTCTCGAGACGATTTCAAGCAGGACCAGGATGCGTTGCCGCGGTGGTAATAGTACAACGTAATGTTTGACGGTTTCTTTTGGAGGCGTTGATAGAGTTGATATCGGTCTTCTTGCCCCTGTTGATCACGCCGGCAGACGTTAAAGAGAAATAATCTTTATCTTTAACCTGGAGATGAGACAGGAGACTCCTTTGGCTGCTCCAACTGCTGCATACGCTGTGTGTGCTGTGTATGCTGTGTGTGCTGTGTATGTTGTGTGTGTGTACAAGTGTGGGTGGAGTTGAAGATGCGGCGTTATCTCCGCCTTTCCCCGGAAGACTAAAAGGACGCCATCACTTTAAAAGATACCAAGTCAAGACACAAAAGACAAGTCAAACCCTTTAGAGCAAGAGAAGAGCGGAAGAGAAGAAGAGAAGAAGAGAAGAAGAAGAAGACAAAGATGAGACGCCCAATACGCCTTGCAATTCTTGAGTGCGACCATCCGCTGCCCCAAACCGAGGCCAAGTACGGGCGGTTTGGAGGGGTTTTTAAGGCGCTGCTGCGACAGTCTGCAGAGTCACTGAACCAGCCTAGCATCGTCGACCCTGAAGTCGGACTGGACATCTCTGAATATGACATCGTAAAAGGCGACGTCTATCCAGCCCTGGAGGACATCGATGCTGTACTAATCACTGGATCGAGTGAGTTTCACCTGTTCCTTTTTGCTTCCTGGACTCCAACTGATACGCGTTGGTAGAATTCGATGCCTTTGATACGACTACGCCTTGGATTAACAAGCTGGTCGGGTTCACTGCAACTGTCCTGGCCCAAGACCGCGTTAGGGTGATCGGAGTGTGCTTCGGCCATCAGATCCTCGGACGAGCGCTGGGCGTCAAGGTTGGCCGCAGCGATGTAGGGTGGGAGGCCTCTGTGAACCCTCTCACCCTATCTAAGGAGGGCAAGGAGATATTTGGCGTGGAGAACCTGGTGCGTCAAGATTGTTTCACCCGCTATTAACGGATAAGAGCTGACGAGTATAAATAGAGCATCATGGAAATGCACCGTGATATCGTGTTTGATCTCCCACCCAATACCGTCTCGCTCGGTTCTTCGCCCAAGTGCGCCATCCAAGGCATGTATCGCCCTCGCAGACTCTTCTCCGTCCAGGGCCATCCAGAGTTCGATAGAGATATCGTCATGGAGATTATGCAGACTAGAAAGGCAAACTACCCTCCGGAGGTCTTCGAGGCCGCCATGAAGGTCATCAACGACAAGCAAGATGGTGTTCTTATCGGAGAAGCCTTTTTGAAGTTCCTGGCCGAGGACTGATGATTTTCCCTTTCCTATATAAGTAAATGAGATTATGACGTATATATGTTTATGAACAGGTAGAACAATAGATGCAAAATGGTTTACTGCCCGACTGACGTGGTATAATTAATGCATTGTAGTCAAAGTCTCGCTGCATTAGTTTTTATATAAGTATCATGGCGTTCCCCCAAATGAAGGAAACAGGGCTTCCAATCTGCTAGACAATCAAAACATCCCTGGCCATCTAGCAGCGGGGGATTGACAGGGCGTCACTCGGCAGAAAATATAGTGTCAATATCTGCTTCCCCTCTCAGATATATAGCCATTGCAGCATGGCCGTAGTCTCTACCCCAAGAAACATGCAGTAAGTCAACTTCCTTCTCTTTCTAAAAACCCTGGGTCGGCCTCTATCCTTCTCTCAAATTTGGCCCACCAATCCCTGAAACTCTTCAGCGGAACGACCTCTTCCCCCTGTGCTCGAGGATCCGAAGCAGCAAAGCTAGCAAGGAAATTGAACGCATTCCCTATAATCCTCTGCGCTAGCACTTTGGTAGACACAGCGGACTGACCTGTCCTCTTTACAAGCTCCATGCCCGAAGACTGCACCTGTGGCTGCTGCAATGTAGCTAGCTTCTCACGGATGACCTGTGTAGACTCAATTGATATCCCCAATGTGATGGTAGAATTCGGGTTAGCAGCATTTATATTAGCAGACCCTTCGTCCATCATCTCGTTTTCCTGCTCTGCCTCCGTCATCGGCCTCTGGGAACCGGGAATGTTGACTTTAAAGATAGCTGAGGGCTTCTCGTTGGCTATGGCTCCGAGGAAGCGGAATTCAGGCTGTTGCTGCTGGCCATTGCCCAGGGCCGTGGTGGAAGGTTGGTTCGGGAACTGTATGTATACTGCAGCGGCGGCATCTGGAGGCAGAGTGACGCCCGGTAAGAGGAAAACAACGATATGAGAGAACTTGGGTGCCGCTGGGAACGTGAACGCAAAGTTTGTTGGAGGCGTATTCGGGTCCGGTTGTATAGGAACGGCCTCTGTGAGACACGGCCGTCCTGGTAGCACGACCGAAAACATGGTTATTATCTATAAAATAGTGGTAGAAAAAGAGTCAAACACAGGCTTGAGTCAAGCTGCGAGCTGCAGGGTATAAGTATTAGTTATATTGTCCCTTTGGGGCATCATCAGCTTGCTTTCCTCTACGCCGTTCTGCATCGAAGATGGAAGAAACTGAACGATCAAAACAAAAAAAAAGCAACTGGGATGTTTTTTTATCGATAAGAAAATGCACAATGAGATCACTAGTCACGTGCTCATAGTTATCAGTCTCCCATGTTGGTAGAAGGAGGAGAGAAGAGAAGAGATAAAAGACAACATCTTAAAAGCTGCCAGGATGGGGAAAAGCAACCTAGATCTTGTCAATGAGTGTGACGTGTAAGACTTGTCCTTTTGATAAGTAATAAGGTCGAGTCTGACGCTGCTAGATTTCCATACTACCACGACAACCCCGCCACCTACCAGAAATACAGAGCAAAGTACCACGCATTCAAGATATCTGGCTACGAAGAAACCTTTGGCCTTATTCTTAATTCCATAGTGGACAAGTTTCCCTGGCCTCAGGATCTCTGGGAGGTGGACGGCGAACAGCAGACGGTTACACTGCTTGCACCTGAAGACGCTACAGAACCTCAACGAAGCGCTCTCTTAGCCCAGACTCTCGAGACCGCAGCAAAGAGTGGGAAGGTCGAGGTTCTAAAGGGCTGGCGGAACGAGTTATACCCTATATATGGACCCCAGAAGGAACTGGTTGCCAGCGTTGAACGGGCAGGCAGTACTCTGTTTGGTATATTGAGCTATGGGGTCCATATGACGGTTTACACCCAGGACGAGCAGAATGGCATCCAAGTCTGGGTTCCAAGGCGAGCGAAGACGAAGCAGACATACCCAGGGATGCTGGACAATACTGTTGGCGGCGGGATTGCTACAGGAGAAGAACCGTTTGAAAGCCTAGTCCGTGAAGCCATGGAAGAAGCATCTCTCCCGGAGGACATCATACGACGAGATGCCAAGTGCTGTGGGTGTGTAACATATACCTATGTCCGAGATGAGAGAGCTGGTGGTGAAACGGGGTTGCTGCAGCCTGAGTGCGAGTACGTCTACGATCTGCAACTCGATCCTAGCGTTATACCCAAACCGTGCGATGCTGAAGTAGAGGATTTTTGGTTATGGACCGTCGATCAAGTAAAGGAAGCACTGTCGAATGGCGAATTTAAACCAAATTGCGCCATTGTTCTCATAGATTTCTTTATCAGACATGGACTCCTCACACCGGAGAACGAGACAGACTATCTAGAAATACTCGCTAGGATACATCGCCGGCACGAATTCCCGACTGCCTAACCTATCTATATAGTAGGAGGCATCCTTCTCACCAAGTGGCCTCCCTCTCTCCTTTCTAGATCTCGTTTGAACTGTTAGCCTTTTTGATTATATTCAAAGATCATGTTCTGGGGCTGACCATTTCGTCCCACTTCTAACTCAGACGCCAGCGCGCAATGCAAAGCAGACCGAAATCATTAAGACCAGCATTTTTTGTCTTCCTTGAAATGTTTTTTTATTATTATTATGCTTCACTCATGTATACGTAAAACGTCGTCCGCAACCCTTTTGATCTATTTCTTCATAAGAAGATAGACATAGTCGATTTTGAGCGGACTGAGCTTGTTGTAAGGGCCATCAAGATATAACAAAAGACCGCCAAAGGAAACGAAGACAGCCCTTCAAGTCTCTAGTTAGCACCTAAGACCATCAACGTCTAGAGCCTTGATAAACTCACATGTTGCCCGCTGTACCGCTCTCCTCAAATCGATAGACCTTCCCGTAGCAGACATAGTCGTAATCGTTCGCGAGGGTGTTCTCTCCCATCCCTACGTCTCTCCACGCAGCTCTTTCGCCAGTTGCTTCTTCTTTGCCATCGAGGGACAACGTCGATGCCAGAGCCAGTGACAACGACTCTCCGGGGGCGCATGGATAGATCTCCGTGTTCACATCCAGTGTGAATGTGATCAGATGGTCCGTAGACGTACAACTGATGCGCGAGACACGGTCATATTTCTGAGCATTGATTGAGGTGATGCTGAAGGTGTCTTCGAACAGGATCGGATCTGACATTTTTGGAGCGCTCAAAGTATGTAGTTCCCTTTCACTTCTTCTCTTCTTCCCGATTTTTCCTCCGTCTGACGATTGAATCTATGATATCTTTCAAGGCGAGTTCATCGAATTTCAATCTTTTTGCTTGCTGTAGTTGAAAAAAAGAAGCCGCTGCTTTAGGTTTTCATGTGGGGCCGCTTTTAGATGACGAGAAAAGACATTTTGAGAGATGAGAAAAAGAAGAATTATTCAGAAATACCACAGCGAAAAAGAGGAAGCTTGATAGAAATGTCCTTTCGAAAGAGAAATATAGGACTCTCTTCCGGTGTAGCTCGCGACCCTTCTACTAATGCGTCGGGTGCACAGCATGTCCGACAAGCACCTATGCCCGGGTTGCGCCCCTCCCCCATCGATGGCCGCCAAACCACGTCGACAGGCACCGCTACTCTGGATAATCTGCTGGCTGGCCATGCGGGATTGGCTCTTGGAAGCTCTCTACTTGTCGAAGAGAGCGGCACGACCGATTTTGCCGGCGCGTTGGTGAGATACTATGCTGCGGAGGGCGTTGTCCAGGAGCATCGAGTCCACGTCGTGGGGTTTGATAGACAGTGGGCCGCCACTCTTCCCGGACTGATCGGAACTGCAGAAGCCTCAGAGAGCAGCTCTGCTAGGACGAAGGAAGATAAGATGAAGATTGCTTGGAGATATGAGCGACTGGGAGGGTTCGGGCTTGGGATTGCGAGCTCCAGAGGTACACATATACTCAACGATCCATACGCAATACGCTGTGAAAATGACTGAGACGAACTGATTGCTATATAGTTCCAGTTGCAGATTCTGCTCCCGACTCCCAGCAGGCTTCCCAAAGTAATGCGCCAGCTGTCTTTTGCCATGCATTCGACCTTACAAAACGCCTTACCCATCCGTCTATAGAGTCCATGAACTTCATACCACTCCCAAAGCCAAGCTCCAGTCAGGACTCGCCGTACTCATCCATAGCCAAACAGTTATCCGATGCGATCGAGGGCTCTCCTCCCAATACCGTCCACAGACTCATCATCCCTTCACTACTCTCGCCTGCCTTATACACACCTCAAGCAAGTCAACCCCAACACGTTCTTCAATTTATGCACAACCTCCGCGCCCTTCTCTCCACCTACTCGAATCAATTAACCGCCATGGTAACTCTCCCGATTTCACTTTACCCACGATCCTCGGGGCTGGTCCGGTGGATAGAGTTGCTATCCGATGGAGTCATCGAGCTTGCCCCGTTCCCACACACGCTCGATGCAAGCTCCTTAGCCAGTTCTGGGGCAGCTACCAACCAGGAAGAGCCACCGCAAGGGATGCTCAAGTTACATCGCCTTCCAGTGCTGCATGAGCGTGGTGGTGGCATGGACAAAAACGTAGGCGAGGATTGGGCGTTCACACTCAGCAGGAGGAAGTTCGCGATAAAACCCTTCTCCTTGCCTCCGATAGATGGTGACAACGGCGCTCAGCAGTATGATACCACGTCCGGACCTAAAAAGGCAGACCTGGAATTCTAGGCCTTATATACCGGAAAAGCAGTGGGCTGCTAACTCCGTTTATAACTCGTTTGGCCGTCATCCCGGTCATACATAACGGAATCATTAAGCATCTCGTCCAGCTCAATTTGCTCCGACAAGGCTGGTCCACCGCCGGCCATCGTCCGTAGATAGTTACGATCAAATACTCCGTCCCGAGGATCTAATCGAAAATTGACATCCCGGCTTCCAAATCCAGCTCTCAGGCAGAAGCGGATAGTCCAGAGAGCTAATTAAGAGAGTCAGACCTATCCTGCAACAGGTAATATCGGGGGTATCTAGACTTACCAAGTAGAAGTAGAAGCAGTGATAGCCCAATTAGACCTAGTAGCGATAGTAAATTCATCATTAAACGATATAATCGACTCGTAAAGCTGCTGGCAACGCAGCTTGTTCTACATGGAAAAATAAGCAGTATGAAGTTATATGATGACTAACAAACTTATATCATCACGTGAAGCTATAAGCATTTTTATTGTATTTTTTTTTCTTCCACAAAAAAACCTCTTCATGAAGAGATGGAAATATTCAGGAATCCCTCGAATGAGGATGAAAACCACTTGGTAAGTGTATAATTGTTTTATTTCTACTTCTCACTTTGCATTATCACATGATTATTCTAATTACTTAATCTGTCAATCCCCTGAATCCCAAAAATGGGAATAAATGTTTGAGAAAAGTATTCTTTTAAATGACTCGATAATGCCTATATCATTTGCTCTTTATATTGGAGACCGCTTGCATTTAATTCAGTAACTAACTGGTCATCTGGCAGCAGGTAGTATGGACAATAAATCTTGCCTGGCCACAGGGGAAGAACCAGAGCTTCCAATTCCAATCTCTTTGATATCAGGCCGCTATTTTCTATTCTCGATTGATGCAGTAACATATCTACGTCGAGAACATCATATCTGCGGCGTCCTGGTAGGGACTCTACCACAAGTACCACAACAAAATGTATTCCTAGGCCTGCCACTGGAGCTGATGCCTGAGGAAGCTAGACTGTTGGTAGAGAAAGAAGTGGCTTATGTGATTGATGATACTCAAGCTCATGCCCAGGGAGTTAGAAACTTGTCCGAGGAAAATAAACGGCAATATCTCAATGAACTAAACCAGAATGGACGCCAGGTTTCTCTTTTTTTAGCGGGCAAAAAGGCAGAAAGGCGAGAAGTAGCGCTGAAAAAACAAAAGGCCAAAGAGGTAAAGAAGTCCAAGAAAAAGGCTGGAAGCGAGAAAACAGAAATAGAAGAAGAAACTCCATCACACGCCGAGCCAGAGGTCGAAAGTTATGATGAGCTTCTATTCGCACCTCCTAAGAAACCTGCTGTGGAAGAAGTTGCTGCTGCGTCCAGGGTCTCCCTCGACGTTGGAGAACATATATTAGAAGTCACTCCTGCTACATCCCATGGACTATTACCCAGGACAGCACCCACGGTTCCTGCATTTCTCCCAGAAGCCCCTCCATCCTACCCACTATTTGCTCACCTACATTCACAGGGATACTTTCTCTCCCCTGGGCTTCGTTTCGGTTGCCAGTATATGGCTTATCCTGGCGACCCGTTAAGGTTTCACTCTCATTTCCTAGTGTCCTCTATCGAATGGGATGAAGAATTTGATCTTATGGATCTAGTTGCAGGGGGACGCCTGGGAACCGGCGTGAAGAAAGGGTATCTTGTCGGAGGTTCTGAAGAGTCTGATGTTGATGGAAGGCCCAAACGGACGGTTAGAACATTCAGTCTCGAATGGGCCGGAATGTAATGAAGGCGCGCTCTATCCGGGTCTATATTGACAACATACCACAGTCGTTCTCTCGACGTGAGCTTGACGACAACCTTAGTCAGAGGTCGGTTGCAGTTGGAAGAACGCACGTCATGTCAGCTTCACAACTTAGCTCATTAAGAGCATAACACAGCGAAGGCATTTCGCCGGATAACATCTAGAAAGCGTACTCCGTAGTATTACTCAACCGAACACTTATTTTCGTTAATATCACATGGGATACAATTAAATATCGACTTCATTTGTTTGTCAAGAGCCTATTCCATACTATGTATTAGGGGCTGGCCGCCTGCCTTCATAGCTAAGAAAATACACATATCCAGCAATAGACCATTAACCCATCTCCAGAAACACACGAAGTTACTGTTTTCACAGGGTTTCCCAGAGTTCTTCCATAATCTCGTTCCTGTAGCTCTCTTTCCTTTCTTCCACTAGACTCTTTTTCCTTTTATCAGATGTTCCGTTTATGGGACGTACCGTGGTTGAAAATTAGCTTTGGAGAGCTCGATGGCGTCCAAATGACAGCCCATTCTTGCTCTGGATTTCACGATAGGACTTTTCTGTCTTCACTATCACCTGATAAAATTTTGATTAAGTGGTAACACCTGCTCCTTCACACAAAACTTAACAATATCGTCGCTCTTTGAGAATCTATCTCAGAGATAGTCCAAATTCTTCCACTTGAATTTCTTGTTAGCTCGTTCTGGAGCACGGTTTTCAAACTGATTCCCATGTAATTCGAAAATGAGATTTCTCTTCTCAAGCTCTAGTTCCAGGCCTTTAGGTAGAGTAGAAGCCTGCCCAATCGCTTCTTTCTGTCCAGCTTCAGGATCAGAATCCCGGGGGAGAGGTATCTCAAACCTGAACACTGTATGTTCCTTTGGGATGGCTGTAGCAGAGTAAACTAATGTTAGCCAAAATGAGAAAAAAGATATTAATTCTCAAGCAACATCGTATTAGGGAAAACAGAACCATACTTTTCACCTCATTCTTATCTGTAATCAGCACAAATGCAAACTTCGAGTCTCTGACGATAATTCCTTTCACTCCAACACGACTTACACACCGACTGCGTACAACCTGAATATCTGCGCCATGGAAATCTGCACTGGCCAGCTTGCTTCCGTGGCTCGCAGCAGTTATTCGGTCAGTCCTTTCGGTGCCTGTTGGTTTTCCAGCTGGATTTGGACTCAACCGTGGAACAAGGTCAAGAACCTGCCACATATACTCAACCCACAGCTGATTTAAGCCCTTGAAAATTTCATATTTCATCTCTTCTTTAGGCAGCTTATGGACTCCGAGCGTCCGCTTCTCGCGTGCTGAAAGCGGTTTTGGCTTCTGCTTGCGTAAAAAGTACTCTTTCTTCCGTATACGCTGCAGCCGGCGCCGTGACCGGTTGTCGGATGGAGTAGGCGACGTAGGACGTAAGAAGAGAGGTCTGTGTTTGACCTTCTCTGAGAATAGCTGGTCTGCAGTCTCTGGTGAATGCGCTCGTTCGAGAAGCTGATGTGCAATGTGCAGTTGAGCCATGGTTTCTCCCAGCCGTCACTCTGGGTGACGAAATATCTTCCAGATGCCGATTTCCGGTAGCTGGGATTTCCTGTCTCCCAGATTCCTCCTGCTGTTCGACTTTGATTCTGAGTTGATGTTAGTAGCAAATCCTTGTTTCCATGCTGTAAGTCGGCTTATTTCAACGATTAAAAGAAGCAGATAAATAACGAGCGCACGGAAAATGAAAAATTTATCAATTTTATATTGCTGGTTCAATAAATACTTTTTTTAATATAAAACAAATTGTTAAAATAAACGGAAAAAAGACGATGGAAGATCCGAATTTCCCGGAACCGAAAAGTTGTGCCCACCAACCAAATATCAACTTCACACAAAACACCAAATCAAAGGAGATCAAAAACGGAACCACTTTTCAGTTAAAAACGAGAAAAAGATATCCTGGTGGATGATTGATACCGAGATGCCGCCCTATACTGCCTCTACCTCAATTTTTGGCTCTTAGGGATGTGTTTCAAGTCTGCACTATAGCATGTCCGGAGGCCATACTGAAAGCCACACACTCATTATGGCGTCAGTATCGTGATTAGAGAGTGAATAAGCACCGGATTTCGGATTTCCAGTTAATTTGGCCTTGGAACTGGTGTCCCGGGCTAACCAAACCACGGTTGGGTCGGCTGATTGCTGCGAATGCCAACATGGGCATGGAACTTGCGTCATGCACGAAGAGCTGGTAGATATAAAGGATGGAATCATGCCAGCATCCTGACCAAAGGCAGGATCTTTTTGAGGGGGGGTGCTTTTCCCGTTAATGGAAGCAGGGGGAAGATGCTGCGCATTTCTCTGATCCGGCCGCCCATTAGCTTAGGTTTGACCATTGAAGTAAAAAGGGAAGATGAGAATATACCCACTATGAATTCGTTGAGACTATGCTTTCTCCCACTTCCTTTCTATGTTGGTGGTCGTTTCATCTCCCATCTTCTAGCAATGTGCCCCCGGTGACGTTATCTTATGGAGGATTCCCCCTTTCCTAGCCCTTCGTATAACAACAGTTCACTCACGGGGATGGAGGTCTGAGCCTGTGTTTCAGTCTTTTCTTTGGCTCTGGGGCGGGGGCAGAAGCAAAAAAGGCATTTAAGGGGCACGGCCTAAGTGAAGTGGACGAGAACGCGGATTAGGGGGATATTGACCGAATCACGCATATAATCACGGGCGGAATTAGGAGCCGAAACTAGGTTCGAAGGAGATAGAGGGCAAAGCGGTCGCTGCCAAAGGTACCCTGATTTAATGTGTCTTGATCATTGCTGCCTTCATCGAAACGTTCTGACGCGAGGCAGGGTTAGTATCAGAAGTAGGAGCAGCAGCAGGATCAGATGCAGGCGCAGAAGGCAGATCCGTATCCGGAGCGGAAGGCAAAGTGGGATGAGCAACTCCGTCAGCGTTACCCTGATCTAAGATCTCCTGATCTGAGTTAGGAGCCGTAGCCGCAGCCGGAGTGGAAGGCAAAGTGGGATGAGCAACTCCGTCAGCGTTGCCCTGATCTAAAATCTCTTGATCCGAGTCAGGAGCCGTAACTGCAGCCGGAGTGGAAAGTAGATCGGGAAGAACAACGTCGCCAAATATCCTCTGATCAACGATACTTTGATCAAAAGTATCCGGATCAGAGACAGGAGCCGTAGCCGCAGCCGGAGTGGAAGGCAGATCGGGAAAAACAACGTCGTCAAAAATGTTCTGATCAAAAGTCTCCTGTTCAGAGATAGGAGCAGGAGCGCTAGGAGCGGAGGGCAAATCGGGAAGACCGACGCCGTCAAATGCGGCCGGGTCGAAAATGCTCTGATCATAGGTCTCCTGATCAGAGACAGGAGCAGTAGCCCAAGTGGAAGGCATATTGGGAAGGGTGAGGCCGTCAAAGGCGTTCTGATCAAATGTACCTTGATTAAAGATGTCCTGGTTGAATATCTCCCGATCATATGCAGGAGCCGGAGCCCAAGTGGAAGGCAAATTGGGAAGGGCGACACTATCTAAGGCACCCCGATTGAAGGTTTCCTGGTCAGAGCCAGGAGTAGGAGCCCACGTTGGAGGCAAAGTGGGAAGGATGGCATTGTCAAAAGTACCCTGATCAAAGGTCCCTTGATCAAATATCTGCTGACCGGAAGCAGGAGCCGGATTTGGAGCAAGGGTGGAGGCTGTAGCCGGAACAGAGATAGGAAAGGAATTATGGTGTGAGGCAGAAGCTGGAGTTGGAGCTGGAACTATAGCTGGAGCCGGGATTGAGGCTGGAGCCAGGACTGGAGCTGGAACTGGAACTATAGCTGGAGCTGGAACTATAACTGGAGCTGGGACGGGGGCGGGAGCAGCCGATACTGCCCTCCAACCTCCCCTGTCTAAGATCTCCTGATAGGGCCGGAGATGCTTGCAGTTGTGGCAACTGTGGCCTGGTGCTGGGTTTGGCCTAAGGCCATCCAGGACCTCGGTCGTGATATGGCTTGGGACTGCCGGCGAAAAATAGCCAACAAGATACCTAGCGAGGTTGTGCGTGTTGACCCAGACCAAGTGTCCTCTGAACATTGATGGTGGGGACATATTGGAGGGTGTGTCTTTGCTTTTGGATGGCAGGAGCTATCTGAGATTGTCGATGATAGGTAACCAGAAAGTGCAGCCTTGGATAAGTTGAAGAGATAAATGTCAACGCAAGTCAAGCAGAGCTTTTTGGCAGCTTTTATAGACAGTCAATAAGACGACGCTGGATGAAGTGGCGTCAAAACCGTTGACTCCCCAGGGGCTCTGACGTCGTTGATTATCTCTCCCCCCAAGGTTTTGCCGCCAGGAGGGCTAAGGGGAGTGCTTCATTCTCCTGAAAAAAAGACCAAGTAATGCCCATAGGTACACCTCCTCTACTCGTTATGCTGTATTGGATGTTTGGACGTTCTACAAAACGAGACTTATCTTCCCCTACGACTACAACCAACTACTTGAACATGGCGCCCTCCTTCCTAGGTCAGATAGTAAACAGGAAGGAGAGATTCCATGCGCAACAATGTGCTTTTTGCGGATCTCCCGGAACCCTTTTTCATGAATTGGAATGAGGAATTTGCCGTTGAACTTTCCCTCTATACCGGATCTTTCCAGGCCAATAGAGATGAAGTCTTGCGATCCTTGTGGAGTTACATTTCAAGCAATGGTAGCTGCAAAAAGCTTGAAATAGCTTAGTTTGGAGTATCTCGAAACGGTATGCGGGATTTGGCAATAGAGGCATATCTTCTCTTCTAGCTACAGACAGTCAGAGGGATAGGTTTGCTGGTGGAACTTGTGCTGGGTTTACATTCTCACTTGAACCATGTACCGGTTGGGTTATGGTGGCGAGATACAAACGTACGATTCTGTGTTTACTGTTTGTATCCAGCCATCAATGACGGTCTGTGACCGTTTTTGCCCTGTTCACGTCTATCAAGGATGACAGAAATGATCTACGCAGATAGTTATCCTCTATAGGACCAGAAACGAGGGCAAAGCTGTTGTGTCTCCTGCGTTGGGAGCCTTCTCCTGAAATTCTATGAGTCAACGACAGCCGCAACCAGAGGGAACGAACTGATGATGCCATCCTTTCCTGACCCAGGGACAGACAAAACCAAACTATTTTATTGCACTCTAATTACTTCCGTTTGTTTCTTTGGCCGTCAAGGACAAAAAAAAAGGGGGGGGGGGAAAGAAAGGATATTATCGAAATGAAAACGAAAGATGTCATGGGCAACAATCGAAAAAGAGATCGAGTTCAATATACAAGAATGGGGGAATCATCGTTTCATGTGCGGCTTATAGGAGTCCAGCCCAAGCACCAAGGGCGACCAAACCAGCAAGGGTGGCACTTCCCTTGAGGCCAGCAGCGGAACCGGGAGAGGCGGTTGGAGAGCCAGTCTGGCCAGCAGTACCGGTGGCAGAGGTAGAGCCTGATTGGGTACCACTGGGAATGCTACCACTGGGGATGAGAGTTGCATCTGGGCCGCCATCAGTGGTGCTGGTGCTGGAGTCGGTGCTGGAGCTAGAGCCGGAGCTAGAGCCGGAGCTAGAGGTGGTGGTCTGAGTAGGGGCAGAGGAGGACGAGGATGAGCCACCGTCGCCAGAGAGGATACCTCCCTGTACTTGGGTTGGTGTACCACTCTTGGCAACTACCTTGGCTCTGTCCTTGTAGTCATTCTGGTTATCTCCAGAGTGTCTGTTTACCCCGTATGTCAGCTTACTGCTTTTCTTTTCAGGGTTTCCTACCCATTTTCTCATCCAATTTTCTTCCCCAGGTATGTGATTTGACTTACGGCTCATTGATGACAAGACTCATTCCGTTCTGGCAGTGCTTAGCGACCGAGCAGTAGATCCATTTGGTCTTGTCGTCTTCGATTGAGACGGTGAAAGTGACGCCCTTGCCCTTCTCAACGGTGTCAACAACGCCGGAGAAGATGCCTTGACCTTCAGCTGGCATGCATGGGCTGTCGTATCTGCCCAAGGTCACATCGTGGTGGCCGTCGACAAAGTGAAAGACGACCTGGTCTCCAGCTTTGGCCTTGATGTTGTCAGGCACGAACTTGAGGCCGCCCTGACCGACGTTGACGTTGACGGTTTCAGCGGCAGCGATGCTGGCGAGAGCAAGGGCGCTCAGGAGAGACTTGCTGACAACCATGATGTTCTGTATGGACGTCGAGACGCTGGGAAAGATTAAAGAGAGAAAAAATGTATGGGAGCGTGTGTTCTTGCAGAAATTGCTATATTATTACCAGTTAGAATGTTATAGAAAGAATGGCCGTGGCCGCGGGAGCTTCTTTATATACATAGTTAGAGAGCTCCAACTTCAATTTACTTTTTCACCCTGTTTTCTTTTTTTCTTTTCTCTTCTCTTTCACCTTCGAATCATAGAGAGTGACTGTGAAACCCATGCTGCCGCAGGTTTTTCTTTTTTTTAAAGCTATGTTTACGTATCTTACCAGGGCCAGCAGAGCCAGGGTCAGAGTTCGCCATCCAACAAAGCCCATATATCTTAACCCCTAGTCCATGAGCAAATGGCGTTTACCAGCTTTGAGATGGAAGAAAAAGAAAAGAAGAGTAATACGACCAGAAAGGCGAGAGAAAGTCGAGATAATCCTAGGACCAGCGTGAGTGGACATGGATATCGCCATTAAGCAGCGGACTAAGAAATCATCGGCAGGTTTGACATATATCCAAAGGAGCGTATCTCGCAAAGCAACCGTCTGGATCCGTTCAGGGCGGTTAGGAAGGGCACAGTCGAGGACAGACATGGGATACCCTTGCCCTTTCGGCTTCCCATCTCCTTTTACGTTGATATTCAGGGTGTTATATATGTATAATATTGAGGTTTGCTCCCCCTGAACAGTTTATCTCGAACAGACGAACGTTGCACATTCCTGCTTACCAACAAACAGCCTGTTGAACCCTCTCATGTTGTCCTCACTATTCCCATATAGAGAGGCACGACAACCGACAGCCCCGGGGTCGACGCTTGACTGCGTGGTCGCAGGGCCTGGAGAGATCTACCTACGACGCCAGGGGCGTTTTGGTCTGTCAGTGCTAGAAAGTCCGGGGTAAGGGGATAGGCAGGGCATATTACATAGTATGCAGTTCTTCAGCCAACCTTAACTGCACAGTTGACAAGCGAGGGCAGAGATGGCCAAAGTCAAATATATCGGGGGCATGCGTAATCTCTGCGGGTAGCCGAATCACCAGCAGGCATTCTATATGGTGGAGTGGTTGGTTGGTTCGAACAGACACACGAACATGATTCCAAACGCTATTAGTCGAACAGCAAGGACATCATCATTGGGATCTTCTATGGATTACAAACTTCACACGGCCTGGATGGACACAAAAGTCAAGCAAATTTTAGCGCCCGGTTTCAGGTCGAGGCCAGCGAACCTTGATACTTCTCGAACAAGCAGCATGGGTTCCAGCGTTCGCTCGATGGCAAGAGGATGACTACGTTTGTCTCTCATGCCTGGTGCACACACATATCACCAGACTTTAGGCAGATGCATGACATATGGCATGGCTATTGATCAGTCCTACTCGGTTGCACCTGGAATCGAGGGACCCCTTTGCGAAACGGCAGTGCCAGGGTTGGGGATTTAACTGTCTGAGCCCCTACTTTATCGTCACGGCATGGCCCCGTATTGGCCGATTACAACAGCATCGAGTATCCATTGGACAAGATCCCGAGGCCATGAAACCTTGAAATATCCTATCTTGGTCGATCGACAGAAGGAGCCTCATACCCTTTATGACACCCTTTTACATGGCCATCCATTGGCTGTGAGCCCGTCACGACCACCACGAAACCATCCAGTCACTTCCTGGGTATCTAGCTTGTTCCCCTGTTGGATACGAGCTATACCGGCTGAGTTTATATACTTCCATTCAAACAAATCCTATATCCAAAGGCCATGACTTGAACCCTCGACTACATCGCCCAGGCCTTCTCTTCTCGCCCGATAGCCAGTAGAAGCAGTCCCTCATATCTTGTCCCAATTCCGCCTAATGAAACGTATGTTCAAGCTGGATATGTAATATTCTTTGCCTGAAGAATGCTCCATCGCTCTGTAGCGAGGACTCGGAGCTTTGCTCTCACTAGATGAAATATACGTCGATGGCTCCGACGCGGTTTTCTGGTGTACCATAAAGGGCCATTTCAAGGGAATACGGACTCCAGCAGGGCTAGATACCAAAGACCTTCACCCACGGCCATCAGATGAGGTCAATCCATACATTTTCCCCTGTGCGGAAGCTGACGGGGAACCAAATCACTCCCGCTGAAGCTACCACACCGGACATAAAGCACCGAAAGGCCATGGCAGGTACTCGGATCGGGACAACCTGATTTATACTCGGATCTAATTCAATCCCGAACCCATTTCGCCAGAGGTTCTACCGCCTGATGCGATTCCTTTTAACAAACGCATGGTACGAGTGCCATGTTCAAATCGAATATTACGGAGGCGATCAACCGTATCTCTGCCGGTCTAGGGCTAGACTACAGTTCAACATCGCAGTAGGTCTCTGCCAGGCGAAACATTCAACAATCTTTCGTTTGAATACTCTCCGGCCGGCCACCTCCGCTGTGGCCCATATAGAATCAAACATTGAACCAAGCAGGCTGTAAAACTTATTCTTTTCCATACTCTCGCTTGCAAAACTACATCTTGTCATGTTCTATGCAAGCCACAGTAAAATAATATATATAATATCACGTGGAATGAGCTCGACGTTGCTTCTTTGGCATCCTAAAATAGTTATTATATCTTTCACTATTAACTATTAGAAGGCAGACAAGATCTAACTAATGACTAGTTGTCCATCTGTGTAATCGTCCTACCTGGTACAAGGGCTATACGGGCTAGCAAAACACAGCCTCGCCTCTTTCCGTCCAGTTCAGAGCAGCCAGCAGCCAGCAGCCAGCAAGCGGCAAGCAATAACGCTTCATCATGTCAAACACAAAGGAGAATCAGAGGCAATGCAGAGTCCCCGTGAGATCGACCAGGCCGAGGCAAGGCAGGCCGTATCTCCACGGTGACATCATGTATCTCATCGCAGACTATCTAAGCCCGGTGGACCTTCTCAGCTGTATACGTGCGATCCCTCCCTTAGCCCATCTCCTGACCAAAAAGCAGGTTAACAACCGCGGCGACGACGGGTCGTCGCTGTTACACCTCGTCGTAACGGAGAGAGATGTCCGGATGGCAGAGATTCTTGTTACCAGCGCCGTTGATCCGAACGTGCCGGATGGAGACAAGGCAACTGCATTCAGTCTCGCCGTCAATCTCGGATACGAAGACATGGTCAAGCTATTCCTGGAGTGCAAGCAGCTTGACGTGAACGCTGTGGATAACCAGGGCTTTACAGCGCTTATGGCTGCAGTCCACAAGGGACACACCGGCATAGTCGACCTCCTCTTGCAGCGGGAAGATATAGATTTCAACATACGCAGCGAGAAAGGGGATACTGCGCTTGTGATAGCCGTAGGGAAAGACAATAGTGGCCTGGCCAGAGCGCTCCTCGGGAGAGAAGACCTTGATGCCAGCTTTCCGGGCCACCGGCCTCTTTTCCGTGCAATATACCATCCAGACGCATCGAGGTTGAAATTACTAATTGACCGCAAGGAGGTTGACATCAACTGCAAGACTGAAACTGGCAGGACGATGCTCATGCAGGCAGTGGAATTTGGACACTACGAGGTAGTCAAGTTACTTCTAGGGCGGGAGGACCTTGACGTCAATGCCATAGACCATATTGGAGACACGGCCTTGATCATAGCCGCATTCCGTGGATTCAACCGCATTGCCTCCTTGCTAATGGAGAGGAAGGAGCTCGATATGAATTTTCAACACTACGACGGCACAGCGCTCATGCACGCCGCGCGCACAGGGTTTGGCGACCTTGTCCACGTACTGCTCAGCAGACCTGACGCTGATGTTAACATACAAGACCATCACGGCCGGACAGCGCTCATGTTCGCAGCTCGTGATGATCTCGGTTATACAATGTCCGACAATGCGGTGCAGGTCCTCCTGGCACGAGACGATACCAACGTCAATATCAGAGACCGCCGCGGCCGGACGGCGCTCATGATCGCGGCAGAAGCCGGACAGAGACGCAACGTCGACTGTTTGCTGAAGAGAGCTGATATCGACGTTGACATAGAGGATGCGACTGGGGTCAACGCCCTGGCCTACGCAGCTGCTGGGGAGCATGAACTTATCGGGGAAATGCTTCGAAATTTTGTTGGTGCTAGGGAGCAAGGCATGGGCTCTCTGTCAATAGAAGGTTGCAACATTACATGTAGCTGAAGCTATATAATAAGTTGAGTATTGCTGTACACCACAGCTGGCGTATCAGTGGATCAGTCTCCATGTGCTACCTAGACAGTCAGCTAGGTAAGAATCAAGCTGTTCGGGCGACCAGGCTCATCTCCGCCTCAGTCAAGAACAACCAGCCAGTATAACAGTGCAATGTGCCCACGGCGTAGTCTGTTCAATCTATCAGCACTATCGCCAAACTCGGGTCTAGTTCTATATGACGTTCGCACTATGGTGATATAACTGCAAATATCAATAACGGGATAATGAATAGTATTGCCCGCCCTTCACCGAAAATTCACATCTCCGGCAAAATTACCTTCAAAGCGGTTTCCATGTCTGGTCTGCTGTATTGCACATCCATATATTGCACCGGCAACACAAGCTCTTTTGGATACAAAGATATTATATGCCATTTTACTCGGAGGTTGGATTGCCTCCGGAAAAGGCAAGCCAATGGCTCTAAAGTGCCATAGTCCGTTTGTACTTAGCATGAAGTTTGATACTGGTCAACGATGCCAAAGCCCTCCAAGGCTGATAATCACCCAGTAATTTTCATTCTGGTCGACCTCATGGAGATGTCACTGTGGAATACCTAGGCCTCTTAAGGTCTGATTGATCAAACGTTTTCACGTCAATTACCCAGGCCGCCCCAAACGTATGGGTTGCCCCCTGGTGCGACTCCAGAGGATTTGGTTGCGAGGCAACTTCGGCGATAATATGAATACAATCACCAACAAGTTCGCGTCCCGTAAGGAATACGCATACTGATATTCGAGTGCTTACTTGGTTATCAACTTTGATTGGCCGGCAATTGAAAAAGGGCTTTGCCTTGTATCAATTTCCCGCTTAGTAGCCCAAAGTTTACGGAATAGTCAGTTTGGCCATTTTTTTTTGTATGTTATGGGTACAACGAAAGTAGATGGCTGTAGTCGTCATGGCGTAGTCAGAGGGACGTTGGTAGTTATTATTTCATCTGATTTGTTCAGCTACCACACACCTACGCTACTTTACAGTACACTATTAAATCTAGTACTTAGGTTAAACTATGTCTGCCCCAAGGGTCCTGTCAGAAGCAGGCTTTATGGCCTGTGACGGTATCTGCTACCAATGCTTATCATGCCTAGACGGTGCTTGATCTTTGGTCGAGTGGCAATGTTGCTTGCTAACACAAGTAGCTGTGTTGTAAATTGTTCATACAATCAACTAGTTATTTATGTTAGATTGTTTCCATAACCTATAATATATAAAATACTCCATAAATATTCAACAAAGATGTTTACCCCTAGTAATTGTGTAGTTTGGGGGTAAAAAAAAAAGAAAAATGAAATAGGAGCAACATCCGCGCCAAGGCTGCTATGCAGTGCAAGGCATGGGGGATCCCTCCAAGTCCGCATAAAGGATGAGCATGAAGACAAGTCCAGAGTCATGGCGATCCTTAACTCCGCCCTCATCCATGCATCTGATCATATGAAAAGTGGTAAATCATGGCCTTTATTTGCCTGGTGTTTGAAGGTGTGTATGTATATGTATAGGAGCTGATCTTCGAAGGCAAGACATCCCTGGTTAGAACGAGATGTCACTCAATGCTTGTGTTTCTTCTGTGTCTGACCGTACATTTATATCACTGTTGATATATATGCATCCAAGGAGATGGAGGTCAGTTGCCTAGAAAGCTGTCCTCTACTCCGCCCTCCACAGCATGGTTGCAGGGGTCCGGACCACAGCAAGTTCTTGAGTCCATGCAGAGTGTTGCAGGGGTCGGGGGGAATTAGCTTGAAAACATTCAAGCCCTGCACCTCGATCAGTTTAAAATCTCTCAGACATCCCCAGATACCTTTCTGGGGCGACTGATTGCCACCTTCAAGAGAGCAAGTCTACCGTGAGATTTCATTAACCAGAGCCACAATGGACGTGAAATCGCATAGATCGGAGGGCGAGACTGTGGTGGATGGAGAGATAGAGAATGGTGCTCTTGAATTTTTGGAGGACTGCGAACACCGAGAGAAGCAGCTAATTCGAAGGGTCGACTGGCGGCTGTTGCCGATTATCGGAGCTCTCTACGCAATCTCTCTTATCGACAGGACAAATGTATGCGTCTTCCTCCAGTTTTCATTGCCTTTGAAGAAAAGCGGAAAGCTGACATTGGGATAGATATCGAGCGCTCGTATAGCCGGCTTAAACGAAGAATTGCAGCTGTATATTGGATCGCGATATTCTGTCGTTCTGCTAGTGTTCTTTGTTCCATATTTCATATTCGAAGTATGTTCTGGAGACTTGCTCCGAGGAAAGAGCTACAATATGGAATAGTTACTTACATGTGCGAATTCAGCTCCCATCGAATCTGCTTCTGCGTAAAGTTGGCAGCGCCACCTGGCTAGCTGGTATATCATTCGCCTGGGGCACGTTAATGCTGGGATCGGTTTGTATCTTCCAGCTATAGGGCGCAGATGGTGCACGGTTGACAACGTCTCTCTTTAGGGTTTCGTCCACAACTATGCGTCCTTGGTGGTGCTTCGATTGCTCCTTGGTCTATTTGAGGCTGGTAAGCTGAGCGAGAGGCAGAAATAACATCAAATACCACCGGTTAACAAAATACATAGGACTCTTCCCTGGATGCGTATACCTCATTTCCTGTTGGTATATGAGATATGAGGTTCAAACCAGGTGGGTGTCTTCGGGTTATCCATTGGATTGTTGCTGGCCTTTCTGACCCTAAAAATGGAAGATTGGCTATATTCTACCTTATTTCTGTCCTTGTTGGCGGTTTTTCAAGTCTCCTATCATTCGGACTAATTCAAATGGAAGGCCTGGCCGGGTTCCATGGCTGGAGATGGATCTTTGTAAGTCACACTACCTTCGGAGGGTTTTGATAAAACTAATCGAGGTTGACGTTGGAATAGATTGTTGAAGGAGCCATGACTCAGGTCATTGCGATTGCGGCATATTTTCTCATCATAGATTTCCCGGATAAAGCAGCAAAGACTGGGTTCTTGACGGTAAATGAAGCGAAATATATTTCGCACCGACTTGAGAAAGACAGGGCAGATTCTGTCGCAGACCCTGTCACTTTTGATAAATTGAAGCGCCATTTATCAGACTGGAAGCTATGGATATTGTAATTCAACCGGTGGCCCAATCATTCTGAGGACTTGCATGCTAATGGTATGGTTAATAGTTCCATGATGTTCCTGTCAACCACAGTACCGGCGTAAGTTCCCATATGAAGCATAAAGAAAAAGCAGATCCGAAAGGAACATGCCGTTAATTCGACAGGTAGATATGCGTTAACATATTTCGCCCCCACTATCATCCGGGTGAGTTGATAGAATATCCTCCAAAAGATTACCCCCTATAAGCTAACCAGCCGTCGTCCAAGGCTATGGGGTATTCTCCAGCTATTTCGAGTCTTCTAACAGCGCCTCCCACGGTATTTTCCTGTATTGTAGCTATGGGATTTTCGTGGGTGGCCGACAGATATCGGATGCGGGCGCCCATTATCGTCGTCCAGTGTCTTATCTGTATCATAGGGCTGATGCTAACGGCCTATCACCCAAACAATAACGTCCGTTATTTCGGCTTCTTCCTCGGAGCAGCAGGCTGCCAGGGCAACATTCCAGCTATCCTCGCCTACCAGTCAAACAACATCCGGTACCAGTCCAAACGAGCTATCGGTACCGCTCTGCAGATTGGTTTCGGCGCCCTGGGAGGTATCGTTGCGTCGACAACCTTTAGAGAACAGGATGGGCCAAAGTATGTCCCTGGCCTCTGGGTGACTACAGGGTTTCAGCTGTTCATCATAGTGGCCGTGGCATGCACATCCTTTATCTTCTGGAGAAGGAACAAGCAGGTCGACGATGGCACGGCGAAGACTCCTATCGAGGGACTAGAAGGGTTCAAGTACACCCTTTGACAAGTGTATTGTTTATTCTGTAATAATTGTTGTACAGCCTTTTCTCTTATAATAAAAAATGAACGAAACAATTCAAGTCCCAAAAAAAAGAGACCGCTTAGTAAGAAAATACACGTGATTATAATACGGTATTTGTACCTGAACCGAATACAGGTTTACCATTACGGTTACAGTTACGGTATTACCAAAACGCCAACTTCAGCTTCTTTTTCTTCTTGGGCATCAAGCAAGAAGGCAAAGCAAACAAGAAGCAGAAAAGCCCACAATCTCCCGACACAAAGGTAGCCAGCAGAATCGCATCCCGACAGCGACACAGCAGGCATCCTTGGGGACAATATTACGCCACAGCTCCACCGACTTGTGAGGTAAGGCCTGACAAAGCAGCAGGCATATTGAATGTGTTGCTAACCCTCCAGCTATACATAGCACTGGCACATTTTGCTATATGTGGGCAAAACACAAGTACCAGGGTGTCTTCATCGTTACTCTGTGTGCACTTTGAAGATGAGTCAGGCGACCGGAATAAAGAAGAACAAGTTTTTTTTCCTTTCTCGACCGAAAAAAAAAAAGAACACCTGGACCGTTGTTGGTGTTGCATTTGCCATCGAAATCCCCCACGATGCAGAAGGTAAAAGGCATGGGATTCCCGTAGCCATGGACTGGGCCGCTGGGCCGTGAGAGGAAAAAAAAAAAAAAAGGATGCACGGGGCTGATAAGGGTTCGCTGAAGAAAAAGGCTACGGGAGAAGATTCTACCTTTTCCGTCAATCTGGGACGCTGCGTGGACGAAACGAGGTGACGGAGCCCGCCTCGTCCTGCCCTGCTTTGCCACGGATGGTAGGCAGATGACAGAGGGCTGGCCCAAATAGATCATGACACGAGCATGCTGCAGACAGTTCGTTCTTCGTGAATGGTTCTATGGTTCCAGCGGAGGTATATATGTGAAGTATATATAAGAGCATTCTACCCTGGTCAACATCAGAACATTCGGAAGACAAGGGCACACTGTTTACAGGCCAATACGCAATTTTCTTTCAATCCCTGTTTGCCCTTTTGGTTTCTTTCCTTCTTCTGCCCTGCACTATGATGCATGGGGTGGACAAAGAAGGGGACCTCATTAATTCTGCACGGGTACGAAGTTGTTGTGCATTTTATGCCCTCCTTTCCACCAGATATTGTTAATATATGTGGTATAACATATATATGTCGACTCCGCTATGAGACCATACCCGTACGAGTGGGCTTATTATGATAGCCAAGTCAAGGGTGCAAAGCATAAAACCGAGGCATCAAGACAGGTGAGTGCATGCATCTAGAGTCGAGAGTAGTTAACCTCCGTCTTTGCATGCGCTAGGCATCATGAATCCAGCTAACCCTTCGAACAGGCCGAACATTCTTCTCTGAGAGTTAATAACACGTGTTACTGACTTTTAATTAGCCCTAGCTCTACCACCATGCTATACCACGCTGACTGCCACCAAGCGATCTAATTACGTACCCCGTGTTCGGCGGCTGATCGAGATGAGATTGAGATGAGTGATCGCATACTAATACTGACCGGCCAGCCAAACCAGTTCAGGTACAGTATATACAAAAAGGCAAAAGAGGAGAAAAGAAAAAAAAAAGAAAAGAAGAAACATGACCAGCCAGTCAACCTACCAGAGAAGAGCAAAGGGAGTATCACAGCATGACAGGGCAGGGAAACAACTTCCATTTCGAACCCCCTTAACCCTTACACTTATCCCCTCCAATTCAAAAGCCAACCAGAATGCACCAATGCGATAGCGAAAGCGAGAATCCATCCACGCAACGATGCTGGTCCACGGGATACACTTCTAGAGAGACAGCATCTGTCCCTGCTCTGTGGTTCCTGACTGGCTGATTTTCGCAGCCTGGCTTGGCGAGGCACACATGGATCAAGTCATGTTTATCACTTAGATGGTTTTATCATGACAGCTACAGGGTTTGATAGGCTTGGGAGGCGAAAAGCAAGGCAGATATAGAGTAATAATTCATCCTCAGCTATGAGCAGGGGTGGGGAGGGCGAGTTGCTGCAACATCAACTCTGCAAGTCCCGGAGCACACTATGCACAGCTGGTCATCATACTACATATGAGAGAGGGGGTGGTTTTAATTTAATGAACTGGAGGGATTGAATGGCCTCATTCCTGCCCAACTATTGTATATGCATATAAGAAAGACACGGAGATTAAATTCTGTTCCTTGTTTTAGTTGCGTGTCTAGTTTCTGAGTGCATATGGAGTAGTAATAGCGTAGGCAAGAGGGGTATAGTGATGCACAGAACATGCTGATCAATCTTTGTCAGATCGTAAGGTGCGTGAAAAAGCGAAGGGCGGGTCAGGGGGAAGAAGAGGGAAAGGGTTAGGGGGAAAAAGTGTGTGTGTACTTAAAAAAGCGTTCGGTGCCGTCAAAAGTCGTAAATAGTCGTGTAGTAAAATAGAATAAAGCTAGCTAAAGAAGTGTAGAAGAAAAGGAAAGCAGATAAAAGAAGGTAGAGGACAAGCAGAGGGTTTTGAGAAACAGACGGATGGAAGGATATATGAATTCTCCTTTCATGTTCTGCGTCTCAGGAAGATACATCAATAAGCGCCAGCTTCTCTTCCACACGTCGTAGTATCTCTGGATCGGGCTCTGGCTTGATCTTTTTAGGCCTGTGTACCAGCGTTAGAATGAACATGATCAAGTGTGAGTGAGGGAGAGAAGTAACGTACGGGTCCCGAATGCAGT
This sequence comes from Microsporum canis CBS 113480, assembly GCF_000151145.1. Lineage (NCBI taxonomy): Eukaryota > Fungi > Ascomycota > Eurotiomycetes > Onygenales > Arthrodermataceae > Microsporum > Microsporum canis. The sequence goes on from NW_003299167.1 coordinate 2,112,638, forward strand.
CGCTGCACCGTTCATGCTGGCACTGCAGACATATCTTCTCTCCGCCCGTAAACATGGACGAACATTCATGGCATGTCCAGCGTACGCGCCGACGAGGCTTCCTCCAGACCCGTTCCTGCGGTTCAAACGGGGGCTCTGCATCGCCTGGATAGCCGTCAGGATATTTGTCCAGTTTCGCACTGAGACATGGTGTCAGTATAGTGTATGTAACCAAAGCGGATGTAGACCAAAAACCTACGGGTCTCTGGGACACTTCTTGCATCGAACGTGCTGACAGTTCAGACACTCGGTTGCATTCCCATCAAACAGCGTATTGCAGACATGGCATGTTCGCCGTACACGCTGACGAACGGGCTTGCGCACCAGGTCCTGACCGCCCGTCCGGCTGGGGATGGTCAACAGGACCTTTTCGGTACAGGTCTTTCGCCCTTCCTCCCTTGCACGGTCGCGAGTAGTACCACCGCCGGCAGCAGTGCCGCTAGCAACGTTGACAATCTTCTTATGAGAACGTTCCTTTTTCGGTTCGGATGTATGTGCATGTCCGGAAGCGGCCTCAGGCTTGGATGGCGGATATCTGAAACACTTCTTGCATCTGGTGTGTTCGCACTTGACGCACACCTTGTCGGCGCCAAAGGTGGCCAGACAGCGGTGACAGTTACGACGGACGCGCATGCGGATAGGCTTCTCGATCCGTTCGACTTCACGGGGAGGCTGGCTGGCGATGATACCGGCCGGAGAGGAGGTCATGCCCGTAGCAGGGCCGGTGATCCATTCGCCTGGTTCGAGAGTGAGGCCATATTTGGCAAAGAGGGCGCGGGCGCGTTCTTCCTGCATGGACGTCCACTGGCGAGGAGCCGGAGAGCCAGCGTCTGCGGGCGGTGAGGCCGGAGCTGCAGCTGGAGTAGCTCTTGGGCGAGCGGTGACTTGAGCCGACGATCTAGTCTTTGTTAGCACATACACCATAAACATACAATATATATATATAATAAGAAAGATATGAAGATACCTTCTTGATTCTCCGGTCATGTCGACGGAAGCTCTGTTCGAACGAGGCCCCTTGAGGACGGTTTTCATGCGCTGGATGTATTTTGAGAAGGTATCCTCTTTCTCCTTGTCTCCGCCGGGCTTCCCTGGTTCCCTGAACTCGGACATGGCAGACGGACGAGTGAGCAGGCCAGGATATTAAAATGGGAACGTAATAATATATATGGTCTGATTCGAAAAGAAAAGAAAAGAAAAAAAAAAAAGGGTCGTAAGAAGGTCAGACGTTTCCCCCCAAGCCCAACAACGCAGAGGCGATCCCAGGAGTCTTCTTCTTCTTCTATTTTTGCAGACTCTTGTAGGCAGCCAATGAGGGTATCGAGCGTGGTTCCAACACCCGGGCGAGCTGAACGATGGGAGGCCCCGAATCCGTGGAGTTGGGAACGATGGATGGGACGGAGGATGAAGAAGAAGGGAGAAGAAGATGAAGAAGCGGAAGTAGATAGATACAAAACCCTTGGTCGAAAGATTTAGAGGCAGCAAGCAAGCGGTCCCTTTTTGCTTTTTTCCCTCTTTCTCTGTTTCTTTTTCTCTCTCTCTTGCTCTTCTTTCTTTTTTATCACTTTTTTTTCACTTCTCTTGCGTGTGTCTGGTGAGTTGTCTATGGAGAGCAAACGGGGTTGCGTGAATAAAAACAATAACTAAAAAAAAAAAAAAACGCTAAAAGAGAATAAGCGGATGAATGAGAAGCCTCGCTGCGACGGGAAGATGTTGGATAAACTGGATAATAGCGACGGAGAGGAGGATCGACGTGGGCACCCTTGGTTACCAACTGCGAGCACCGAGTATAGTATGTAGCATAATACAGGACCAGGGGGGGGGGTGAGAGTAGGGTGGGGAGGGCTCCGGGAGAAAGAGAAGAAGAAGTGAGGGAGAGAGAGAGAGACAAGAAGAAAAAAAGAGAAGAGAAAGTCAAGCCATCAACTCCATCCATCCCCCCGTCCACCGTCCCATCGCCCGCTAGCTTGGGTGCGGCCGCAGCCCCGGTTCCACCGTTTCGCCTCTCGCTTCTGGCATCCCTTGGCATCTTCGGAGATGGATATTCACACCCGCCAATCTACACATTCTACACCGTCATTCTGGTCATCACAAACCCTCTTTCTGTCTCTAACTCGGTTTACCTTCTGTATGATAATATATCTTCTTCTTCTCTGTAGATATAAGAAAGATCCGGCAGGGTGGCGCTCCCGTTACCGTATTACACGTATCCGTATTACCATCGCGTATCGATACGGCTGCCGCTTTTAGCTTTCGCATGACTCAGCCACCTGCGAACCCACGGCCAACCAGCGGCCGCTAAAAGCAGCGGGCAAGGGAGGTGCCCGATCTACCCCCAGTTAGGATAATGGGGGCCAGCCACTCTCTTCCTCCAACCGTGAAGGGGAAGGAAAAAGAAAGGAGGAAGGGAAGAAGACCAATGAGACACGACCCAGCAGAAGAAACTTTTGAATCCACGGGACGAGCCCAAGGATGGTTCGACATCCTATACTATGTATGTATATTTACTGGGATGTTCCAGTACCGACATCATGGCGCTTAGCGTAAGTTCTCCCGCTGCATCGCACACATATTATGTAATCCATAAACAGCCTCTCCTCCTCTCTCTGTCGCACGGTGTGCACTCCCCTCCTCTCTATCCCTGCCAGTCTCATGTTCCACAATGCGCTGGCCTCTTCTCTTTGGAGGTCTTCTTCTATAGTCTAGATGATATATATATATATATATACCGTACGGTAAGCAAAACCGAACCACCGGGACCGGGCTTGGCAACTCCCGGACTTTCCGTAACTTACCACTAAACCTTAAATGCTAATCCCGTGACATCTGAAAAAAGAAGTTCAAACGCAGTTTTCAGGATGCAAACTTACACAGCGACAACACACAGCCATACATAGTACATGCTATATAGCAGCATGTTAGAGAGCCATCACTTATGCGAAGGCTACTTTATATCTGACACTTTGAGTTTATGCTTTGGAACGTCCTCTCCAGGAAGAGTCTGGGACCGGCTTCCTGGAGCTTTGCCGAAGGACTCGCGACCGCCGCGCCCTCTCGCCATGGAAGGCCTCGAGCGCGCGGGAGACGAGTCTATGGAAGATGTCTTCCTCCAGGATGACCTTTGCCCGACCATCGCAGAGCATGCGACACAATGCCAGTCTCTTTTCCACAAGTGCATGGCCATGCCGGAGATAGTGCCAGACCCTACCGTCGTGGACGACCAGCTGGCACGCTTTTCTCTGTGGGCATCAAACATGGATGTTTACGGGCCACTCAATGTCTCGCTGGACTACAGGCTCCGCTTCAGTCCCACAGCTGCGGATATCATACATCAGCTCCTGGATATTATTTGCGATACCTTGCTCTCTTGTGAGTACTTTCCGTGCCACATTCAGACGGACTGAAGATCAAGGCTAATGGGGGTCTCGACATTAAAATTGCTCTGCTTACACTGCAAAAACTTCCCAGCGATGAAGATGAGAATGCGGAGAACGTCGACAGCGACCAACCGTTAGAGGATGATGATGGGCCGGCCGAGGCTGTTAGAATTACACGCGCATCCATGTACAGCGTACAGGACAACGAGGACCTGGGTTTCCAAGACGATGACGCTGAGGCTGCAGATGGCAATGTAGACATCAGTGCACAGGTGACAGTACTCGACCTAGAGGACAAAGACGACCTGGGTATGACGAAGCTTCAGCACGCGGTGCAGGCCGGCGATCTAGGCTTGGTCGAGTCCTTGATCCAGAGCGGCGCAAGTGTAAATTTTAGGGACGAAAATGGCCAAACGCCCCTGCATTACGCTGCGGAAAGGGGCTTCTTCGAGTGCATGGAAGCCCTGGTCGAGCACGGTGCGGATTTATATATCATTGACAACTCTGGATTTTTCCCCGCTTCTTTGGGCCGTGGTTGCCGGGCAAGAGGGCGCAACTACGGGACTGTTGTCCATGGGCGCTGATGCCAATTCATTCAGCGCCGATAGAAAGTCTGCGCTCGCCCGGGCAGCCAGTCTGGGATGACTGCTAAAATGCTAGTTGAACACCGTGCCAGCATATCTGATACCCGAAGTACGCAGCAGACTCTGCCTTTGGGAGAAGCGGCAGCTGCTGGCAACCTCCTTACTGTTCGATTGCTCTTCGGACATGGTGAGGATCTGAACCATCGTGATTGCGATTGTTGGTCCGCGATACATTGGGCAGCAGAGGAGGGCCATCTGGAGATTGTGCGTTTGCTGGACGCTGGAGCCAACCCCAACGCTGTCAACTCGTACGGTACGTCACCATTGCACTGCGCTGCAAACGGAGGGCATGTTTCCATTGTGAGCTTGCTCCTCCTAGGGCAAGCCGACCCACCCAAGTCAACATGCCACGGCTGGACTGCACTACACCACGCCGCCTTCATGAGGCACTCCCATGTCGTCCAGGCCCTCATAGAAGACGACCGCATACGATCCACTGCCTCTCAGCAGGACAACCACGGCTAGTCCGTTCTTCATTTGGCCGTCCACAGTCGAGATCTAGCCACCGTCCGTATCCTGCTTGATAAATCTGTCATTTCAGAGCCTCAGGCCCTAATCGACGAAGACGGCCTTACCGCAAAAGAATGACTGGATCGCGGGCCGACAAGCCATTCCCAGAAAGCCACCAGCAACTTAGCGTTCAGTAAGTCGCGCTGTGGCCGGGCCGTCACAGCCTTCGCCAGGCTATTACCTTAGGCAACATCCCCATGATCAAACTTCTGTTCAAACTGGGTCACGATATCAATGGCATGAACTCTGGAAGGAAGACTGCGCTCTACTATACCGCGAAGAAGCGCATGCTTTCCATCATGGAACTGCTTCTTGATCTGGGTGCGGACCCCAACATTCTCCACGCGGGGCGGAAGAATTCATTTCGACTGGTGACGCTTTACTGCGGCTCAACCGAGCAGGATACCGACTGACCGAGGTGGAGCGCCGGATCCGTCAGGCACTTATAGTGCAAAATCAGCCGTCTGTGCCGGATCAACCAGCTTGGTTCATGTCGGACGAGTCGGCTTTACCAATGCTGGACCAATCTGTCTCCCCTGGGCCGGACCGACCATCCTCGTCTGTTCCAGCTTCGTCAACGCCACCTTCTCCGGATCATGCAGCTCCAAGTAAACCGACACGCTCGCCGGCGCCTACACACCAAACAAATCTTGAGATTTGACAACTAGGTTAGGGATGTGACATGGCTCATGCCCAACTAACGTAAGTACAGTTTGGCCCATTCTCGCAGTTCGTCCGTTTTGCTCTCCTGGACGAGCTCCTGTAGTACGGGCAGACTATCCCAGCGGTTCAACGCCACAAACTTGAGATGGATGGACATCAAATCGAGAAGAAGGGGAAAGCAGAGGGGAAAGCCCAGCCCTTTCATGACCAGGTCGACAAATCGCGACGAACGCTTGAAGCGTGCGGCGAAGACCTGCTCCTAGAGCCCAAGTAGCTCTTTCACCCGCTCGTCCACTGGGTCCGTAGGTCCCCTCAGGGAAGCAACTCCCAGAAGAGCTGGCAATTTGTTCACGCGCGCCCCGTGCTCCGGTAATTCCTGCGTTATCTCTCCCTCGAATTCGCCAGAATGGCTCGCATCAATGGCGTGTCCATGTCGCCATACTCCGCCTTGGCCTCGAGATGGGCGCCGTGTTCGAGCAGCACAGACACGGCGTCCCTGTGCTGTCCGGTGACCGCGATATGGAGTGCCGTTAACATGCTTCGATCTTTGAAATTGACACGCGCACCATAGTCAAGCAGCAGTTCCACCATTTCTCGGCGACCTTGTTTGACGACCCAGGACGACGTCGTCCAGCCGTAGTTGTCCTTTCGCGAAATGAGGCGGGCATACTTGCTGATCAACAACTTGGCCCAGGGCACGTTGCTAAAGTATGCCGCGAGATGCAAGAGTGTGAATGAGGGCGGGCTTCCGCCGTTCTTCTCCTGCTCCCAGTAGATTTTCTACCATTCGTCCCGGATCGGAGAGTCGACTTGGAAGAATAGACGTGAGCACTCGGACGGCGCATCGATCACATGAATAACGTGGTGGAAATGCGCCGGCCAGTACTGGCTGGCATAAGATAAGAAGGGATCGTGGCTAGACATTTCGTGAACCCTTCCGGGATTTCCGTATCCGCGTTCGACGTGTGCTAAGCAGGTCTATATGAGAGTCCTGTGGATGTCCTGTCTCATATGGAACATTTTGATCCCTTCGATGTTGACTTGATCGCTCTAAAAGAACTCTTTTGCCAATCCATGAACTAAGTTGACATCTCCTTCGGCCGCTACAAGCAGCCCAGCGAACCTAAGCCGATTCTTGGTCACTTGCGTTGCTAGAAGAGTACCAGCCGTCTTAATCCCTACAGCTACGGTCAATTCTTCCAGTGTGAGGGGCCAGGCAACGAGAACGACACATTGAGGAATAGGGACCAATACTTCCTTGTTTCTGATCTGCAGAAGAAGCCGCTGATAAATCCCACTTAGGCCTTTAGGAATATGGCGGAGAACTTCATCGGTTTCGCTCCAGCTCCTGCCCTGAAGCTCATTAGCAACGAATCCAACCCACAGAATGGTCCCATCAACGCCAGCCAGCAAGGTCTGTTGACTATCTTTTTGGAAAGGTTTTGCTCGGATGCCAGTTCTGCAACTTTAGCGAAGATGTACCTCTCAATATTATGTGAAATTTCAATGTTGGAGGCGTCCAACTAGATCCGCTAATATTAGCCAAGTTTGCTCTCCAAAATAGCCTGCTGAGGCCGAGAGAAGATAATGAGTTTCAGCCGTGGCCTTGCCTTTTCCCCAGACTTCGACAAGTAATTACTAACGGAATCGAGAAGCTGCCTGAGTGATTCCTTTTCGCATTCATCCAGACCGTCCAGAACACTGACTACCTGGGAAGATGTGCTCTGCTAAAGTAGGGCCAGGAAAATCCTCTATAACGAGACAAAACTGGAAATAGTATATTTGGTTGTTTCCGTTCCCTCAAAGGAGTTCTTGATGTCTTTAGCCAGATGCGGATGGAGGTCCATCCATTGATGTAGGATGCCTCTCATGATAGTCAAGGCGGTATTCCGGTCCTTATCGCGGTTACTGCGGAAGCAGTAGAGGAGAACATTATCGGCGGCGTCAACTACTGGCTGTAGCACCTGGGTAATATAAATCGCCAGCATAGTCTTCCCTTTTCCAGGGCCACCTGAGATCCAGAGGAGTGAGTGATTCGCATCTGCCAGCCACTCTTAATAATAGGGATGCTGTATAAGCCATTCGCATGTGCCATTAATCCTGTCCGCTTTCAATGTAATGAGGGACTTCCGATCAACCATGGGCCTTGTTAGAAGCAAAGCGTCAAGAACGGGCGCAGCCTCAGTATACGAGTTTGTGGCCAGAGGCATTGTATTAGACACCATAGGTATAAAAGAGAGGACCTCTTTTGCATATGCTGCAGCTGCTGCCGCGTAGGCGTGCCAGAGCTTAGACCTGTGCGAATCCGCGTAGTCGCAAATTCCTCGAATAACCAAGAACTGAGCAGCATCCCTTAGCCCAGATGCCTCTGTCTCGAAACAGATAACGCCATGCTTATGTGCGAACTTGTCCTGGGCCGCTCCATGGCGCTTCAAATGATGGCTGGAGGCAGTCAGGCCATAATGAACTATGGGGTCCTGTGCCTCCCAAGGCGTCGCCGGGGCGTTGTGTTAGGTATGTTGAAGCTGCCTGGCCTATAGACATGATGATGTGCGGGTCAAACCCAAGGGGCCTTAAATATTAACTGTAGTAGGTTTACCTATACCTAAACTTTTGGGACCTATAAATATGTAAGGGCTGTGAGGCCAGATGTACTAGAATAGATGAGTTCCTGAACGTAGCGGTACGGTTGATGAAGAACTAATCGCTAACTTCTGTTGTAAGGAAGAAAGCAAAAATATTAAGTACAAGAGCGCCAAGGATTGATAAGGTAAGCAAGTCACATGACCTATAAAGGGCCATGGCATGATAGGTAGAAGGCCTATAAGTATAGCTAGTAAAGTCTGGACTTATTAAGTAGTATTTTTCTATTTATTTTTAAAAAATATCTCAAAGTCTTAGTATTAAAGTACTAAGAAGAAGCTATAAAAAATAGTTTATAGGCGTTCTCAACATTTAAAATTAATATAGAATCTATTTTAAAGCTTATCTAAAACTTTCAAAAAGTACTTAAATTTAACCTACTATGTAAACATAACCTATCTAAATGCCTATAGGCTACGGGTTCGGCGTTGCACATCCTCATGTCCTTTCCGGATCATTGCGCGCATTGTTGTGGGTGAGCAAAGCAATCAATCAATTTGAATCAAACAAGGAGTACAGCAACGAACGTACGAAGGGACAGACAGGCTCTTGATCAGCGCTCTCATTTGGCCTGCCGCCTCATCATGGGCGCGTAAGTGACTTGCTTGGGCCCACTCATGCACCCCAATTTCTCGATGCCTTGGGCCAGAAAACCAGCCAATCGAAGTCTCAAAAATCTTGGCTGTTGCAGCATTGGGCGCTTCTCACAGCTACTGGTAGGTGCACCACACGTACATGTAGTACTTGTCCAATTCCTGATGGGAGGATTTGGAGAACGGCACGAGCACGGACGACTACCGATACCAGTACCTGTGACTGTGACGGTGCCCGATAGGATCCATGTCGCGGTGGCCCCAGGTCATGACATAACTTGTACATGCAGATTCCCCGCTTTGTCACGAGGGCCAATTGCACACAATTTGAAGTTGAACAGCCCGATATGGTTGGTTCCTGCATGTCCCGTCACACACACGGGCCGTCCGGGCTGTAAAATGGAACAAAATGATGCGGTCACCAACAGTTAAAGCGGCATGGCTGGCGCTTAGCAAGAACAACGGAAGAAAAGGGCCGGCAGTGCAAGAAACAAAGCAAGAGGGAAACCTCTTTCTTCATTTTGCATCTCCCCTTACTCTCACAGTCCGGCCTCCTCACATTACATTATCATCAGGCACGATAGCAGATGGCATCCGCTCCCCGTCTTCGAGTTCCGCCCCCGCAGCCGCCAGAGGGTCACAAAGGGTGGGGAATGGAATCCATCAGTGACACTGTATCTAAGGCCAGCAAGGTAGGACGCTCAGTTCTTCTCTCGTTCGATGAGATGCCAGAATGGTTTCGGCGTGAATCCAACCAGTGGATTCTCCATGGCTATCGGCCCATCTCAGGCTCGGCTCACGCTTCGTTCTGTAGTTGGTCGTATATCCACAACGAGTCGGTTAACATCTATTCCCACCTCATCCCGGCCGTTTTCTTCCTGCTCGGCGAGTGGTATATCCGGCAGTACCTTACCAGCAGATACTCCGGGGTCACTGGCGCCGATTTCATTGCATTCTCCGTCTTCATGTTGACGGCCGTGACATGCCTGTCGTTGTCGGCGACGTATCACACCTTGATGAACCACTCCCAGCATGTGGAACGTTTCTGCCTGCGGCTGGATATGCTGGGTGTAGTAATCTTTATACTGGGTGACCTTGTCTTGGGAATATACATGGTTTTCTGGTGTGAGCCTTTGCCGCGCAATATCTACTGGTCTCTGGTTAGTTAATCTCCATGTGCATAGTTATGTTTTTCCTCGTCCCAGACCTGGTACTTGAGCCTAACCCTCTCGATTGATAGATTGGAGTTTCTGGGACGTTGACCATCTTCACGACAATGCATCCCAAGTTCCAGGGCTCAAATTATCGCCTCTTCCGAGCATTAATGTTCGTCGCGACTGGCTTATCCGGTGTTGCGCCATTGATCCATGGACTCAATGTGTTCGGCATGTCGCTGATGATGAGAAAAGCTTTCCCCTATACACTGGCAAAAGCAGGCTGCCTTCTATCTGGGACTTCGTTTTATGCAGTAAGTATCCCAATTTCGCACACAAGAGAGAAATGGACCCTAACACATGTGGTTCTGAAGACCAGGTTTCCCGAAAGTCGATATCCCGGCAAATTCGACCTATGGGGCTCCCATTCGATCTTCCACGTCCTGGTGGTATGCGCCGCTGTGGTCCAGTTGATGGGGTATCTGGATGCCTTCGACTATGCCCACGCAAATCTTACCTGCTCGTCTCCTTGAGTTATGTATACGTGCCGGGTATGGAGCCCAAACGCTGACTATAAGATGTTGAAGCATATGATCTGATCGCTGCTGGCCGTGGCTGATACTTATTATACCTGCCATCTTCGGAATGGGCTCGAAGATGGAATAAGGTCCCATTCATCTTCACCCAATCATTCCGCCCCATATTACCTAGATAGACCAAATACACTAGCCATTTAGGCCTACCCGAATAGAGTAGATAAAAGAGGCCCTATTCTATTTACTAATAAAGACTCTCTTCTATCTTTAGTAGAACCTTGAAGTACGCCACCAAACAGGGGGTTAGCAAGGGTATCCTTGTTGATATGTATTCAAACTTCCTAGTAACTCACTGTGCTTTTGTCAAGCGTTGCGAAACGTCTATACATAGTATATCTAATGACGATTTGCCCATGTACAGTAACTTATATTTGGCGGTAACCTCCCCTCTGCTGCAGTGCCTGATGCTGCAAATCAATTTCATTAGTTGGGCAAGGGCAGAGCCTGGGGTGGCGTGCATGCAGGACGCTGAGACACATGATCCTGCTGTAGCTGCCTCAACTTTACTCCAACAATGGCATTCGCTCATCTGCAGACAAGTACAGATACGATGCATGCATATACTTGACAGTTGGCATGAGACACGAAGCCCTCCCCAGCCGGGTTTGAGATGGATGGGCGGCTTTACAATGACTTGCAGTGTGCCGCATAAGTAGCTGATGGGATGTACATTAATTCTTGCCAGGCCCGGCTGCACCGCTGTGACGGCCGGGATGAGAGCCTGATCCGATCAATACACAGCACACTTCCACCGTCGACCAATGTTCTTCCAGCCAAAGAGTCCCAGTGAAGTCTTCAAACCCATCATTTTGGATGTGCAACCATGGACGACGACACTGATTCCCGAAGCCTGCTGCAATCCGTGCTTGGATTGTTCGCTCTAGGTCGACCGCAAAGGTCAGCAAAGCCAGCGTCACCGAAATCACAGAAACGCGAGGCCTGGCTACGGACGGATGCATTTCCGCAGCGCAATGATCTTGGAGAAGCTGAACCAGAAAGCGTTGCAAGGACTCTGCGCGCATTTGAACATCTTGTTCAAGACGACTCTGATCGAAAGATAGATTCCGTAGGTATTCTTGATATACAGCAAGCTCCAGTATTTCGATCTGTTGGCCTCCCTCACTTCCCGCCTACTAACGACAGTTCGCGGAGCAGAGCTTCCAACAACCCCGAAATGAGCAGTATCCGGAGCTTCGCCGCATGGTCCAGAATCCGAATCGTGATCCGCATGCCGGCCCAGGCACTGTCATTCGCGTTGGTAAACGGAGACGAGAATGTGATGATGCAGTTCAGGAACTTTCGCACTTGGAACAGGAGAGCAAGAAGCGCCGAGTTCTGCCTCGTGAAGAGCCAACTCTTGGGCCCAATCTCGAAGACCCCGATGCCGAATTCGCCGTGTTGATGAGGAGACATTTGGTGTCCTTGGATAATGCGTTGCGAAGACACTGGGTTTGCGTTTGCCAGAAGTGCTCAGGGTTGAGCGTGAGACTGTCGCTACCACAACACCAAAAGGACCTTGAGGCTGAGGCGAGTTTCGAAGTATTCTTCGGCGTGCAGTCCGTGCCTAGAACTGTATTGCAAGAAGCTAAAATCACGGTCAAGTAAGCTCTCGAAGCTTTGTGTGATGACCTTCTATTTGCTAACACTGTCGATGCAGACGCCAACACAACAGCACATTGAGGCGCTCATCTGAGCCTGTAATTAGCAACCCACCCGACTTTACCCTATGCCAGAGCATCACAGAGTCCCTCGGTCAGCGAAACTGCTTACATTTCGCTCTCGAGAATGGGATATTTCAGAGGCTTCGCCCGCAACCAAAGGAATTTGGTAGTGACCAAATGTCTCGGGCAGTATCCTTGTCGGCATTGTTCAATCGCCAGCAAGAACTGCTTCGTGGTGAATCGGTACTGCCGCTCAAGGGGAAGCGAGTGTTGGCTGTTACGCTGGCTTCAGCACTTCTCCCCTTCTTGGAGACACCGTGGCTGCAGTTTTCCTTCAATCACTCAAAGATCCAGTTTTTCGAGCCATGGCAGGATGGAGAACTGCCCAACATCACGAAACCGTTCCTGGCTCTGGAGCATGTTCCAATCATCTCAGCCCGCGGTACAGACACCGGAGACAGCTCTGACGCCTCGAAGCATATGATCCATCCCAATGCCAGTGTGCTAGCGCTAGGCATACTCCTGTGCGAGCTTCACTATTGCACACCCGTGGAGCTGATGGCAAAGGACCCGCATGTCGCCAGGAACGTCAACGATGATTTTTATACCTGTCTCGATAAGCTTCAGACTCTGGAAGACGACGCTGGCGTGGATTACTATCTCGCTACGAAGGCATGCCTTACTGGGGAGTACTATCCCCTTGGACAGCACGCCGACTTCGAGGATATCAGCGTCCAGCGGCTCTTCTATCAAAACGTCGTCAAACGGCTTGAGGCTGTGATATTCAAGGCATGGGGCATTCGATTAGAGAACTTGGGTTCTTTCGATTCTCGACAGAACGAATCCTGCTGGGGCTCTATCGGTAGAGAAGTTGTCCGCCTCCATACGGGCAAGGTCGATTCCTCTAATGCAAACAATACAGCAAGGGCAAGTCCGCATCGTTCAATGCCTGACACCGCGCCCGCAAGCTACGCATCCCGCCACTCAGATATTGTGCTACGGATGCCGGCACAGCCTTCGGGATCGCAAACCCACGGACGTCTCACCGAGACTTCACAGAAGAGCTTGTACTTTTTTGATGCAAGCCACCAGACGGGTCCCAAACAAGAGTGAGGTATTCCCTATTGGCTGTAAGACTTCGTCGTACTGATGACCTGCCAGGAATCCACTCTCGGAGGGATGGATGGATAATTTGCTGTCCTCGATCTATCCCTACGTTGACCCTGTTTCCGAGCTTGCAGAACCGGTACGAATAGCGATTTTGGACTCCGGACTCGACCCTGAAAACCCATTCCTGATCGAGGACCAGCAACTAGCCAACCCACGAGTCAAGGAAGCGCGAAGTTTTGTACATGGAACAAGACCGCACGACATTCGAGACGAGATCGGGCATGGCACTCATGCTCTTGGTCTCCTTCTAAAAGTTTCCCCATGCGCTGAGATCTATGTCGCCAGAATTGCGCGAGGAGAAACTCTGGACCCCAATACCTACGATGACATTGCAAAGGCAAGGCTGTGTCTATACCAGAACAGACTTTTTGGACTGAGCTAATGACTTGTGCAGGCCATCGATCACGCAGTTGAACAATGGAAAGTGGACATTATATCAATGCCATTCGGGATTCGTGAATATCACGAGCGCATGAGCACAGCTATATCTAATGCACTGAACAAGCGGACGTTGTTGTTTGCGGCAGCATCGAATTATGGAGCAAATCTTGGCAGAGCTTTTCCAGCTCAGTATCCCAGCGTCTTTTGTATACATTCGACGGATGGAAACGGCAATCCCTCCAATTTCAACCCTACAGCAAGCGAAACGGACGTCAACTTCAGTCTACTTGGGGAGCATGTCTCTTCTCACTGGCCGGCCGGCGTGAACGGACACGATCAGATTGTCAATGTTATGTCAGGAACATCGGTCGCAACATCGATCGCCGCTGGCCTGGCCGCGTCGGTCCTGTCTTTTGTCCGGCTGCAAGATCAGCACATCGCTGTAGAAAGTGAAAGGCTGGGGCCGTGGCTGAAAAGGGACAATTCCATGGATGCGGTCTTCAAGAGTATGGTCAGACGGAGGCGGGGCGTAGGCTATGACTACATCATGCCTCATGTGCTCTTCGATAGCGGCTCGACAAGGGAGGATGTTTACGGGAGAATCAAGGATATCAAACGGAATATGTATAAATACTAGCAGAAGCCTGGGAATTCACCTTCCATCACACATGGTTCACTGGTGTCTATCTCAGTTATAGTCCAAGATTCGTTTAGTATGATTAAGCGTAGATGCTGCCGTTCTTGGTCACATCCGGAACAGCCTCAGCAGTCTTGATGTCAGCCTGGTATAATTGCCTAAGGCAAAGGAGTCTCCACAACCGGTGGGAATGCATCAGCCACAGCAACAATGCTCGCTCTGTTCAGAGGGTATTGTGGCGCTGACGTGGAGCGGATGATAGACCCAGGACATAGCGGGCCCGTTGGTGGTGGATGTATGAAATCGGATGTTGGACAGAGAAAATATGTCTTGGTAAAGGACATGGCTTCAAGATTCAGATATCAGATACCGGGCTTTCCCCAGGGCTGAGCGAAATGATCGAAGGAGCGGAAGAGAGGCCCGGTTCCCATAGGCACTGCCTGGTATGTACATATTAACTCCAGTGCCCCTGGGCTTTCTTCTCATCTCCGCTTATCACACGCTGCAAGACCAGCCGCTGATCGCGAGCGGCCAGTGCATTTTGTATTTGTACTTCATGAGCTGCTACTTCTCTGTAGCCCTGTAGTTATACTACATATGTAGTATGCATGGCGCACCTGTCATGCCGCTTCTAGGGAAGTTTGCGAGCTTTCGGGATGGCAAGAAACTATTAAGAAGCACGAGCTTAAAAAGGAACAATAGAAAGTCACATGATACCCTTAGTGGAAAAAAGAAGTGCCGATGCTTAGTATATGATTATCTAATATAAAATGGTGTGCTTAGTCAGAATCGTACGCGATGAAATACGGATGTACTTATATATGAAGAGGAGGTTGTTGATTATTCCTTATTAAGCTGCGTAGATGAAGATACTACATAGACTCGATTAGTGGACGCCACAAAGAGGAAGAGACCGTCACCTTTGCTAACTGCTCAACAGTCGACCGACCGCTACTTCTCGATGCTCTCGTGTCTTGTCTCTATCAGCGATTCACTCGCTCTCCAGGTGCTTCCCCTACTCCAACCCGTCGTGCTGGGCGCTGGACCGAGGTTTCCACCCAGCAAGCATACATTCACACACTTAAACCGTGCAGGGGAGAGGCCCGTCATTTATCCCTGAAGAAAACGGGTTGCATGATGATTGCATCGGCAGCCTCCAAGGGCATCGGAAGCAAGAACTTATACGTAATTAATATCACCACTTCTTTTCCCACGTCTTAGCTCCCAACGTACAGATAGTGCAGGGGAAGATACTTTTATACTCCGCCACCATCGTCGACCACAACTTTTCAACGTTCGCTGGAGAAGCTGATATTTAAGCATGTCGATCGATCCACTTGGGAGGCCATCGATTACTCAATACCATCCTGATCCAACTGCAACGATGTACTCAACCAAGGACATCTCATGAACCCACGGTTTGGATAGATATATCAACTATCCTGGGATATGTCATGTGTGATGATAAAGAGAAGCCAGGGAGGTTGGGACCGTGAACCATTTGCCCTATTATTCAATACAACGTGGTTCCAGCCTTCCCGTGAACGATACCCACGATCGATCATGAAAACAAGGATACGTCTGCTTGGTTTCGGGTGGCTTGCCAGGGCCCTGGGCTTTTCCAACTCATAACTCAACATGGAATACCCATGGGTCACCAGAACCAATCTCAACAAGCCACAGGTCGCGGGTATATTAAATCAATCTCTTCAGCTTTCCCAACGAGTGCCTAATGAAACATTTGATGCGTTTCTCTCACATGGATATTATTTTTATTTTGCATACATGGACAGGGGGCTAGGTGTGTGACAAGACATCCTCTTATCCGTTGGTAATTTGTCCATGATAGAAGTTTTAACGAAGACGTCAGTTGACTTGTTCGAAATTTTAGCCGCAGCTTCCACCTTTGTGACAGGTATAAGTTCATGATGGATATATATGATATTACTTCTGCACCACCGTGGCACACCGAGAGTAGATGATGACAGGAATCAAAAGAGGACCGACCCTACGGTGCAGCTTGAAGCTTCTTCTCGATCTCTATCACGTCTGTCTCGCTCTCGACCTCTATCACTCGATTAACCTCTGCGGTACTCCTCATCAGCTCCACGGCGCCGGCGTACATCATCCTCTGCGATGGGTTGCAGTTTTCTGGAAGGTAGTACAGGAGCACGTATGGCACAGCAAGACGCCCAGACGCCTAGATATGACCCGTCAGCACTCCTACATCAAGCAAATAGCTTTTTTTTCTGGCCTGGCCTTGCACAGAGGGGTTTGAAAGGCAGTACCTTCGTCAGCGGGTAACTCAGTAAGATAAATCGTGGCGAGGAGTCAGGGAGCTCCTCCGCCAGATCTTCCATATTTGAGTAAACTTCATCGTCAAAGGGCCGGATTTCCTGGCTCTTCGCATCTATCATATCTATATCTCGGTGTTATTATCTGTTGCAAGCACACGGCGTCTTGTATCTTCCTCCAGCTGCTAAAACACGCTAACAAGCCCAGCACGAACGACAAGCTCCGTAGATATATCAGGGGAAAGTACATATCATAGCCTGCGGGTCTTTTGCTCTAGAAGTTCCCAGGCGGAATTTACGGAGTTTCTCGTTCGTCTCGGGGGAGAAGGAGTAGAGGCGTGAGTCCGACTGTCGAGCGGTTAGCTGTCTCTGCTTTATATGCCCGGGAAGGATAACTGCATACCATGATATCTTCAGTCTTCCCTATCCGTCCTAAAGCTCCGTATTAGTTCTCTACTCGAGGTCTTGAGGCTGGTGCATAAGTTGGAGGGATGTTGAAAAAATGTGGGGTGACGCACTTCGGTTTTTATTCCCCACCAGTTTTTGGCCATTTTTCCTCTAAGTAATATATCGAAAGAACATTCCCAACTTCCAGTACGAATTGGCCGCCGATGTATAGTCGCGTAGGCCAGCTAATCCGACATCTAAGCCGGCCGCTCCCTAACTACGCCCACAGTTCTGCTGCTGTCTTCCCGCCTACGTCCCAATCACCAATGACATCATCAGCATCGTCCGCGAAGGCGCGGGAAAACTTCAAGAAGACGATTTGCACGGCAGCATGTCTCATTATCGGCGACGAAGTGCTTGGTGGTAAGGTGTGCTATTATCTATCACCCGTATAGCCCTTTATCGTTTCAATTATCCCTGACTGGCCTGGTTGTCTTCCGCTGCAGACCGTTGATACAAACTCCCCGCACTTTGCGGAATACTGCTTCTCCCTCGGTATACAGTTGAAGAGAGTAGAAGTCATTGCAGACGAAGAGAGCGAAATTATCGAGGCTGTTCGACGAATGAGTGAGAAATATGACTTTGTCGTAACCAGTGGAGGCATTGGACCAACGTGAGTCTGATCTGCGCTTGTAATACCTTGCGGAAGACTTCAGTAACCAACCCCGTAACTGATCGGGTAGACACGATGATATAACATACCAGTCAATAGCCCGAGCATTCAACCTCCCACTCGTGCTCCACGAAAAGGCCCTGGAACGCATGCGGCGGCTCTCCAAACCCCAACAGGCCGGCCCAAACTTTGACTGGGACACTCCCTCCGACGCCCTGACTGCACGACTACGCATGGTCCACATCCCCACGGACAAAGACCTCCCTCTTGAAGACCAGGCTCTCTTCATCGACGATGATCTCTGGGTCCCAATCACGGTGGTAAACGGAAACGTCTACACTTTGCCTGGAGTGCCGTCGTTATTCAGGAGGTTGCTTGCCGGTCTAACCGATACTGCTTCCTCGCCTGTCAATCCGGAAGGCAAAGGGATGCATAGGATACTGATATCTACCCGCTGGTCGAGAGCTCGGTTGCCGCGTATCTGACTGATCTGGCTGCACGGGTTGAGCCCAAGGGCGTGAAGGTCGGCAGCTATCCTAGATGGGGGAAGAGGAGGAATACTGTCACCCTGGTAGGCGCGGATCTGGAGTTCTTGGAGAGTCTGGTACCGGAGGTTGAGAGAAATGTTGAAGGGAGGAGAGTGCAGAGGGAGGATGAGGACGATCCTGAGGATGTAGAGGAGGAAAAGATATAGAGATATCCCCCTGTCTTTTTGTCTTTTAATTGGTTATCCATAGAATCATATATAGGCTTGTAGGATATTAAGAATCCATCGTCGCTCTCTGTCTGGTCAGATGTATATGGGGATAGAAATTTACAAGCTACTTCACCATTTCGGCCACGGGAGGAACAGTAAGAAGAACCGCATACATATTGAGTTTTTTATATGTAAAGAAAAGAAACAAAGCAATGAAACAGCGAACGAAAGAGTAAGATCTTTCAAAAGGAAAAGAGATTAATAAAAGGGGAGAGAGAGAGAAAGAAAGCGAGGTAGGCATGGTATAGTTGATATCATGCCATATTTTCTACTTCTCTCGATATTCTGCATCACTTACAAGGCGGGAACGAAACAACAGGACTATCCAATTTGACATGCACTTGGAGGGGAAACCAGGAGAGAAATCAACAGCAAGGGCAAATGGGACACGGAACAGAGCAACGTTGATGGAGAGCGTTAAATGATGTAGAGACAGTGTATATTGGGATATCAAAACACAAGCAGAGGCAGTCAAAAAAAAAAGGAAAAGCAAAAGGAAATGAGAGAAAGGATCAGAAATATACTCACAGCGAAGAGAAGAAAAGGAAAGAAGTAAACAAGAATTTAAGATGGTCAATATCTTCCGGGTCAGGCTCGAGTTTTAGGTAGAGATGGATGCATTCTCTTTATCACCATGATTGAGCAGGTAAGATAGATTAGGGGGGAAGAGTAATAGAAAAGGTATGAAAAAGGAAAAGAGAAAGGAAATAGAATTAGAAAAATAACGGTCGATAGATAAGATAATACTAACAGGAGATGTGTATATGGTATGGAACGCGACATGATGGTAGTTTTGCAGTGACCCCAGGACGCAATAACGAGGCCGATATCAAGAAATAAACAGCAGAACAGTGGGGGGAATTGGGGTAAATGGCAGACAGGAAAGGGGAATGAAAAGCCAGAGGAATCAATAGAGGGAAGAGAAGGGGGGAGAGAAGAAAAAGAACCAATAAAGAGTATATATCGACATGATGGAAGTTCCAGATAAAAAATAAATCATCAGACCGGAAGGCCAACTTGTAACTTGAACGGTCGAGGGTTGAAGCTGATTCGGTGTAGTCAAGACATGTATTTTTTTGATTCTTTTGTTTCCGGCTCTGGAACAGATTCGGACCTGGGAAAAGGCGTTGTGTTTTCGATGGCATGCGAGTTACTGTCGGAGACATGGGATTTCCGGGTTTGTCTTTCGGCTTCACTGGTTGCTGAGTGCTTTTCTTCCATCCGGTACACTGCCTGTTTGCACCTTAACCTGTTTCCTTGTTGGCCGTTATGTGAAGTTTTTTCTTGTTTTTTTTTTTGTTTCCCTTTTAATCGTACACCTGTTTCCTCTCCGCTACCTCGTGCGCGTCACTTTATCGAATGGCCGTCCTCGTTGGTTCTCCTGCCCTCGCCCTTTTTTTTACATGATAATGCACTTGGCGCAGCATCCTCCCTGCTCGCCCTGGTCGTCTATGTCCATCTTACCCTCTGGCCCTCGAGATCCAAAACCGCCACCACCAGAGGAGTAAGATGACATCTCTTTGTTGTATCTGCGGATTTCCCTGACGATATCGTAAAAGGCGTTGTCGACGTTGATACGTGACTTGGCGGACGTCTCGATGAATTTGCAGCCAAAGCTCCGTGCTAGCTTTTCGCCATCTATTCCCCAGTGTGTTAGCCAGTGTCGACGTTGTCACTCCGACTGATAATGGATGGGGACTCGTACCCTCTTGTGATACTTCTCTCTCCTTCTCGAGATCGCACTTGTTTCCGACGAGGATGATGGGGAAGTAGTCCTTGTCCTTTACTCTGAGTATCTGTTGCTGGAAGGTGACGATTTCTTCAAACGACTGTCTGGACGTGATGGAGTAGACGAGTAGGAAACCCTCTCCGGTTCGCATGTACTGTTCTCTCATGGCGGAGTATTCCTCCTGGCCGGCCGTATCGAGCACATCTAGCAGGGCGACCTCGTCGTCGATAACGCATTGCTTCCTGTACGAGTCTGTGACCGGATGAGCCTTCGTTCCATGCACACGAAAAAACAAACAACAGGAGGGGGACAGTAACGAGAGGAAACAGAGGAAGAGCGGTCGAGAGAGATGGAGCACCTTCGATTGTAGGATCGTATTCATCGACGAAATGGCTTTGGATCAATTGGATGGTCAGACACGATTTACCGACACCTCCTCCGCCGACGACGACCAGCTTGTATTCTCGGAGATACTAAACAGGGCCAGTTAGCAGGATTAGACGGACGCACAGGTTTAACAGACGCAGGACTGACTCGTGAGGCCATGATGTGTGAGTTGAGTAGTTGTCTCTAATCCGCGAAAAGTACACGGTGAGGTTTTGCTCTTCTAGATGGTTTTCCCGAGGCGAGAGAAGAGATATAGAAGGCGAAGAAGAGTAAAAAAATAAAAAGAGAAAAAAGAAAAAAGAAAAACTGCTATCAGATTATTCTCAACTCCTTTTTCTTCTTCTTCTTCTCTCTCTCTCTCTCTATGTGTGTCCAAGTAATAAATAAGAAGTAATTATGCAGAGTTCAACGGTTCAAACAAGCAGCGCGAAGGGTCTTTTTCTTCTTTCCTTTTGTTTTTCTGGCAGGGAGAAAAGGAAAAAAAAAGGGAAGAGAAAAAGGGAAGAAGAAAAGGGAAAAAAGGAAAAAAAAAAAAAAAATAGAAAAGACGCTACTTTTTACACACTCACACGCGCCAACTAAAGAAGAGAGACAGAGAGACAAGAGAGATAAACTGGAGATGCAGGGCGATTAGCTGTCATTCTCTACTTTGATTCTTCTTCTACTTGATCTACTTCGGTTATGCTATATGTAAGTGAAAGTCGACATGCGAGTGACCATGCAGGAGCAGAAGCAGCATCATCACCATCAACACAAGCAACACCAGGCAGAGGCAACCGTCTTTAAACCCTGTAGCGGGTCCGCAGTGAGCGTCGCCCATGACTACGAGCCTGGAGCAAAAAAGGAACTGCGGAGAGCGCGTCAAGAGGCCAAAAGTCATGCAGTATCAACGGCGCCTTCAAACGAACCACAGCAGCATGTACTCACGAAAAGCTGCCTTGGCGCATTTACGGTATGGGATAAAAAGGGAGAGAGGACGAGGATCAGGAGAGAAGGGGAGAGAGCAATAAAAAGGGAAAATAGGGGGGCTGGAAGGGGCGGCGCCAGCCATCCCAGGCATAGTTGATACTTAAAGCCTTTTTTTCCCTCTTTATTTTAACCTAGGGGCCAGGCCGGCTGGAGCAATGGTCATATGGTCGGTTTTCCTCTCCTCCACCAGGCAGAACAGAGGAGATGACTGGTGGGAAACAGAAGGGAGCAGACGGGGGAGCAAAGAGACTGGACGGAGATTTGGGCTGCACCTACCACCACTTATCACGGCGCATTGCACGGTGACAGGACAGCCACTAGACGGACGCCCTGTCGTTGGCCGTTCAAGCTGTCGACGGACGGATCTTTGGTTGGCACGTCTGGCTCCGTGACTTGCTGCGTGCGTATCTAGTTCCTGCATATCACAGGAGGCATGGAGACCCAAGACTGGAGTGCATCTATTGCGCCTAATTTTCCTGCTTTCATTCGGATAGTTTGCCTTTTCTCCAGCGATGGACGGCCGCCCTACTTCTCCCCCCATCATTACCGGTCAAGCAGGAGGATTAAAAGCAGAACGGATCAGCCCTGTCGGGGTTTCACTCGCCACCAGCTCTCCCTTGCTTATAATTATCTTGCAGACGGCTACATCTCGGTATGGACACCCCCCGTAGTCGAGCTACCCTACCGCTAAGTATACAACCCACCACCCTGTTCGTCGGCTCGCTGGCCCCAGTCCCCAAGAGTCAGCAGCCTGGGCAACGCCAGCCTTAGCCGGTGTCAGTCACGGAGCGGATCTTCGCCCCATGCGGTTTCGAGTGGCCCCCCTGGTACACATAGTATTAAATTTTTCACTACAGAGATCGACCTATGTTACATTGTCTGAGCTGACAGTGTGATATACATATCTACTTCATGCGCGTGGATATGCGAGTGGTACTATATATGTAAGTCTTCATGCAATGTAAATCACATCCGACGACTCAACAACTTGTACGCTGGCACGAGATATGATACTCCATATGTAGCGCCATCACCGAAGGATCCGTATGTATGTATCATTCCTCTTATCGCCGTCCAGTCAAGATTGATATCGAATGACATATATCAACTCCGTGTCCTACATATATACTACTGTGCTTTGCGCGTCGCTCTATCAGCCATGGTGGCGGCGCTTAGGCTTTTTCATAGTAAAACTTATATTCACATATACAGACAGACTAGCTATCACAGCTCCGTGTCGAATATGCTCGTCATCTCTCCCATCTCCCCCTTTGATGTCGGATTATTGGGCAGCTTTCGCGTGGAGCTCCGGGTGATAGCCCAAGCCATCGTGAATGTCGGTATTATCACGTGTAGAAGGTCCTCTCTTTTCTTTTCTGATATAAGATTATTTTTATTCTTTTTCTTCTATGATATAGTGTGGATAAAGCTTGAGCTTGGCGGATAAAGGGGGTTGATGGCGTTGATATACTTCTCGTTGATGGATATAGGGTCCCCCCTTTCTCTAAAGAGCAAGATTCTCCTTCTATATACATGGTCAAGTTTCTAGTTGTCCCCGGATTCATATCATTTGTCTCTTTGCCTTATCATTTTTCACGTCTTTCGATGTAAGGTTGTAGGTGAACCCTTGATATGACCGTTAGAAAAATGGCAGGACGCAGGAAAGGGGAAGCATGAGTGGTTGGTTCGTTGGGCCGAACTTACTTGGTGCTGTGGATAGATCAGCGTATCCGCGATCACGACGTTCTCCCGCCGCCCAGCAGTGAACACAATAACTTCCGCAATATCCTCTGCCGTGAGGGGGTCGCAACCACTGCATCCAAGCTGTCAATTATTCCGAGTCGTCTTGGGGAGGAAGAGGAGACTTACGCATAAACAGCATCGGCCTTGGCTTTATCTCCGTAGAATCGCACGACGGAAAACTCCTGGAAAAGGCGCCCTGCGTTAATAATGATCGTGGTTCAAATCACAGAGCGAGAATATATCCTTACAGTTTCAACCTGACCTGGATCAATCTCAATCACCCTGATGCGGGTAGCCACAAGTTCCTTTCGGAGGGCATCGGAGAAGCTCCTGACTGCCGCCTTGGTAGCGCAGTAGATGCTGCCACCGGGATATGCCTCCCTACCAGCGATGCTTCCGATATTTATGATGTCTCCCCGTCCACCTTCGGGTCTCTTCTGGAAAATAGGTAGCACAGCCTGGGTCATGTGAATCAAGCCGTAGACATTGGTGTCGAACATCACCTCCAGATCCTCCGTGGCGATCTCAGGGGCCTTTGCTACACCTCTGACAAGTCCGCTTCAAACCACCAGTCAATAAAGAGAAATAGTGAAGGAGTGGATGGAGTGGGATCCCTACGCATTGTTCACTAGGATATCAATCTCCTTGAACTCCTCAGGCAGTTCGGCGATGAACTTGTCGATATTCTCCTTCTTGCTGACATCCAGTTGGATGGGAAGCACCTTCACGCCCTCGCCAACCTCCGCCTTGATCTCTTCGGCAACCTGCTTCAGCGAATCGAACCTCCGTGCCGTCAGGATGAGTTTCAGGTTCCTCGGTGAAGAACGGGCGAATTCCAAGGCGGTGGCTTTGCCAATACCGGAAGATGCACCCGTCACCAGGACCGTCTTGCCGTCAAGGCGTTTACACATCGCGGTGGCCATTGTCCGTCGTGTGTAGGTGCGGTGGAGGATCTGAGCGAAGGTACTACTATTATAGATCGAAGGTCGGCCGTTGCTTAAAGCCACAGATCCTAGGTTAAGGGTGCCGAGAGTTCTGATCCAGGTTTGAAGACGAAGCATGGGAGGCCCTATCAGATGCAGACAGGATATTTGCTTGGTGCCCAAAGACGAATCGTCAATTGGAATCTCTCTCTTGATAACTTGACGTCTTGTTCATCAAAAATGCGACTTTTCTTCTTTCCCCGCAGTTTTTCCCTTTCCCGGATTAAGTAAGTCGGTGTTAGGACTTAGCGCCGAGCTTAGTCAAGATCATGTGACGTCACTGCAGAAGAAGATGGAGAAGATGAAGACGAAGATGAAGACGGAGAAGATGAAGATGGAAGGAAGATTTTGATAAAGATGGGATATATGGATGTCATTCATATAGCTTATTCTTCATAGCTAAAGAGCGGCCATCGAGGTCATTTACTGCATGTTTGCTCTTAGGGGGTGATATGCCCGGGCTCTTATGCTTTGCTGATATCTACCACTGTTTTGATTCTGGATCAGGCTACACTACCTACGCTGCTACTAGGGGATACATCAAATATCAGTTCTACAATAGTATCCTTTGACACTAGAAGACAAGAAGTCTGGCTAGTAAGGTAGGCCTCTACTGTCTGTGAATATGGATTGAATAGCTAATATGATCAGTTAATACAACATCATAATAGTCTTATTCTATATAGATAACATAAAAGTGTAAGCATGGATATTTGTCTGCTCTTCTACACACCCTGTTATATCCAAATATGCACCTTTTGATGCATGTTTATTCTCAGCTTAAGTGAATTGGTTAATATACCCTTTGAGACGGTCTCCCCCTTTATGTATTCAACTTCTTGCCGGTATCCAACTTCACGGGCAAGCAATAGGACGCCGAGATCATTCACACAAAGATGAAGAATAAAAATACAAAAGAGTGTCTTCACTGCGTTGCACAGTCATGCCCTAAAAAGAAGAGGCGGCCTCTAAGGGCACACGAAGCAGGACGTTGGCCTTTTTTACTGCTTCTTCTACCACCTTCCGGCACCTCTTTTCTTTCTTTCTTTTCACAAGGTGGAAGACTGATCACCTTATTCCTTTAATATTTAAAGGGGTTCTTCTTCTTTTTGAAAAGTTTTCTGTCAAACAAGTCTCGTCTTTGCAAAGTCATTGTCCTCCGTTGATAGAGCAGAGTGGATTACTCGACCTTTGTTCTCTCTTTGATATCCGTGAATCTTCGCGTGAAAGACTCGTCCTTTGCCCTCTATAGAGTCGGTTTTTGCAAAGGCTTCTCCTTTGACCATCAAGGCCTGTTTCACTCGGTTTTGTTCACTGGTTTCATTTGCTTGAAAAGTACCATTAGCAATGGCTCCTAAGAAGCATATAAACTGGAAGCCCTTCACCCAGAAAGTTCTCGAGAAATGGGCCACCAGCTCCCTTCCCAACGTTCCATCCGCTCGCCACTGCACTATCGGACATCCCTCGCGGTTGAGAGAGTCTGGTACTCATGCCGTTGCTTTCTTCTATCTCGTCACAGCAGCAGACCCTGGCCCCTGGTATGTAATCGATAGTGTTCTGTGGGATACGGAGAAGAACTCGAAGCTCTGTGAAGCAACATTCATCGTGCCCTGCCGTGATCCCCCATCAGCTCGCCATCCTTTTGTCTGTGAGTGGGACGAGGGCCTGCGTGTGTATGTCGTTCGTCATTATCAGGAGCCTGTGAAGGAACTAAAGAACGAACCCAAGGCCAAGGAGTCAAAGAAGGATGCTGAGGAGAAGGGCCCTGCTGCTCCTTCGATTATTTCATACGATGGAGCCTCAGATGAGCCGGAAACATGGAGCCCTGGTACTGCGAACGAACATTATTCTCTTGACCATGCACTCGATATCAAGTGTTTGCCCCCTCTGCCTGATGATTACTTGGACGATGGCAGCTTGTATGAACCAGGAGAGGCTGCTGCACTTGAGAAGGATGGAGAGATGGGATCTCAGCCATCGACTTCATCGTACACATCCACAGACAAGCAAAGCAATCCCCTTGCCGTCCAAACACTTGTTTTGGGCGCAGAGCGTGCTAAAGATGCCGAGCAACCATCCATTGGCATGAAAGAGGAGCCGACAACTTGTACTTTTGAGGCTGATACTGTCGATGTGCAACGTGAGGAGACTCCTGAGCCGAGTGTGTTGGCTGATAACGTCACAGACCAGCCTTCACAGATGCTCGATGGCATTTCTACCAATCCTGACAGCGTTGAAGACACAGACACCGACGTTACCAGCTTAGATCTTCCCGAATCTGCTCCGCAAGGTGTGTACGAGGAGTTCAACGCAGCCGACTATGAATACAGCCCACCAGACACTGACCTTTCCGAGGAAGCCCTGAAAGAGCTACGCTGGAGAGTTCGCATGTGTGAAGAATACCCAGAGATTCACCACTATAATTTCTTCGGTGAAGCAATGGCTGGGCCAACCTTTACTCCCCCCGAAGTATCATTGTTCGTCCTTCTGCAGGGCCCAAAGAGCTGGTCAAGCGATGCCTCCGTCCGTGCTTCCGTCTTGCGCCGAGCAATCAGGTTCATCGATCCCATTCTCTACACCGGACCTGTCGAAGCTCTCTCATACCACGGGTGCAATTCTCTCATCAAAGCTATCACCGGAAACGTTCACCGATTCTACACCATACATGGATCCTGGACCAACGATGATGGTAGGTGGGCCCAGGCGCGACCAATTCTCGACCCTACAGACCCGGATATCTATTATACTGAGCCCTGGCTTCCAATCAATGGATGGTTGAATGTCCATTGGAGACTCTGGTCGAGAGACAACTACCGGAATGGGATGAGGGAGATGAAGCCGATGCACAAAAAGAATCTCGCTCCTGTATCGAAGTCACCGCTCTCAAAGTGCATGCTGGCGAGCGAGTTCTAGGAACGTTGGCTGTGTATTCCAGGGTTCGGGGCTGGTTACTGATGTGTGTTCAAGAAGATTGCTGCAACTTTTGACGGTGGGCGTCGTCTCCCGCCTGGTGCTCACTTGGGTTCGGAATGGATATTATTCAATAAAACTGGCTATCAATCATCGAACCTTACTATGCAACCTGAGAGACCTTTGCCGCCTTTCAAGAGTTTTCGGTATGTCTGTTAACGAAGGGTATGACGGTATGAACAGAACTTGAAACGATATTTACGAAAGGATCTTTGCCATTTCCACTTGATGAGAAAGGCAATCTGCTACTGATGAAGCTATGATCTGAACAAGAAATGTACCTATAACGAAAAGCTAAAAATAAAACATATAAGTGGTTCTTCAATTAAATAATAGCTTTGGTAAAAAGAAAATGAGCAGCGAGGCTGTGCTGAAGAGGGTGTAGGGAGTTGAATAGGCTGTTCATCAACTTCGCCTGTTGAATGGTTAAGAGAAGGATCGGGGAGTGTAAGAAAGGAAGAGAAAATAAAAATATATGCATCTGCCGACCGACCGCCTTATCCGAATATCATAGTGAGTCCATACCAACCAAACACCGAGCATGGAAGCAAAGTCATGTATCATAGAATAGATTGACATAGGAAAAAGAAACACAAATTGGTAGGGGAAAGGATAAAAGGATGAATGAGGTTGCTGAAAAGCGAGAAACTGAGCGACGAAGATAGATACACGAAGAAAATATATAGTGGGCAAATATCCCTAGAACGGGGGGCACTTTACTTCAAGGAAGCTAGCTCTCTCTCCTTAGCACGCAAGGCCTCACGCATATTCTCTGCTTCACGCTGCAACTGAGCCCTTCGCGCAGCTTTCAAGTTATCATCACTTGTTGCGGCAAGAGTCGGCGGGGGCAGAGAGTGGTTACCATGGGCCGCCTGTGTAGTTGGGGGATTCACTGGATTCGGAGAATAAGAGCGAGGCCCCGGTTGAGGCTGTGCCTGGGATCTGGCCGGTGTGTTTGAGCCAAGAGCTGGGTCGACGTGGGATTCGGCAAAGCCAGGATCTGTATGGTTCAGTAAAGAGGAGATGGAACTTAGACGGCCTGAGTTTGGTAGAGCACGAGCACCGGCTGGGTTGATGGGAGGGAGATGAGCTGAGGCAGGAATGTCGGAATGTACGCGCGTAGCTGGAGGCGCTGCTTCGGCGGAGGTGCTCTCGGAATGGGTTCGTTTCTTGGAGTTGGGGGAGCGGTTGATCAGGGTGGTTAATCCAGAGGGTGATTGTGTCAGGTCCGCAGGGGGGTTTCGATGATCGCCAGCCAGAAGAGAAGAAGAGGGAGGCAGAGTAGTTGTTGATTTGCTATAATAGCCTGTGAAATCAATGGGTGGAGGAGCAGTATGGGGGTATTGGGCTGCATCATAGGCATGTCCATGTTCGGACCGTGCGTAGGTGTTGGTATCGGCGTTGGTGGTAGAAAGACTGGCAGAGTGTAACTCTGGGGAGACGGAAGAGTTGTCTGAAGAACCAGCGCCTGGAGAACGATCCCTCAGGGCAGGGACGACTCGTTTTCGTCTTTTGATGACCGTCTTTTTCATAGCGACAGGTCGATGGCTGCCATGAAGTCGATAGTAGAGACCTGATTGAAACTATTTAGCAAGCAGAGCTGAGAACGGTAGCTGGGAGGACATGTTCCTTACCACAAGCATTACATATAGTATTCCCTTGGTCATCTCGCCTCCATAGCGGAGTAAGAGTGGTACCGCAGTTTTGACAAGCCTTTGGCATTCCGCTGGCATCCTGAGTTGCGCTGTCCATAGCATCCGGCCCACTTTGAGCCTGCTCTTCACTGATCTGAGCGGATGGTGACGGTCTCGTTTGACGAACGGGAGGTGCTCGAGAAACAGCCTTGTAAACGCGATTATTGTATGCTGGACAGCCATCGCATCCTACAGCACCACCAGTTCCGTTACAACTTCCACCACCGGGACAGGTGCCTGCAGAACCGCAACCGGCTGCATTTTGAGCACCAGACGCATCACTCGCAGTAGGAGAGGCTCTTGGGTCTGAGGTTGAGCTGTTTGCGTATCCGCCAGCTGCGTTTGCTCCAGAGTCACGGATCCGGTTTGTAGGTCTGTCTGTGTTTCTGGCTTTGAGATACAGGCCGCAAGCGTTGCATATGGTTGAGCCGGAAGGTGACCTGCGCCATAGAGGCGTCCGTTTCGTTCCACAGTTCCTGGTGGAGAGAATGTTAGCATGTCTAGTAGAGAGTATACTGTATGGGTACCAAGTGAAAACTACTTACACGCACTGATGACCCAGAAAGACTTCCGCATTCCGTGAGGCCTTGGGAGACGCTCTTGAGCGACTCGAGCTCTCTGGAACTGGATTCTGTTCCGAGGGCTGATTATGTTGTTGCTGCTGCTGCTGCTGCTCGTTCTGGTTCTGCTCCCTCGAAGCAGCGGCGTACTCGTCCTGAAATCCGTCCATGGCTGCCCCGAGATTCACCTTATCTCCGTCGGTCGACCGACTGCCGTCAAAGTTGTCAGGTCTGAAATCCGCTACTCCACGCGCAGACGATACCAGCTGGTGTGCAGCATCGAGATCCTCCGCTGATGGTTGACGTATCATATCGCGTTTCGAAACTGGGAATCCGCGTACGGTGTCTGACGGGGATCGAAGGGTGAGCATCTGCAGTGTCTGAATCTCTTCTTGGAGTGCTTTTCCGCCCGGCTGTATAGTTCAACGGTAGATGTGGAAGACTTCTGAGATGGAAAGAAAAGGATATGACGGTCTGCAGGCTAGGCTGAGTTAGACAAGGCAGCAACTATTAAGGATGAGGCGGTTTATGTTTGCGATCGGGAGGTTTGATATGATCAAAACAACGAATAGGCAACCGCTGTATGTTGGATGGAGACAAGCAGCTCAGCTGAAGAATCAGGAGGACGGCAGGAGGAGTAGCTGTTTGTTTCAGCCCGATATCAGCTCATGTCTCGCTGGCTCAAAGGCTAGCTGAAGCTCGAGGGGAAGAGGTGGTCGAAGGAGGCGTAGTCGAGTGATAGTATGGACAGACGGTTGGAATATAAAACAGAAGCCGCCGGCCTGGATGAAGAACAAGAGAAATTCACTCCCGAGATAGCAAAGAGGATGACACGACGAAGCGAATTTATTCAGCGTACTATTGGCCCAAGTTTGGGGCGGAAGATTTAGAAAAACTTAGGCTCATTCAAGATATTATATTTTAAAAAAGGCGATGGGGCCATCTTTCGTTATCAGATCAAGCGACCCCCTTTTTTGCCTTTCTTTTCTTGTTTTCACCCACGACAAGGCGACCTTGGACAAGAAAGCAGATATTTGTGGCCGTTGAAAGCGAGGTTTAGATGATCTGCTGCTTGATCCTTGGTCTCTTTGAGGTTTTCTTTTTTTTTTTTTACGTAGTATGGCTTTTTGGTATCTCCTTTCGCTGGCTTTTTCTTTTTTGGGTGAGCGAATCTGATTATCTCCATCTATTATCTTATCTTGATCATCTCACGGCACCAGAGCACGCCACCTCCAATCTGAACCCTTCTTCGCCTGCCTCCCTTTCTTGTTTCAGGCGAATCTCTCGGGGCATGGCCTGTCTAACCCGCCGCACCTCCGTCTTCTCTCTTCCGCTTCTCTTCGTCCTCCGCTCGGTTTTCCTCCTTCGCCTTCTCGTCTTCTTCCCGATCAGATTTGCTGATAAGAAAATTAACCTCATCAGCCCCACTTTATAAGCTGCTGTGCTTTCCTTCTTTGGGTTCTTGGCGTTGGTAATTGCATCTAGGACGCACCTTATTGGCTACATCCGCTGTATAAGCATTATTTCGAGCAGTTTTATTGGTTGTCTCGTTCTTGGGTAATGGACACGTGATATAATAACGTTAGTCACGTGGACGCAAGGGTGTGCACAGACTTCCCAAGGAGAGGGAAAAAGGGGATAACAGAGAGAGAGAGAGCACGGGAGAATTACATCGTACGGATAGCTTAAGACAAGTACGTTATGATTGTATTCCAATATATAGTAGAATAAAGAGCCGGAAAAAAGTTGATAGTACGGATAATAAGAAGTAAAAACTATCCGCCCAAGTTCTCGTGTGCGCGTTGCAAAAAGGAGTCACATCAGGGTTTAATACAGGATATTCGCGATTAGGGGCGCTGGTTTAGGATACTTGGGTCAAGGACCAAGTCGGAATGCAGGCCGGGCCAGGGGGTTAGATGATTTAGACCTGCTCAGCGCCCCAGCCTGGGTCGCCGGCATCCTCTCGCATGTTGGCAGGTGGCTCTATCGATGGGATGTACTCGAGCACACAGTAGCCCAGTCCAACGACTCCGATAAGCGATCCAGCAATGATGCGCAACACACTGTGCTCGAGGATGATACAGCCGACAAACACGTAAACTATACTATATGTTAGAGTTATCCTTTAGATGAGATCGATGTTCCTTACAAATTCCTCGTCCGATGAAGGAGAACATGAACGAGGCATGTCTGGTCAAGTATGGTGGAACATTTGGTATCAGTTCCATACCAGCAGTAGCTGTCCACAAGGTTGGAGTTAGCACATCCATAGCTATAGCCCGCAGCCGAGCCCAGGAGATATAGCGGGCTTCATACCTAAACCGAAGAGGATGACATAGACGCCGATGATGATATTTCGGCTGGATTGATATTGATTAGCCGTAGTCCGGAGTAACCGATCAAGTAACAGGCCCAGGAGTAGAACTTACAATGATAAGGAGAAGAATTGACTGATTCCGCCCAAGATCATAATAACACCCACCCCCAAGTTGACCAAACGGCTACGTAGTTAAGAAACGGGTTAGCTTTAAAATCATTTTAGGGACCCACGCATGCTAGCCTTAGTCCGCAGAGCAGACACACAACTACTGCCCCATACTCACAATGCATTAGAGAGATCCATCTTGCTTGCTTATATGATACACCGGTAAATAGGAGAGACTTGTTATAGCTTTCGTAAAAGAAAAGTGTGGAATATCGTCTCAAAGACAAAAAGAGGTTGAGAATTGTATAGGAGGTTCGCGTTGAGTAGTATGGTCAAAACTGATAAACCACGGATATCAAGCTGTTATATAGAGTTCCTGGTCGTCGTGTCGCGAGAAGAATATCGTAGCCTGGGCCAGGGAGGTCGGAACACCTAGCTAGCGGAGCTTGGGTCGACGAGGCGGTAGCCAATGGAAGGACACTACGTCTTGCTCTTTTCACAGTCAGCAGTGTGGCACTTTATCGATGAAGAGATGGATAACTTTGGGAATCGCTATAGGAATCGCTCGACTTACCTTGAAGCTGTTGCTGGCTGTCGAATCGCAATAATGGGAAGCAGGAAGGAGCTTTTATTATTGTCTTACTAAGAAATTACGTATGCTTGGTCACGTGATACATTACCGGCCAGAAAAGAAGGAAAAATATTTGCAAGCGACAATCTTAATATAAGGACCAATTGATGATATCAAAGGGGATTCTGGACAGCAAGGAAAACTTCAGTGGTAGGCTATAGCTGGTTTATTGAATAAGATATTTAAACTGTGCTGACGATCCCGTCTTGTAAGTTAATATCAGTGAAGTGTATTCCCGAAATTGGCCAACTACAAGCCATTCCCCGAAAGATACGGGAGGGTGCAGAAACACCCTAAAGTCGAGCTTTTGTCTTCCTTTCTGCAAGAGCCTCCTTCACCAAAGCAGCAACTTCAGCACAACATCCAAACGAAGTCTGATATCCAAACCCGCCATGGCCATAGTTATGCACCACTGCAATGCCACCGATCTCGTCCTTTTCGACTCTAGTGCCTCCTTCTCTGAGAGGTCGTAAGCCAACACCATGACGAATGATATCAAGACCTTCAATGCCTCTCCGTTTGCCGTTTTCATCCTTGCCAACAAGTTGGGGACATACGGCGATACACCGTTTCATGATGCGGACTGCCAGGCTAGGCTCCGGCTGGCTCTCCCAGTTATTCACCTGGTAGGAACCGCCTAGGATAGTTCCACCTCCTAAACAAGCATATGAGTGGTCTGCGTAATCTTAGGATAAATTATATATGCACAACGATGCAAAACGTACCGGCGGCTCTCATCATTATATAGCAAGCTTCATCATCGCCATCATCACAGCCTGATAACGAGTACATGGCGCCGGGATCATTCCGCACGACGACGACCTGGCCACGAGCAGGATACATCTTAGTATCTTCAACTCCGCCTAGCTTTAATGATCCTAGGCCGGTACAGTTGACGATAAGATCTGGTTTTTGGCCGGAAGCATGTACGTTTGCGGCGTCCAAGATATGATTGAATGTAGCACGCTTGAATATGACGCCATTCTTGCGGCATTTGGATACAAGCCATGCCAGATAGACGGGGGTATTCATGCAGACTGAAGTGAAGGCGGCTTCGTTGTCCACTCCAGCTGGAAGATCGCGGTCAGGAGTCAGCGTGAACTTTTAGTAGATAATTAGCACAACTTGATCACGGCTATCTGCCTCCTAAACAGGTTAACTCATTGACGATAGGGATAGTACATCAGGAACAATGTCTTTGTACCAAGGGTCCGGACGAAGCAGTTCTTTGAACCATAAGCCCGTTGAAGATTCTGCGTCCTTCTTTCGATTTATTACAACAGACTCTACATTCGATTAGCATGGTGATAGATCCTAGCGTTGGGCGCATCCCCGGTTATCTCCTTACTTTGGAAATGAATGCCAGCCTCTGGATGGTTCAGTGCTAAGTCCTCAAGGACAGGCCAAGTGTTTGTCTCCCATCGAGCATGCGCGGAACCCTCTGCGCCTGTACTGTTTCCCCATAAGAATCAAACATTTATCACTGGTTAGCACATTATAACACGTAGCCGGGTCTGAGTGCCATAGTCCGGCTAATGCAAATATTTCCCGGGGCGTGTTTATTTGCACCTACGGGAGGAAATTGGCGCCAGCCCACATTGAGCAATATTCGATATCATAGTCGCCAGGCATATGTTTAGCTGCAACAGTGATCTCGTTCGACTTCTCCTTGGAGAGCAGATATGCCGTCGTCAGCCCGATGACTCCACCCCTGCGAAGGTGTGTTAGTACCGAGGTCAAGGAGGTATTCCGGAGAATTATCCTTTTGAGATCATGACAGCAACGTACCCAATAACCACGATTTTGTTATTAGACGCCATAGTTCAATATGAAAAGAAGAAGACTCCTTCGGGTGGTTGTTAGGAGTACGGTGAGCAAAGCGAAAGCTGCAGGAAGACAAACCCGAGGTTATAACCTGAATCTGACAAGTAGTTAATTTGGCTATCGGCTGTGTGCAACAGCCACCGCTAACTACATGCAGTAATAAAATTCTCCGTTATAAAGCCACTCCATGGTCCGCCATTTGATGGTTTCAGTACCTCATATATATCTTTTGATAGAGCAGTTTAACAACTATCACATCTAACCGCACATGGCTGTCATAGGGATCTCTCAATACCAAGTTACTATAAAGGAATGAAACAATCAACAGAACGAGGTTACTACGACAAAACGATAGTGAGCATCATTACGATGCTGGAATACCTTACCCTTGCCAGTCCCTGCATAATTCTATCTTGAAGATATGTATGTTCCTTGTCAGGGAGCTAACTAATCGCGGGCCAATAGCTCGCCCCTGTGTTTAGAGCCTCCATGGGTTGAAGCGGGTTCCAACAACATAATTAGAAGCCTTGAGTTATCTGCAAAAGAGTTGGCACTGTTGCTTAATGTGTGATTGTGTAATGTCTACTGATATATTTCATATGCTTATAACTGTTCTAATTTTCGAAATTCGATCCAGATCTTTTCTGTACCATCACCGGCGACGAAGCCATTGTTTCCGGGATACTCGCTCTCGTCAGCCACTGTGGTTTTGTAGTTCGTGTACACTGCTGCCAGAGCGTTCCTCATTACTGGATATGATTATTAGAATCATGCATTTACCACCGAAACAGGGGCCCATGATTTACTTACGTTCCATCCCAATATGCTGGCCAATACAACCCCTACTACCACCGCTGAAGGAGAACAAGGCTTTGTTCTTTCCATCTGTATATTGGCCGTTCTTTTTAAGCCAACGGTAGGGGTTCCAGACGAGAGGATCATCATAGAGGTCGCTGCTACGATGCAGTAAGTGAGTATAAGCACCGATACGAACCCCAGGGGGTATGTTCTTGTATGGACCGATATCCGATAGACATCCTTGAGGTGTCACTCGAGGATCCATTCCAGGAGGGCTATTGCGTAGTCTGAGGCTTTCTCGGATAACTGCATTCAAGAATGGCAGACGTTGGAGATCTTCTGGGGGCGGCAGTTCCTGCTGTGAAGGACTTTGGCTGTGATCCAAGTAGAACGGGGCAGGTAAGGAGAGAAGTTCTTGACGAAGGTCATCCTGAGCCGTAGGGTGTCGCGATAACTCGTAGAATAAGTAACTGAATGCAATTCCTATAAAGAACAAATAAGTATCCGTCCAAAGGAGAGTTTCGTTGTATTTATCATACCCATGGTATCTCCGGCGGAGCCTGTATCCAAACCAAGCTACAGTCAGTAAAGCGCCTTTGAACTAAATGAAGGAAAATATATAATATCTCACCAATCTGATCATTGCATTCACTGGCTAGCTCCCTAAACTGTTCATCACTGGGAGTGAAGCTCTTTTCAACGCCATTTTCTTGAGCAATGCCATTCCTCACGGCATTATAAACGATTGGGAGCTCCCCTGGGGCTAAAGGCTCGCCCGTAGCGTAGCTTTTTTGAATACTTTGCTCTGCCCTTCTTGCTTTGCTACTTGCCCAATCTTCGCTTAGCTGCCTTATCTCAAAATATCCCTTAGGGAGCAAATGGGCTCCGAATTTTGTTAAAGTCTGGGTAATCCGTCTAAATTCGCCTAATAAAGAGGCAGCGTTCGACATAAAAATTACTTGGTATATCCCAAGCCACTTCTCCCTGTAATCCAAATCCCGAATTAAATTATGCCCTTCGGATAGCCCAAAAACGAAGGCAGACATAAAGTCAAGCGGGTATGCATGAAGTAATGGAAGAACATCTACACTCCCAGCCTTTGTCTCTGATGCCTGGTCGAATATTGGCATCATTCGCCCTAGTAACATCGTTTTAAGAAGGGCCTGAAAATGTGGAGAGGACTGGATATATGCCCGTGAATAAACTGTGGAAATTCGGCCTCTGCGACGGCTATGTTGTTTGGCATTCAGTGAAGTAAACATATTCCGGGTTCTATAAATAATCAGCCCGTGTTCTCGTCACTAGGAGTCTACAATGTCATACCCATGGTTTATAAAATAATTGTAGGTCGAGAATCTGTCAAAATTCCGCTTTCCAACTCCATATGCGCTGTCGAAGCCTTCTTTACAATTGGTAGCAACTTCAGTAGGCCCAAGACGTACATATGGACCATTTTTCTCAAAAGCTGCCGCAATAGCTTCAAAATCAGTGCCTTGCCATCTGTGCCACTTAATCCAGGCTCCTGTAATAGGAGCAAGGGGGTGAGCAGACGGGATCTTAGATAACGGAGACAAGAATATTGGGTAGATTATGAACTTGAAGATGAGTGCCGATATGAGAGCGGCAGCTCCCAACCGTGGCCATTCTGCATAGAGCGCTGACACTACTGACATGATGTTCTAACTCTCCGAGATTGTCACTGCAAGCATTGATCGAGGGAAGAACTCAGAGTCAGAAATGATGCAGAATCTGGTAGGATTGGGGCCGAGACCTTTTGACATAGTGATAGGCATTTTATATTATCCGCTAACTACCTGCAGAGTTATATACGTTACGATCGTGATAATTCGGGTTTCATCGACAGGCTATTTCCTTATCGTTTGTACCAAATGAATACACCGCTTACTGCGAATGTGCGTGATCCACGGTATCAATGCATGCATATGTGATTTGATCGCCCAAATAGCGGGTGGATCCTAAATTTTCAGCTCTCCACCTTTGCTCGTATGGGTATGCGGGCTGCTGTGGCGATGTGTCTGAAAAATTGGTCGTCTCCTCGTAATCCCATGGAAGATTCACTCCTGAAGGAAGAACTAGCAAGGATTGACGCAGCACACAAGGCTTCCGGATGATCCAACATGTTTGCCCGTATACATATACCCTTGTGGGCTTACATATACTATGTAGTAATTCCTTGGATGGCCGGTTCTTGAGAATCGGATAACCACCACCCACACATCCTACCTAGTTATACTTTAGATCCTTACAATGGTAAGTCAATTGGCTATAATACAAGGGACAGCCATGCTAATGTTTAATATAGTTAGTCAACACTTTTTCGGATCTAAAGCCTACATAGTATAATTTCACACTGTCAATATCATCAATTCCGGCTTCTAAGGTTTACAAATGTCCACTGCTCGTGTAGCAATATGCTCATTATTGCAGCTAGCCACGCCTCATATAGCTCTATAACTTTCTCTAGTCCCACATCAATGTCCATATAATTGATGAGCAATAGCAGCCAATAGGATATGTGCCTGTTGGGATGGTTTACCATCGGTGTCAGTTTTACATATATAGTACAAAACTAGCTGTATAACTCAAGCATATATGTCCTTGATCTATAATCAACGGTGGCTGGGTGCTTTCCCCATTTTCAATGTCCAATCAAGGAGGCTGCTTCAATCCGTGGTTACAGGGCTCAAGGAAGCGTATGGTTTCTTGAATGAGGTCAATTGCATGTCTATCAAATACGCGTCATTTCTCAAAGACCTACCGTTGGGAACTACCCCTCATATAACCGATGTCTGCAATATAAATACCTTGTGCAAAGGTAGGCATTACATTAACCACACCCATAGATCAATTACATCTCTTCAATTCTACCCGATCACATATTAAAATATCAAGCGTTCATTATGGCCGCTGCAGAGCACACGCCTCTTATATTCGCGGATGATGAGTGGTCACCACTCAAGTCTGTCATTGTCGGTCGTGCCGAACATTCTGCCTTCCCTTCAGAGCCACTACAAATGATAGAGGCCACGATGCCATCCGAGCATGTCCAGCACTTCAAGAAGTCAAATCCCTTCCCAGCCGAGGTTTTGGCTGAAGCTCAAAAAGAGCTCGACAACTTTGCCACCATTCTCCAAAAGGAGGGAATCCGTGTTTATCGCCCCAAGGAAGTTGACTGGGTCAAGGCTGGTGGCTACACCGGTGCCATGCCTCGAGACGGCCTTATGACTGTTGGAAACGTCCTTATTGAGGCTCCGTTTGCCTGGGGATGTAGACGACACGAGATTAAGCTTGGATATTCAGATATCTTAAACGAATTGGGCAAAAGCGGCTCATCCCGAATCTGTCGAGCTCCAGAAATTATTGGAGAAGACACCTTGTACTATAAGAAGGCGGTGAATGGTAACGCTGACGGCAGCAACTGGACAATCAACAACACCCGGCCAGCCTTCGATACAGCTGACTTTATGCGCTTTGGGAGAACAATAATCGGACAACTTAGCCATGTCACCAACCGCAAGGGAGCGCAGTACCTTCAAGCAATGGTTCCTGATGGTTATACCGTGGAACTCCTCGATACCACTGACGAGAGTGCGATGCATATAGATGCAACGATCCTTCCACTTCGTAGGGGGCTCTTGGTATACCACCCAGAGCGTGTTACTGAGGAAGCCCTCCGCAGGCATGCTGTGTTCAGGGACTGGGAGCTTCGAAAGTACCCCTTCGTACCAAAGCCGCGTGGCCCCGAAGGTCCCCCGTTATTCATGTGTTCTCCTTGGCTGGTGCTGAATGCCCTAAGCTTGGACGAGAAACGCATCATGGTTGAGGCCAATGATACCCAGTTTGCTTCATGGGTGAAGGAAGAGTTTGGCATGGAACCAATCATGATCCCGTTCCAGCACGTCAACAGCATCGGCGGGTCTTTCCACTGTGCAACTGTGGACCTCGTGCGGACGTAAACTTAACTTTAATTTAGGTTAAGGTTTCGCGATTGCGGGAGGATCGTTGCAACTGTAAAAACGGCCCAAAAATGGGGGAATTTGATGTCATGTATTAGCCTTAACTTACTTAGATCGTGGTCTTGGTAGAATTAGTCAATAGATCTCAGTTACCCGTTGTTCCCCAATTTCCGGCTATCCACAATCGGAAACTCATATAATCATGTGAACAGTTGCATCGGAACATAGAACACAGCACACTCAATTGTGAACCCCTTCCATGTGCAGGATCGAAGATGCGGATGAATTGGAAATGGAACTACGTCCCGCATTACATCGTATATTAATTACTCTTGGCACTGCCATACATAAACAGGCTTGGCGCAGGATTATGGCCTTGCATATTAGGTGCATATGTATACATACGAGGCATTGTATCCTGGTCAAGAAAGAATACAAGCTTTAGCCGTATTATACAGATATAAGCTTGTAATGAAATAACCCGCCTCGAAACTGCGAGTTCTTCGCTTCTGTGTCCCTACACTAAGCGATTACGCGGAGACTGGGATGAAGCCCAATCTAGTTTATTCGGCTCCACCATAATACAGCTCACCCTTCTGAAACCTCGTCCCAAAATTTAGCTGATGGCCTCAACCATCTCGAAATTGACAAATATACCCGGCAAAATATCAAGCGGTGGACAGATACATGCTGGCAGCTGTAATTTGAAGAGACTTCAGGACAGAGAGTACTTTGATGTAATAAATGAAACCAAGCAGCCATCTCTCTTTGACTCCTCCGCTAAGAACAATACCATCAACTATTTTTTTACTCGCATAACAATGGGCTCAATTACGCCCTCGCAAGTGGTTCCTCAGCCTGAGAACCAGATTGAGGAAAAGCACAAGGTTGTTTGTGACTCTGAGGCTCATAGGTTAGCAGAAAATATTCTTTCTCCCGGGAATTTCCCGACCAGTTTTCCAAGCCTCTAACAACACGTCAAGGCCTGGAATGTGGCTCCCAGAGCACTTTCAAACACGCGATGAGTATGTTCGACAGGTACTGCAGGAGGCCAATTCCAGCCACCAGATGCTATCACCAGCTTTGAGGCGATTTGAAGACTTGATTGAAAAAGATTCTCGCATATACATGTACTTCATGCAAATGTTTGAGGAGATCCCCTGTCAACATCCATGTTGGAAAGAACCAACAGGTGGCGGAAGGATCGGTGACTACAAACACATGTTACATGTCTTAAATTATATTGTGACAAATGCCCCCAGCTGGAGTTTCCCTGGTAAGATTGCAGGCTTGGTAGGGT
Source organism: Microsporum canis CBS 113480 (assembly GCF_000151145.1). Lineage (NCBI taxonomy): Eukaryota > Fungi > Ascomycota > Eurotiomycetes > Onygenales > Arthrodermataceae > Microsporum > Microsporum canis. The sequence continues at coordinate 2,152,807 of NW_003299167.1, forward strand.
TACCAATGTTTGCCGTATTGGACTATGTTCTCGGAACAGCAAGGTAACTTCATTCTCCCTCCTTTGATCTTTATTTCATATACTCTGTACTAACACAATGATAGTGGGTATGCAGCCTTTTTAGATCCGGATGTTAACAAGTGCGTCAAAGAAGTTTTAAACGAATGGTCAAGCTTTTTGCAAGTATGTTGCACCAAACTACCATCGTGCTGAGCTTTTCTAATATATACTATAGTCTCCCAGCTCAACGCACGTCCTGGACTCGGGGAAGACAGGATGGCTTAGCCCAGAAGCTTTAAAAGCTCTGACAGATGCAGCAAACATTCCAGGCCAAGCGGAGCTTAGTTTTGAGGAAGTTTACATATGTGATTCTTCTGCGGTTCATTATGGATTCAAGTCATGGGATGGTGAGCTTACTAGTCTATACCCCTCACGAAACTCGGTACCTTTCCCAAATTGTTTAACCATGTCTCTTAGATTTTTTTACTCGCAAGATCCGCGATAGTGCCCGACCAGTAGCCTGCCCGGATAATGATAATGTTATTGTTCACCCTTGTGAATCAAGCGTGTACAACATTCAAAGGAACGTGAAACTTCGTGATAATTTCTTTGCCAAAGGCCAGCCTTATTCCATACAGGATATCCTAGCACACGAGCCTTTGACATCCTACTTTGCTCAAGGGACCGTGTATCAAGCATTTCTGTCTGCCCTGGCGTATCATCGTTGGCATTCCCCTGTTTCTGGAATAGTCCGTCGAGCCTTTGTGCAGGATGGGGCGTATTTTAGCCTGCCAACATTCTTAGGTGTTGGGACCTTGGAAGATATCCCAGACCGAATGATCCCAGCACAGGGTTATCTTGCAGCAGTCGCAGCAAGAGCCATCATTATTATTGAAGCAGACAACCGGGAGATTGGGCTGGTTGCCTTTGTGGCTATTGGTATGTCTGAAGTTAGCACATGTGAGATTACGGTGCAAGAGGGCCAACACGTGGGAAAGGGAGACGAAACTGGAATGTTTCATTATGGTGGATCGAGCTATTGTCTCTTGTTCCGTGAGGGTTTATACTTTGATGGATTGCCAGATGTAGAGAGGGAAGAAAGCGTAGCTGTACGAGGGAAACTGGGTACCGTGAGACTATGAAACGAAAAAAATCGCATAAAAATGAGAGGTGTTCCTCCATATTTTGCTGCATGTTTATGTATAGCTGGATACCAGATGTCGATCGCAAAATCTACTGGGTGCTTCTGCGCAAGTCCAATATAGCTGTCGAACTGCTACAAGTGGGCAATGGTTAACACGGCTGCTTGATATGTGTTATGCAGAAGTTATTCGACAAGGGTGAGAGAGAGGAACATCCGAAGATTGATAACAACGGGCACAGACCCCTCGATAAGGCAAATACTACGAACCGCATCTACCCGTGTCTAAACCCCACTTTTACCGACATCATATGCGGGTCCGGGTACGGGAAGCGAAGCGAGGTGGAACCAAGGGTTTGCCGACCTACACGAAGTCGCTAGGCTCCCTGCGTTAGACGCCAAGCGCCGCAACTACGGTTTCCAACAGGGACATTGTACTATGTATCAACACCTTGTTATATTATTGTATGAAGTGAAAGTCTCCGTTCTATCCTCTCAGAGTCGTAGATAGAGGATCCATAGTTAACAGTGCTAGCTTTCCGGGGTAAAACACTTGGTGCTTAGATTGTAAAGAAGGCTGCATCATGCGTATAGAGACCTATCCTCTTTGGGCTTAGCATAATGAGTAAGCACGGAGTATACACATTTCCTATTTAGGATTAGCGTTATTACAGAGCATCAGGGTCGAAGATGCACAGCAACATTCAACGTACATAGCAGATGCATCATAGCAGGGTGACATGAATCCACCGAACGCCGTTCACTGAGTTGCCACAGGTGAGGCTCCCTCTGCAGCTGCTTGTGGCAATTCGACAGTTATTGGGAATGACTGCGGCCCTTGAAAAAATAAATTCGAATTTACCGGAATACAGTTTTGCATTGCCTCCAGGATACTGGAATACCCGGAACAAATCCCATCTATTCAGCTCAGAAAACACGAGTTAAATGGGAATCACGAATGAGACCAATAAAAGGAAATGCGGTCGGACCAAATCACAGCTGTTTTGCGCTCTCGCATGGGTCCCTATACACGCAGGCCTAGGTCTGCTTATATATGCATATTTCTATCTTGCATCGCTGTTCTTCCCTGCCATTTGAGGGATACCAGAGCAATGGACCAAAAATTGAGGCAGTGGGTCGATATTTAGTGCAGGTTGACACAAATCTTGGCCACAGCAAGAAAGCTCCATCCCTACACACAATACCCAGTCGATGCTTGATTTTGCGAGTTCGACGTACATCTTGCGTTGCCTACGATGAGTACCAAATATAGCTTGCGTTGCAGGCTATATTGAGAGAATCTCCACATTTTGGCGGTGACGAGAAATGGCATTTTTCTTCTTGTTTATGCGCAAGTCCAGTTTTCCCTGCAATGTATCTGGGACTTTGATATAAGGATACACCCAGGCTTTTTAAAGCACTGATAAAACATTTTCCCATATTTTCATGACCCCTAAACGAGTACAATCCTTGTTTGGTGATATTACTCCCAGATTAACGTCCTGGATATCCGCAATTATGTTACGGCGAACCCCAATGGCCCGTCTAGCTCGACTGCGAGATCGAAAGAGCTCATATGTCCGTAGGTATATTTCTCTATCCACTCTGCTTTTCAATTTCACCTAACCGGGATGTTAGGATTTTCTAGCTCCATAGCCCAACTGCACGCAGCTAATATACAATCGGCGAACGATGCTGAACATATCCGGCGTGTCCACGGGCACCTAATGGATAGCGGAGTGCTAAAAATTGTTATGGGATTTGAAGATAAAAACAGCAATTATCTTGAACAACTCATTCAGAATCTGAACAAAAACCATAGCCATGGTCTCCCAATTACACACAGCGCATCCAGAGGGTGGTTCTGGGATGTTCGCCCAAGTGCAGCCGCTGACCCTACAGTCAATAGAGCACGGTCGGAGACCGCTCAAGACTTCCCATGGCATACGGACTGCAGCTACGAGAAATGCCCGCCACGGTTCTTCGCTCTACAAGTACTTCAACATGACCGATGTGGAGGAGGAACGCTTTCTATCCTAAACTCCGTCAGCCTCTTGGGTCTCTTATCCCCAACAACACGACAAGTCCTGGCAGAACCCGGGTTTCAAATTAAAGTGCCCCAAGAATTCATAAAGACAGATGCGACTTTCATTGTCGGAAGTGTACTGGGCGTTGATGAGAAAAATCAGCTCACGCAGCTCAGACTCCGTGAAGACATCATCACACCACTAACAGAGGAGTCCAAGGCTGCCCTTGAGGAACTCCGCGCGGTTCTCCGAGGCCCAGGGGTGAAGGGGGCAACGTTGCATCTGTCTCCAGAAATGATCCCTAGTGGTTCCATTGTTCTCATTGACAACAGACGATGGCTGCATGCAAGGAATGAGGTGAAAGATCCTGGCCGACATCTGAGACGGGTCCGATGGGACGCTCGGCCATTTGCCACGGCGTCTGGTGCGGCAGCATGACGAAATATATATCGAAAAAACTGCAAGGCCCTCTTTCTTTCTTTGACTTTACGAGTACATATATATTACACCCATCGTATACCCTCGTCCTGGAAACAAAAAAGCAAACATAGCCTTTCGGCACCCGAATGGCAGTAGTCTCATTATTCAGAAATATTAAAAGTAAAAATAAGACCCCTCGCAGCTCAATCCCACCAATCCGTTCACGCCCTAGCGAACAGCCAAGTGATGACCTCAAGTATATACAAAAAATCGGGGCTTCGTACATACACATATTATAAAATACCAGAAAAAACGTATGTCAATGGGTATACATTATATATCAAACCATTGATGTATAAACCCACCACGGAAATACGACAGGCACATGGTAGTATACCCAAAGGATTAATATATATATTTCGCCTCATCCTCATGATGATCAACATATGATGTATGTTGGGTATCCTGACTATTATCCTATCTACTCTACCGCTTTCCTGGAGAGTAAAGGCATCCGTCATGAGAGCGCTAGACATTCAGCCAGACCCATCTCCTCTTCAGCAGATATGCCTATCGCAAAGTGACCCTCTCCAGCTGGTCAGCCCTGACTCCGTTGACCCGGACATTCGCAACAGAGAGCGCATCAATTATCGCCGCGCCCTTGACCAAAGATGTCCTCGAGAATCCTGGGTTCATGACTGCTATCTTGCGGCTAGTCCTTACCCAATATTCATGAATGAAGCACATAATACCCAACTTCAGAAGCTACATGCAGCACTTGTACTCGCTATCACGAATATCTTAGAACGATGGTGGACTGACTCTGCCGCCAATTTCCCTGCCAGGATGCCACTGGAGCCTCAAGAAGAAGATCTTTTACAGGTAATAAGAACAGTTCATAATATCCTAGAGATGTATACTAATTGACTGGAAAAACCAGTGGATTGAGAACGACGCTGCAGACTTCGTCAAGCCTATTAAGGAGTGTCTCGGATCGTGGCGATCAGATTTCCTGGTCGAGGAAGCAAGTCCTTCTACTTCAATAGAGAATTTCCGCATATGCGAAATCAACGCCAGGTTTAGCTTCAACGGCTACTTGCTGCTGACATACGGACAGGATGCTATACTTCATGTCGGCGAACATAAATCTGAATTTGGCAGGGCAGCAGATCCCGAACGAGTGAGTATTTGGTCTTCAATTCTTCAAAGTGGAACTTTTTACCAGATTTTCTTAACATATAACCATACCCTAGTTTATTAACGGACTATTCGGCCTATTTGACATTGAACGTCCGCTGTATATACTCAAAGGCGAGGAGCATGGCCATGACGTCTACATGTTCTCTGCATATGTGAAGAAAGTGACCGGCTCTCCCGTAATTTTCGTTCGACCCAGTGAGCTAAGACTTATTCCTTGCTCCGATGCCCCATTCGGAAAACGACTTTGTCGAGTTGTCAAGAAAGACTCTTCGGACGACACCAACCATGGTAATGGTAATATAAGAACGATCCACCCTAAGACCTTCATGCACGATGGAGAGTTAGTTGAAGAAGTTACCCAGGTAGGCATGGAACTGCACCAGCGCGAACTTCGGGCATTGCCTCTGGAGATGCTAAAGCATATCTCTCTCCGCTGTTTTAACGATATGAGAACAATCTTCCTTGTGCATGATAAGAGAATGCTGGGTATAGTTCTTCAGGAACTTGAATCTTTAGTTCATAAGCATGGCATCCTCACCCAAGAACAAGCAGAAATATTACGCAAGGGAATCGCTACGACGCTGCTACCAGGCTCTCCGGAACTTGATCATTACTATCACCAATGCAAGGCAACCCCAGGGCTAAAGGATGATTTCCTACTAAAGCCAGTGAGGAGTGGTAAAGGGGCCGGGATTCTCTTCGGCGACGAGCTACCCACTGAAGCATGGCTGGAGAAGCTTGAAAGATCTAGAAGCCCAGCTCTCGTCCCTGGACAGACGACTTACGTTGTACAGCGTCACGTCAAACAGCCCCGATACGATATACTGTTTGGTGAGCAGGACAAGAAACAGCAAAACTATCTCATAGGCACGTACCACTCCATCAATGGGCATTTCCTTGGAATAGGTATATGGCGAAGTGGCCCTGGTAGAATCTGTGCAGTCAGTCGTGGTGGTATTTGGTTGGTCTCTGTATTATCACCAAAGTAATCTTCGCTCATTACTTAGTTATGCATGTTTCTTTTTTTTTAAACATTTTACCTTCAAATGTATTTTTTCTTGGGTTTGGTTTACCGTATATTTACTACATGGCATGCTATTGGTTATTTAACTACTTATGGTATGCAATGGAACATTGAGTTAAGGGCTGGAAGAAAGACGGCTGTAACGATGAGCTGCAGCCCAATTTTCAATCCTGCTGACCATGGCTCGTGATGGAGCTGTTTATAATATAACACATCACTTACATCTCGGCCCTGTTCCGCCATATTTTCGGTGATGCGGGCCAGATCTTAGTGTGTTATCATGCAATGAATTCTAAAATATCCTCACATGGCCGGCTTATATCTTATTCTCCTATCCTACACTTTGAATTGATAGCTACAACCTACCTCGCATCCTGTTGAGCTAGTTCGTGTACAAAATACAATGCCTCCTAGCTACTACCCCCTTTCGGACATCCTAGCAGTCGCTAGGGTGCATCCATTCTATTCAGATGCGGAGTACCCCCCAACCCCCGAAAGCCTTGTCAAGGTCCTGGAGGCTAAGAATAAAGACGAGAGTGTCGAACTGAGGTCATTCCCAGTAATACGTAAAGATGCGATGTATGTACCTCTTCTAGGTCTTATCAGGATCCAAATAATCCTATGCTCTGCAGTTTTATCAACTAACGCACCAGATAGGTACAAGTCGATTGGAAGGCTGTCGAAGGATTTAAGCCCCAACAATGGGTATCGCATATTCACCTATATTAGTATCACTGGTGGGGGCTCAGGGGGCACTCCTATGGCCTTTGCCACCGATGCCATCGAGAATCGAAAGCAACGTGCTGTGACAGGATCGTTTGTGCGAGCCTGTGGGCTAGTTGGGCCAGGAGACTGGGTCCTCAGTTTGCATATATCTGGTGACTTCTATAGGTACCCAATTCAAGCATCACAGCCAGCTAGATCATATATATTTGGCTGACTAGTACCACAATTAGGGCACTTGATTTGTGCACTGAGATACTAGAATGTGCAGGTGCTTCTGTCCTATGCGGTGGCCACTCAATGCCATATCCTGAAGCCGTCCAAGCAGTGGTTGAATACAAGGTGAACGTGGTGATAGGAGACGGGAGCCAGTTGCTTCAACTTGCACTCTATGTCTCCTCACTCCCACATGAGAAACGGGAACCAATCAAGCTCACCAAAGCCATATACACATCTGAGCAGCTAGTAGGATCCCAGCGAGCATTCTTCCTATCCGTTTTCAAGGGAATCCAGCTCTGCTCGATACTGGGAAGTGCAGAGGCAGGGCCCTGGGCGGTTGGGAACTCAGATATCACTGGGAACGCGGAGCATGATTATGCTGATTTCATCTACGATACTCGCTCGATGATTATCGAAATTTTCCCCTTATCACTAGAAGAACCTGAATCAGATGTTAAAACCCGTGCTGGCCAAGAGGACCCTCTTCCCGAAGGAGAGAAGGGAATCATAGTGCAGACATCTTTACAGCGTCTTCGGAACCCTCTGCTCCGATATGTAACCGGGGACGTTGGCTCCCTCCACCCTCTTCCTGAGAAGGCTCTATCTGTGATCCCAGCGGAAGAGGCAAAGTATATGAAGATACTCCGACTGTATGGCCGCGACCGAAGATTTAGCTTCAAGTGGTTTGCCGTGTATTTTGAGATGGATAAGGTTGAAGCTTTGATGCGAACTGAAAGATTTGGTGTGTTGCAGTGGCAGATTATTCTCAGCCACCCGGGAGGGTCACCTGAAGTTGCATTAGAGATGCGAATATTGAGGTCTAGCGAGAGCGATAATTTGATCTCTGTGGAGGATATGAGGTCAGAACTGGAGAAATTTTTCGGTTTCTTGCCAATCAACGAACACTTGTTGCATTTCAATTTTATCCAGACCTATCTGGACTTCGAGCGCAGCAAAACAGGCAATAAGGTGATTAAATTTATTGATAGAACGAAGAGCTGAGTACCTCTATATAGAGAGGCACTATCCCAAAATAGAGAACTACACCTTTTTCTCACATAGAAAATGGGCATTCAAGTTTTTTCTTTCGCAAATGCCTTCTAAGTATTCAAAGTTGGGTCTGTTAAGTGATGGGATATTTCCTCTGCAAGCTATGATAATAGAAGTTGGTAGGAGTAGTGATGTACTGACGGAACCATAAAGCAGAATAGATGACGCTACAATGCCACTGGAAACAGAGAAAGCAGCCGTACAGATGCAAGGCGAAATCTATGAGAACTTGTAGGGGCCAAAAAATGCTCAATGGAGTGATAATCATGGAGTGGAGAGATATTGGCTTCAATACCCCGCATACGGGCAGGCCGGCCGGATGAAAGGAGGTGAGCTGCTTGAATAATAGCAAGCTAAGCTCACGAAATAGATAAAATCGCCTGTAGAGCAGCAGCCAGGCTCATGGTAATATAGTGCCAAAATGAGTGGAGCGATGATATAGATTTTGAACACCTTGATAATTACTAGCATAGAGCAGGTTTGGACGTAAGAAGACGGTTAATTTTTGAGACTGGAGTTGTAGAACGTACATTAATATACAATGAAATCCCTGATGAAGAGAATAAAATAGGTATAGGGGATAGTACTTAATCATAGAAGTGTTCATAAACCGCGTCAACCTTGCCCAACCGAATAGTACTAATCGTCAGGTTGGCTAAGGGACTACATAGTGGAATAAAGAGAGGTAACTTGAAAGGTGTTGAGGAGCAAAGGGTCTCTGTGTTTCAGCAACCATCTGATGATTCATTCGAGTCACCAGTGCCAGCCGGCATATAAGTACCATCCATTGCGGTGTAGTAATACTCAGGGCAAACCGCAAGTTCATCTTTGATCGGAAGACGGGACGGCCTCGTATTAACTATTATCCGATACTGTAGATGACTAATCTAAATATTTGACACTATTCCAAGATAGGACTAAAGTAGCCCCTTATTATGTAAATTCTCCTCCACCCCCCTATATATGTGTTAACTATTAATATATGCAACTACGGAGCGACAACCTGGTCAAGACGTTGAAAAGAACAAAGAGGGTGTCGGATTTCCTGTTATTATTACAGGTAACCCGCTTTTAGCGAACACCAGTGAAACCGTCAGGAGGCCCTTTGCCCTAAAATCAACAAAACCCTAGGCCGTTGTACGGATTCCACTATATATATACCATACCCCAGGGGAAACACGTAACTGTTGGCTCCCCAAGAAGAGATTTGTTGGAAAATCCTCCAATAACCACTAGCGCGATTATGCACAGTGATAGTGCACTACATAGTACACCTTTCGGAGCTCCTATGCTAGTTTGGTATCCACTTTGGCGTATAAGGGAACAGAGTATCAGAGGACATTAAGACAATGAAAATGCTGCAGGGGCCCCTTGAAAACCGTGTTGACAGGCCAGAGGAGGCGGATGCGCTTTGCTGGCCGGAAAAAATGTGTGCTGTTGTTGGATTTCTGCCTCCTTGACGTGACAGCGGCTGTGCTTGTCCATCGAGCTCTGGGTCCCTGTTCTGCTTCACACTCGAAAAAAATACGGAGTATTGAAATGGGGAAATGCGTTGGATCAATACGCCTTATCCCTCAGTTACTGAAATTGACTGCCGTCAAAACTCTCCTGGGAGCCTCATTTCTCTGGTTGGTCATATTCCAATATTGTCGATATCAGTTCTGGCGAGACCCTCACTCTGCATTTTTCAATGACCGCGCTGGTGTTTACGACCTAGGCTACAGTCTGAGCCGTGAACGTGAAGCGCATCACTTCATTACGCGGTATAATGCGCCCACTAAGCCGCCTGAATCGATCAAAGGCGGTAGCCACCCGTTGTTTTGCGTTGCGTTTGTGACCGTCCGGCGAGAAGCGGACGACTACTTTGATCCCTCTATTGGGTCCCTCCTTGCGGGATTAGACCCACGAGAACGACGGGCACTCCATCTCAACATCCTCTTCGCCGATACAGACCCGACCAAGCATCCGAGCTGGGGTCAGAAATGGGTAGATCGGCTTGCCGATGTGGCGGAGAAATACAATATTACCGAAAACCAACTAGGGCATTTGAAGGAACTAGAGACGGAGAGAAACTTTTATGAAAAAGGGGTGTTGTATGTTCCCACCCCCTTCACTGAACCGAGATAATTTTTCCTTAGGGAAAATATTAACACGTCTTAGTGACTATGTATATGCTCTGAATTCATGCAAGAAGTCCAACGCTCCGTACACCGTAGTGTTCGAGGATGATATTATCATCGCGGAGGGCTGGATGGCAAAGACACTAAAAGCCTTAAGCGACATCAAACGTATGCCGTCGGACAAACGACCGTGGATCTACCTTCGCCTCTTCTATACCGAAACAGCACTAGGCTGGGAATCGTCTGATTTTGCATATAGGAATATGCCTCTCGTCTTCGCAACTGCTATGCTGCTTACGTTCGCTTGTCTAACTGTTATCCGTCGTCTTCGTTCCTACCGATCGCTGATAGACTTCCCAACAACCCTAGCAATAAGCATGGTTTGCGTTCCGGCTTTCGTTGCGCTTGTATATATGACCGGAAAATATTCTCTAGCCCCTCTCCATGGGGTTGTGGAAATGGCTCCATATGGATGTTGTACGCAGGGTATGGTGTTCCCGAGAGACCAGGTCGATGGGCTTATTGCTTATCTTCAGAAGAGAGGGCATGGGCAGACGGATACCATGATCGAAGAGTATGCTGAAGAAAGTAAATTGATCAGATATGCTCTTGTTCCGCAGCAACTTCAGCATGTGGGACTTAAGTCCAGCCGTGATAATACTGAGCTTAATGCACAGAGCACCTGAGCCTTTTACTTTGAGCAGAATAAACCTAGACTACTTAGGAAGGAACATGACCAAATTATACAAGAGAAGGAGATTAGGGAACTTTTGGATAAGCATGGTGCTGGTAAATAAAATCGAGGACACTTTTTTTTTGGATATCTGTAAATATAATATCTTTATCCCGTTTCATGACTTAAAATTTCCTACTACTATGCTCCCATGAGAGATTGATCTGCACTGCTTATAGGATTTTCGTGTTGGGGCCTCATCTAGTAGTACCATGGTATAGCTTGCAGTCAAACGGCGGCACCAGAGCCAGGTAAAACCTTGGTACCCAGGAACTGTTCCCGATAATCAGCCCGAATATATCCTCATCAACTCGGTGCCATATAAGTCAATGATGTCAGAGCTAAGGATATGCTTGTCTTGAGTCTTCGGGAACATGTCAAGTATAGCACTGAGAAGTACTTCCAATACCGTAAAAGTGTCAGCCTGGCAGCGAGTATATCTGTTGACTCTGGTTGCAGCATCCCATGGAACGGTGTTTACCACGTCCAGATTTTGGCTCCGTGGGAAGAAGATAAATTCTCGTCTTCCGGCCTCTCTGCTTCTTTTCCCTCTTTCATCTCACTATCCTTCATATATACTATCATATATCGTTGACACAGCCTACTCACACTCACTTAGGGTATATCCTTTCCCTTTCATTTCTCAAACACTCCGCTTTCTATCCTGGGACTCCTTCTCGCAGTGCTACTTCGGTGTTGCCCTGTATATCCTTGCCGGATATCATTCTTTTCTTTCTCAACGGCTTCTTATTTATATTAACTGGTAAGTCGTCCCGAAGAAGACTAGCGCCCTCCATGGGGCTCTGCTGTATCACATGACATATATCTCCCTTACATAATCAACTCATGACCCTTAAATCCATGTAACCTCCGAGATTTGATTATCAAGAGAAGAAGCAAAAAAAAGTTGTATCTATACAAAAAGAACATCTGCTGCTGCTGCCTCTCATCTTGCCTTGTCTTCCTCTCTGGTGGCTTTCAGCTGGAGGTTGAGGGCTCCCCTGGTGGACGGTCTAGCAGTTGACAAACGCATTCACAAGCTTCCCTCTTGGCTCAAGAAGCCTTCTTTTCTTTTTCCGCTGCCTCATTGTTGTTTCTTTTCTGCTGTTATTTCTCTCTACCTTGCACATAATACCTCTTTGTACACAAGCTCTCTCTGCGAAAGAGTGCACTTGTGGTCTGATTCTCTGCTGCTTCATTACGCTGTTTGGGGGACTTTGATTCCCTCAATTGCCACCTCTATCTCCCATGCCTGAGTTACGAGCGATATCACTGCGACCATGGCTGATTCACTTCCCCACAGCAGAATCGTGCCTATCATGTCTCCAAGAAGGTCAACTTCACAGCCGGCTAGTAAGGGATCCGCCGAGCAGACGGGGGAGGCAAAGATGGTGCAGAAGAAAGACCTGCACATCGAGTGCCTGAAGGAGCGGAGGCTCTACGCCGTGCCAACTCCGGGAGACGGTGAGCTTTTCAACTTCTTCCTGGGCTCATCTTATAGTGACGATAGCTAACGTATAGTGTATATGGAATAAAGGCAATTGCCTTTTCTACTCCCTTTCCGACCAGATCTTCGGCCACCAGGGCCGTCAAAAGGAAATCCGAGATCGGCTTGTTGAGCACATTCGCACAAACGCGACATACTTTGTACAGTTTGTGTCGGATGTTGGTGGAGAGAGACGGGCACCCAAGAGAGCAGCGGCTGCCCAGGCCAAATTGCTTTCGTCCAATGGCCGGGTAGCGACATCAGAGGGCCAGTGGGCCAAATTTGAGAAGCTGCTCTCCAAGATGAAGAAGACCGGGTTTTGGGGCGGGTCGGTGGAGGAATCAGCTCTGCCAGCTATCGAGAGATGTCTACGTCTATAGCGACAGGCATCACTCCTTCACCAGCCACTCCCGCTTAGGGGACCAAGACACCAGCCAGTGCACATTGCCTATCACGTGAGTTCTCAACTTCCCTTCAATTTATGGCTGCTTTTACGGCGAACAAGTCCTAATGATATCTATAGAACTTCCGGCACTATTCCTCAGTACGGAGTGTTGATGGGCCACATAACGGGGTGCCTGAGCTCTCGAGGCCGTCTGGCTGCCAGTTAGGTAGCCAGGGCTTGTCAAGTGAAGGGAGGCAGGACGATGGCGATGGGGCCTCATCTACGGATGATTCAACCACGGCAGCCAGAGAGGAAAATTGGCCCACGACCATTGCCGAGGCGTTCCCTGACATTGACGAGGACACCCTAAGGTGTGCGCTTAGGCGGTATCTCGCCAATCTCGAAAGGGTCGACCTTGACAAGGGCTCGCCGATTCTAGAAATTGACGACGAGACGTTCAAGGCCATCCTCCCTGCATTTGAAGCAGACTTTATCCGGAGTATGAAAAATCTCCAGGGTTTGCATGGTGTCTCGTCGTCTCGGCCCTCTTCTCTGGTTGCTAGCAACAGCCCACCCGTGCCTGCGTCTGCCTACGCCTCTGCCCCCGTGTCCACACCTGTCCCCAGGCCCGAACCGGAGGTGGAACCTGCAGCTCTGGGCTCCAGTCCCACCAAGCCTCGACGGCGTTTGATCAGGGGAGCCCGTCCGACACCACGGACTCTGTTGGGGTCATCCTCTCGCTCGTCATCACGCAACAGCACAGCCAGCAAACGGTCAGCTGGCCATAGTGATGACGATGATGATTCAGATGGCAACCGACCCCTAGTTCGACGCCAGCGTGGCAGGGACCGCAAGCGACGGATCCTCCAAGATGTGACCCTGGGTCTCTCAGACCGAGACGATAATGAAAACAACGACATAATCTCTGTCAGACCAAGAGTAGATCCAGAAGCGGTAGCCGAGCAGGCCGAAGGTTCTCTAGATGACGAAAGGGCAGCGGATCATGAGCAGATCGTAGACGGGTCTGTCTCGTCCGCCACCATAGAGGAAACAACATCTTCGAACGATGAAGCATCCACCGCTGGCGAAAGTGATAGCGAATTCGAAGAAGACTGTTGAACCTCCGCTCCTTTCTTCTATCTCTTTTCTTCTTCAGAGGTGTGTATCTCCTGGAGTACTCTCTGCTTGAGCCGCCGACCTCTGGACTCTGGCAGGCATAAAATAATAAGCTGGGCAAGATCTAGTCTCTCTCTTCTTTTTTATCTCCCTTTTGGGTCGAACAATGGAGTTGGGTTTTGGGTGGTTTGGAATGCATAAGAGCGGGTTTATGGGAGGGAATCTTGCATTGTTCTGCCGGCGTCCTGTTACACGGGAGATAGACATGTTTTCTATTTCTTTTTTACTTTGGCTACGACATGATGATAAACACGATAAGAAGAAAAATAATACGATTATGATACAAGAGACATGAAGTTCTGTTCATTCTTGGGGTTGTCTTTCTGAGTAACTTTGATGCTTCTCTATGATGCTCATTGGGGGGAGAAACAAGAAATATGGACTCTGAAGATATTTTAAAGTACAATCATCTCACGCAGTATTTACTGACACCCGTGATATCCTTCACTCACAAAGCCGTCTTTGTCTATTTGAACTTGTTGATAGCGGCGAGGATTGGCTCAGGGCTGGCACCGGCAACGGACTCGAGCTTCTGTCCATTCTTGAAGAAGATGAAGGTAGGCATGGCCCTGACGCCGAGCTCTGCAGCAAGCTCAGAGCACTCGTCGACATCGACCTTGTAGACGTCCACCTCGGCGGCGAAGGTTTCACTGAACTCGTCAACTTTGGGGGCGATGGCCTTGCAAGGACCGCACCAGGTGGCAAAGCAGTCGATGAGGACGAGCTTCTCGCCGGCCAGGGCCTTGTCGTAGTCTCCGCGGCTGGTTAGGTTGGAACGTTAGCTGAGTCTTCTCTTCACAACGAGTGATGATGGCGGGGTGTTTTGTGTGTGTGTGTGTGTGTGGGAGGGGCAAAACACATCCAGGGGGAGGGGGGAACGTACTTTTTGATTTCCTGGACGACCATGTTTGCGGCTGTGGGAGAGAAGAGCTGCGAGGCTGTTGATGAGAAGGGTCTTGTTCTTGTGTTTGGTCTTGTGCAGGAGGATGGTTGCTGTCGTGGTGAAGAGGAAGAAGGACGGGCGCGCGAGGAACTTAAATACGGCGAGACGGAGAGTGGGAGGAGGAGGAGGGGAAGCCGGCCCAAGAGCGGCCGGGATGACGTTGTTGCGAGCATGTTCTCTTCGGTAATTATTAAGACTCTTTTTATATAAGAGTGTATCTTGTGGATGAAGAAGAGCAGGACGAAAAAAAGCTCAAGGAGAACGTCCGAAGAAGAAAAAGAAACGGTCGAGGGTGGCGGCTTGGGGTGGTTGCAGGCGTTGGCAGGGGAGGCCTGTCAGCTAAAGGCTTTAACTGGGGTTAACTAGGGATTAACTGGCTTTAACTGGCTTTAACTGGCTTAGGGGCTCAAGCCTTAACTTGGGGGCTCCAGGTTGAATTAGTAATATGCAGACAGTCTAGACTCGCAGCGTTTCATCTACTTTTACATCTTATACAGACACGATATAGATGTTATTATGCTATACATAGTAGACTCTTCTAAAGAACGGCCATACTTCATCCTCTCTGCCTCCTGCTCTGGCGGTGTAAGACGGTCACGTCGAGTTGGTCTTCATTTACCATGGAATCATCCCTACGGATGACATAGTCGACCGTAAGGTATGTTCAACACTGTATGTTGTAGTCGTGTTCTATGTATATATGTAGCCGTGACCACCAGCTAGGATACGGACGGACGAGTTGATAATAACCGCAAGCCTGTCTATGCCATGCATATACACGCATGCACATGTACATACATGTAGTATTTATATCCTGCGGGGTGGTTCGACATCTCGAGAGTGGCAGCCAATACTCAGGTGGACGTGATGTGTGGCATCATCCGATGCAGACGCCATGCTGTATGATAAGAGCGGGCGGCCTGAGTCAACCATCCATCATAGCAAGACGTCGCCGACTCTCACACAAACCTGGACTTTTTCTTCTTGTCTTCTTCTGCCATGTACATATGAAGGTTGAGCTTGAGCCATCAAAGTCTCTTATATTTATTATCTATCTTTCTGCATGGCCCATGTCCATCTCTATCCCTGTCTGCCGTCTTCCACTCGATGGACCACGGAAGAAAGTTGACCTTTCAGCAGACAGGGACGGGACAGGACAGGCCATGCAGGCAGACACACCTCTATCTGTGGTAGTGCAGGAAGGAATTCAGGACGTGTGATGTTCGCATAGCAGGGGAGCGTTAAGGGAGGTTTCTTCATTCCTTCTTTCGGCCATGACTGAGCTGCTGGGAGAGAGAGAGAAAAGACAAGGGCCAACACAGGGGATATCAAAGGGGGATGAGAGAAGAACAAAAGAAAGGAAAAAAGGAAAAGCCTGAGATGGGAAGGGGGAACTACAATATTGACAAAAGAAAGGAAGGAAAAAGTGACAAAGGGAATAAGAGAGAGAGAGGGAGGGAGAAAAGAGCTTTGGTTCTGCGGCATCAAGAGGGATGAAAAGAAGAAGAAAAACATACCGACCCGACCGATCCGAGCGCCGGCAAGAAAGTAATGAAAACTTGGAGAGGGTATGATGCATTCGTGAGAGAGGAAAACAAGCAGAAGAAAACAACAATGAGGATTAAAGCATTAACGTACGACCGTCTTTTGGGAGCCCATCCGTCCGTCCGTCCGTTCCAGAGAAAGCAGAGAATGAAGGAAAGAAAAGGAAAAAAAGGAAAGGGAAGAGGATTAAGAGATACATGGTGTTGAACAACCGGGGTATGGAGAGCACGCTTTGCGAATCTGCAGCAGTAACGAAGACACAGGGGGGAAAAAGAAGATGCATGCGTGACAAATGAAAGATGAGGAGAGGACAGAGAGAAAAGGGAGTGATGCAATACGTTGATGATAGTGAGAATCTAGATCTCATATTCAGGCTTGGAGGGAAAGACGCCGGAACTGCTGAGTGACGCGGCGCTGTACCGTCTGGACTCTGCTCGACACAGGGTGACAAGCTTTGCACTGCCGGCACTGATATGGCGGATATGACGTTCCAGATCAACGCTGTGAGCACGGCGGATCTCTGGCTCCGTCTCGTCGATGGGGCTGACTTCGTTCTCGCTGTCGATAAATTCGGTGAAGAGGCCCTCGCGAGATTTTGCACGGGTCTCGGGGCTGATCAGACGAGCACGCTTGCCGACGCTGGAGTGCCATGTTGGCGGGTCTCCGTCGGCGTTGGCTAGTTCCATGCTGTCCTCGATCAAGGGGCCGATGTCGTCGACGACGAGGTCTCGGTGGCCGTCAGAGTCCACTCTAGCATCCGTGTCTTCTTCCTCCTCTTCCTTGGGCACGGGGAGAGTGCCGAAGTATTCATCGCTGCTGACTGCGTTGTCGTCGTCCAGCTGGCCCTCGGGCTCGATGGGGTCGTCCAGACGTTCACGAGTCGAGCCGGGGCTCTTGAGGGGTGCCTGGGAGAGACGTCTGGATGGGCGGCCGGAGAGCCAGCTGCCCTCTGAATCTATGGAGGCCAACGACTGGGCTAAGAAGGTGCTGTTGGGCCTGGTGTCGGGGCCAGGAGCGTAGGCTCCCGTCGACATGCCGCTGATGCTGTACATTTCCGCACCGCTCATCCGGTGGGAGGCGGAGTACGAGTCGTCTCTAGGGTTGGAGAACGGCTCGGGCGAGTACACACGCGACCCCTGGGCTGCCACAGAGCCATCGTCGAGGTGTTCGGTGAACTTTGAGGTGATGGACTGGGTATCTGTTCCGACACGGTGAGAAGAAGCAGTGGTGGCTATGGGTGCGGAGGGGTGGTACGGCTGGTTGATCCGGGATCCTGAGCCACGAGAGGTGACTGAGAACTCCGACGAGCTGTTCTTTGGGAGGGCGTTTAGCTTGCGACGATGGGTGCCTCGTCGACGGAACAGTTGGGTCCAGGTCCGGCCGAGCTTGGTCTCGTTCTGGGTGGTGCTGGGCTTGGTCGATGCCTCAGAGACGGAAGGTTGGCGGAACGCAGGGTGTTGGCGTATGTCTGGGATCTCGTCCTGGTGCCCATTGGGGGGGATGGCGAGTTCGAGTGTCTGTCCATTGCGTGAGACAAGGGTAGCTGGGGCGGGGACCACTGGAGGGATATCTATTTCTTCGTCTTCTTCTTTCAACCCGGTGGAGTCGACGGGGTCCTCCTTGATCAGGCTTTCCTTTGAAGGGTCACGCAGCCATGAGCTAGGCTGTTCTGAAGCCCTGGGGACTCCCATTCCGTCGGGGGAAACAGAAGAAGAAGAAGACAGGTTGGCCTGGCTGCCGGCCGTGAACGTCTCTCGTTCTTGTTCATGTTCAACTGGTGGTGGTGGTGGTGGAAGTGGTGCCTCTGCTGTTTCTGGCTCGGGCTGTGGAGGTGGTTGACGAGAGGCCGCCGCCAGAGCCTGCTGTTGTTCCCTGAGGATCTGTCTCTTAACGAGTCTCCGTCGTCGGTCACGATCCATGAGCTGGCGCAGAGCACCGGCGTCCATGGAGTCGGCGAGGTCTTCGATCTTCTTGCTGCTGTTGGCGGAGGAATACTCTGTCGAGAACCATCTGGGCTTGATCTTGTCCTTGGTGGTGGACGACCTGGATATCTCCGCCGTGGACGGGAGAGAGGTGCGATTGCCATCTCCATAGCGGAGGAATGGCCGTGGAGACAAAGCGTTGAGGGCACCAAGCTTGAAGGTGTAGGACGACTCTGCCGGGTCTGAGACGAGCGGGCTGGAGTAAGAGGTAGCAGCGGTGGCAGTGGTGAAAGGGTCGGAGAGGTGTCTGTCTGCGGCCTTGCTCGAATCTGCCCGGTTTCTCTTGGGATCCCAGACCAAGCTGCCCATGCGTTTGATTTCCTGCTCCCGTTCGGCGTCGTTGCGTCTGCGACGCTCAGAGCGACGCCTCAGGATGCTGGGCTCGGTAGCATTGCGTCTACCGTGCAACGTTGGGACCGGATAAGCTTCACCATCGCCCTGCTGAGACATCGTCTTTGGCGCGGCCCGGAGTTTCGAAGGGGAGAGCGCATTGACGGAGGCAAAAGTGTCCACCGAAGTGGGCTGTCGAAGCGTTCGACCGTCAGGCAGGGTCATGGGCGACGAGAAGGCAGACGACGTGCCGTCAGCAGTGGTAGCGGCCGTGGCAGTCGTGGCAGCTACAGGAGTGGAAGAGCGGTGGAATGGGGAGGATGCGTTGCGACCCGGCTGCAGAGCTGGGCCGTACTTCTGACGCTTGCTGTCTCTACGGACAAGCTTGCTGCCGGCTGAGAGGCCATCGTGACCGTCCGTCGTCTGGGCTGGCGGAGTGTGTGGTGTGGTGGCTGCTGCTGGTGCCGTGGTCGTTGCGAGCTGCCGCTGTTGCTGCTGCTGCTGCGGCTGATCGACGGTAGCGGCAACGGCGTAGGCCTCGTCGTCGCCCTTGCGAGCTCGTTTCTTATGACGGCCAAAGGGCCAGAGAGCCATGACGACCGGCTTCAGACTGCGCGCCAGCGCAATGGCCTTGCACCGGGCAGACCACGGCCAGCCAACCCGCTAAGGCTCGTCAGGCGTAAAAAGGGAAAAAAAAAAGTGACGTGTTAGGCTGTTGATAGGGACGAAGTATACGAGAAGATCAGAGGCGAAGCGACGGGAAGAGACAGCGACATCAACCAGAGAGAGACAGTGATAGAGAGAGACGGGTGATAGAGAGGAAAAAGGAGAGACAGAAGAAGAAAAAGAAGAAGAGACAGCCTGTCCTGGCTTGCTTGTTTCTTGGTTGTTGGAGTGAAAAAGTGAAGATGTTTTTGTGTTCCTTGGTTTTTTTTGGTGAAGAAAAGCAGCGGAAGAACTTATGACCGCGAGAGAAGATATAAAGAGTGTAAGAGTGTAAGAGTATAGAGTATAAGGAGTATTATGAGGAGGGATGTTAGTTTCAGGGTGATGGTGATGCTCTACATGCAACTGTTAGGCACCAGGAAGATGAAGCTGCCGCGATTACAAGTGGATGGCCTGATGGCAGCCTTGTTTCATAGGATACACATTACAGTAAGAGCACTAGAAGACAGGAGGAGGGTGTGTATAGATCATATCTGGATGTTACATGTCCTGTTACTGGCCAGGCTCCTCTTCGGCCGTAGGGGTAGGAGTAGCAGACGTCGAGACAGGCCGTCGACGGTCTCTGGCAGACGGAGGAGGAGGAGGCAGGATGGAGTACAAGGCTGCCGGTTCACTGCTGCTGCTGCTGCCGCCGCTCCTCTCTTCATCTGCCCTGCGATCTGGTTTCACAGAGATGTTCTCTCCCGGTTTTAGGCTGTAGTCCCTGGCCTGTTGGTGCTGGAGTCTCTGTGGCACTCCCGTCCTGGAAGAAGAGGAGGAAGAAGAAGTAGTAGTAGTAGTGGACGTAGAGAATCCGAGTATCTTCCTGGCCTCCTGCAACGCGACGCCAAAGTCAAAGGCATCGCTTCTGTCCTCGAAGCCAACCCCCAGCACAGCCTTCTTGCCTTCGCCCTCGACCCTCACGGCAAAGAAGCGCGAAGAGTCGATCGCATGCTCGACCACGCTGGGCTCCACGTACGGCGCCGCAGCGAACAGGGCGCCCGTCTCGCCGTCTTCGAGGACGATGTCGGTCCTCACCTCCACGCTCTCTTCTTCCTCGAGCTCGTCGGGCAGCGCCGCCAGCGGACGGTTGGGCGTCCTCAATTGTGCGGCAGGAGTAAGCGTAGGCACCGCGCTCTCTACTATGCGGAGGCGCGCGGTGAAGATTTCTCTCGTCTTGTTGCCGTCCTGGGCGTCGGGGGCAGTCCAGGTCGAGGCCTCGTAGCCCTTCATGGAGGTCAGCGGTGGGATGGAGTAGACATGCACTGCCTTGCAGGTGTAGAGGACGCGCTGGATGGCCTCGGGGGGCAGAGGCTCGCCTGTCCTTGGGTCCATCGTGGTCCTTTTTTTTGTTTTATTGTATATATCTCTTGTTCTACTG
The DNA here is from genome assembly GCF_000151145.1 of Microsporum canis CBS 113480. Lineage (NCBI taxonomy): Eukaryota > Fungi > Ascomycota > Eurotiomycetes > Onygenales > Arthrodermataceae > Microsporum > Microsporum canis. The sequence goes on from NW_003299167.1 coordinate 2,173,397, forward strand.
TTGTTATGTTGTTGTTATGTTGTTGTTACTGTTGATGTGTAGATGATTACAGGCCCGGACCTTGCAACGTCTATCTGTAGATCATGTTTATGGAGTCATGAACTTCATTTCGAGTAAACATGTATGAGAGTAAACATGTATGAGAGTAAGCGTGTACAGTGAAGGGTGATAGAAGTCGCCTCCTTGCTCTGTCTATCCCCGAACATGAACCCCCTTGGCCACTTTCTGGTCGTTCAATATATCAATATATTGAGCCCCCGCCCGGCCGTGCCTGGGAAGATTGAAATATATTAGCATTTCTTTTTCATTAATATTTTTTTCACCCCCTCCGCTGGGCCCTTCTTAAGCCAGTGTCACATCAGGAGCTCTCAATCTCCTTTCCACGTTTCAACCGGTGTAACGCGATATTCCCACACCTTGTTGTGCAGGCTGTCAGGTTCTCCCGGTGTTGATCCGTTCGAGCCCAGCGCCATGGGGTTGGCCGGTCCCTGTACCTGTACCTGTGCAAGGAGGCGAAAAAAAAAATAAAAAAAAAAACGGAGTCAGGCGGGACACAAGATAGACTCTCAAGTCAGTAGATACGAAAGATAAACATCAGAACCAGATCTTGATCAGTTCCTCGCTGACGGCACTTGGGGTGAGCACGCCCGCCTCCGTGATGAGTGCGGTTATTAGGTGCGGTGGTGTGTAGTCCACGATATCGGGAATCAGTCGCTGGTCGTCTTTCGAGTCGGAGGACTTCGGGCTCTGCTTCTCGGTGGCCGTGGCCGTCTTGAAGTCGATAACCCGCTGATCGACCGGCGAATCATACTGGCCAAGCGGGAACAGTCTCACAAACTTATGGCTCTCGGCAACAACATAGAATGGTTTCCCCATCGCCTTCGCAAGCAGGCCCATCTGGTACGTTCCCATACGGGATATTATACCCCCGTTCTCGACTACCCCTTCAGCCCCCACGATGACCGTGTCTACCATCCCCATCGAGTACGCAACCGCAGACTCGGGCACCGTCGCGACGGGAACGCCCTTGGAACGCAGTATCTCGACCGTATCCATCCCTTCGGGTACGGCGCTACGTGACTTCTCGTGGCTGTGGCCGTTCGGGAGCACGTAGATGACTCGGAACCGAATAGCTGGAGCACCTTGGCTCCCTTCCCCCGCAGCCTTCTGCAACATGGCGCCCACCGCACGAGATCCCCCGTTGGTCAGCACGGTGCTGCCGTCTCTGACAAACCCGCTCCCAAAGGCCGCAATCTTAGCTCTGCTTTCCTTGGCTCGCTGTATGAACAGCCGTCCGTTCGACAGCAGGTGAGCTCGGATGGCATCAAAGTCGCCGGCCGGACCCAGCTTCCCCGGCCGCTGAAGCGTCGATATCAGGTACCGCTGGAAGAGATCTGTGCCGGCAGATAGGCCGATGGGGTTGGGAATGGACCGTTTGAGGTGTTCGGTGTGTTTGTTTAGTAGATCGAGGGTTTCGGAGATGGTAGAGGAAGGCGAATGGGTTAGAAGCAGGACCAACGCTTCTATAGCGGCTATAGGCATCGTCAGGTCGGGGTCTGTCTGCAGGAGCTTGTGGTATGTAGCCACAATGCTGTCTCGTCTGTTAGATCTTCACGCCACAGTGTATATACTGGTACGTATAACCGGTAGACTCACTCGAACGGCTCGGTATCCCCATTTGAAGGGGCCTCCAGGGCTGGAGACATGTTGGCTTGTAGCAGCACTGCAAATATCAACAATCCTTGACTGATGAGACTGATACTCAAGCTTTGTAGCCTCTTCCCTCCCTCACCGCGGGGTAGCTTCTTCGGTACAAGTGAGCAAGTCTTGCAGCTAGATTGGTTGCCAGGCGTCCTCCCGTAACAGACACGCTTGTTAAACAGCAACAGGCCGTCCCGTATTCCTTGTACCGTCTTGTCTCTCTTCTTAATTCTCTTTCTTCATCTTTTCTTTTCTTCGATGACTCTTTTTTTTGGCTCGAGAAGGGAACAAGATAAGTTTGACTTGTTTGCACACACTAGTCTACTTTAGGAAAGTTGCTTATCATGTAAACAAAAGCTCGATGTTTTTTTTTATCTTCTTCTTCTTTGGAGTAAAAAAGGACAGAGTTGAACAGCTTGCAGACAGCTGGATAAGAAGATGGCGTATAACTCGAGGGCGACCCAGCAGTACCATGGCGGCCAGCAACATAACCGCCGGCAGAAGAAGGAGAACGATACAGATGCATTTCTACGCCTGGTAGGTGAGCGGCTCGGATGATATTCGAGAGAGAGAGAGCGTGGTGTTGACGTGTGATATATAGCCAGACAAGGTCATTGCAGGCTGTATCAACGATATCGGCATTCCGTTCACGGTGGCAGACCTGCTCAAGCCAAATCCACAGCAGGTCCAGATGGTATTTGAATGGTTCGCCGAGTTGTTTATGAACACTACACGAGAAACCGTGGAGCCGGCCATGCTTGCGGCAGCAGAAGATATTGCCGGTGACCAGGCAGATATATTTCCACCAGACACACGCAACTTGATGGGATTTTTGGTCTCGTTACGGAAGTTGATGCTACAGGTTGGTCTCCCTCGTTCATCGAGCTCTCGTTTTACCATGCTAACCGAGCATCCGGTAGTGCGGAGTTCATGATTTCACATTCACCGATATTACCAGGCCCACGTACGACCGAATTGCGAAGATATTCTCGTATCTAATCAATTTTGTACGCTTTCGGGAGTCCCAGACGTCGGCGATTGACACGCATTTCAACAAGTCCGAGGATACAAAGATGCGCATTGAAGCGTTATATGCCGAAAACCAAGAGTTGGAACAGCGGCTGGAAGATATGAAGAGACAGCAAAGGGAGATGGATGGTCTGGTGAGGGAAAAGACGAGCCGGAACGACGAGTTGAAATCCCGGCTGTTGGAGTTGAGGCGGAATCAGGAGCGGGTGGCAGAGTCGTTTGAAAGGGTGAAGGGTGAAAAGGCAAAGAAGCAGGCCCTGCTAGAAGAAAAGACAGAAAAGCTGTTGAAGAGTCGCCAGGAGTGTGAAAAGCTACGCCCTTATGTCTCACAGAGCCCCGAAAGCCTACAATCTGCCCTGACTGAACTATCCGACAACCTGGCTCATGATAAAAACCAAGTAGACGGCATGGAGAGGAGGATGCGTGCCCTGCGGACATCGATGAACACCTTTACCGTTGTGAATAATGAAGTCCAGAGCTCCATCAAACTACTAGAAGATATATTGGTAGAGTTACAAAAAGAGGACGACCAGGAATCCAAAGGCATCAAAAATAGGGAGGCCCTCGCCGAGAGAGGGAATACAGTGCGAGAGGTAGCGCACACTGAGAAGCTCCTCCAGTCGCAACTCGCTCGCTGGCAGGAACGCATAGAGGCCCTGAGGAAAAGCAGTAGGGAGAAGGCAGAGCTGGCTCAGGCTCGGATGGAAGAGCTTCACACCATACAAAAGCAGCTTCGAGAGGAACGAGCCGAAAAGCAGCGAGAGATGGAGCGTAGGCGCATTCGGATCGAGCAAACTGAGAAAAAGGTACTGTTTCTATACATATATCCCTGTCAACTGAAACTGCGCAACTAACAAAATTTGATAGATGGCCGATCTCAAGGAGACTATCGAGGATGAGATTCATCGAGCGCACGATGAATACTTGAAGATGGAATCCCATATCAAGCTCTACACGACCGAGATAGAAAAATGCCTCTAGGGGGTTGATGTCGACTTTTTTCATGTACGATAATGATTTTTTTTAAGATACCCACAGCATCGCCGGAGTTTTTTTTTTTTTTTTTACTTGGAAGTATTGATAATATGATATGATGACAATGATTTTCTATCGTTTCTACTATTGTTCGCTAGATTTGGTTTCTCATACTATATCGCTCCGTCGAACCGAAACCACTTCTTCATAATCTGCTTCACTCGGACGGTCTTGACGCCAGACAGCCCTTCTCTTACTGATCTGGTCATCGAATTCAAAAGGGGAACTTGTGCATCCCATATCCTGGAACCACGCTCTGCTTCATCCCCGTCATGCACAGGTTTGCATTCACACAAGACCAGCTCGACTCCTTCTCTGGTAGCGGCCTCTACTGCGAGAGCAGATGTCCTTGATAACCCCTGTGCAGAGAACTCTACCGTAGATGAATGGATAGAGACCATATTGACCACGGCAAGCACAGCACTGCCTTGATAAAGGCTGCTACCTCCTTCTTGCCCATCTTGATTTTTCCGTACCCTGAAAGCACAGCCTAGATATGCCCTGAGGTGCTCGATGGCAGGGCAGAAGACCAACTTCACCCTTTGAGAACGGGATATTAAATCGAGTGTATTAGAGAGCAACCAGTGGTGGTTTTCTGTATCTTCTTTCTCATCTTCCTCCGCTGCTTCTCCTCCGTTCTCTTCTGCTCTGGTTGAACCGAACCGCTCCCGTGTCAACGACTGAGCCTGTATATCCGCGTATAACTCTTCGATAAAGGCATCCCGAGTCGAACACGAGATTAAAGTCACTGTCGAAGCATCGCTCTGTAGAAGATGCTGTATAAACTCGACAACGGAGTCGAATATCGCGATGCTCATGCTGATCTCAGGCCTGGAGACACTGGCTCCTCACGAGGGGTATCTGCCCTTCATCTATGGCGTTTTCTCACTGCATATTCAATTCCTTCTCCGTTTCTTGACAGCAGATGTTTATTATGCTTGTATGTTTGGTTCTTGGTTGCTGTGGATGAAAGATGTCACGTCGCCGTTTTTGTCATGTGGCTCAACATCTCGAACTTCTTCAACATCCAAGAGAGAAAAACAAGCACGCACAAAACACGAATTTCAACCCCAGACCAGGGGAAGCCTTTTCAAATCGATCGTTCGATGTCACTCATCGGCGGCAAAGTGGGGGAATTAATAAAAAGTTATTTTTGATATAGCTTATCATGGAGACGATATCACGGATCTCATCGATGCTAGAAACAGGTACAGCCCAAGAAAAACCCTTTGGAGGAGAGCACTTCCGTCTAACTCATGGCCTTCTTCGCAGCTCGAGAGCTCACCCTTGAAGCTGCTCAGTCTGCAAGTTCGGTTAGAAGCTTGAGACCGTCCTCCTACCCCCCCCGCACCGGCTCGGTATCGCAGATCAAGAAGCTGCTTGATAGCAGAAACGACCGAGATATACTAGACGGTCTACGTAAGGTCATTTCGGTACGATGGCTGGTGCTGCCCTTGACTATTGCTGAATATGTTCGATTACTGAAGAAAAAGCTTCCTCTAGTTAATGTACCGGGCCGAACCATGTCTTCCCTTCTTCTCTGCTGTCGTCAAGAATGTCGCAAACCCGAATATAGAGGTGAAGAAGCTGGTGTATATATACCTGCTCCACCATGCAGAAGCCGAACCAGACCTTGCGTTACTATCGATTAATGCAATTCAAAAGTCCCTGACGGATCAGAATCCACAGGTTCGTTCTTTGGCTTTACGGACAATGTCGGGGATAAAGGTGCCTGTGATCAGTCAGATCGTTTCTCTTGCTATAAAGAGAGGATGCGGGGATATGAGCCCTCATGTCCGTAAGGCTGCTGCACTAGCAATTCCAAAATGCTACCGTCTCGATCCGGGGACGCTGCCACAGCTCGTCGATTACCTTTCCATTCTACTCGGAGATAGCCAGTATTTTGTCGTTGGGCCAGCCGTTGCTGCGTTTTTGGAAATATGCCCGGAGAAAATTGACCTCATTCACAAGCACTATCGTAGCCTTGTGAAAAAGCTAGTTGATATGGATGAATGGAGTCAATTGGTGACACTGAGGCTTATGGTCTACTATGCCAGGAAATGCTTTCCTAGGAGGACCCAAAGAGTAAAGAAGACAACCCCCAAAGGGTTCTACGACGAAGATAATGAAGAAGATAAGGATGACGGCAATCTTAGCGAGGAAGAATTTGAAATTATCGACCCGGATCTCGAATTACTCTTGAAGGCTTGTAAGCCATTACTCCAAAGCCGGAATTCAGCCGTGATCGTGGCCGTCGTCCGCTGTTTCCGCTATTTAGGGACGGTAGAGCATCTGGAATCGGCCACAGGGCCATTGATTGCCCTACTCCGCAGCCCGCAGGACCTGCAACATGTTGCATTATACAATATCATTTCCGTTGTCCTCATATCTCCAAAACCGTTCGTGAAATATGCATCCCACTTTCTTGTTAGGTCCACTGATATACCGCATATCTGGCGTTTAAAACTGGAAATATTGACCATGCTCTTCCCCCACTGCGGTATGCACTTCAAGGGTGTGATACTCAGTGATCTAGAACATTTTTCCAATGGGTCGGATCATGATCTAGTTCGCGAGAGTGTCCGTGCTATTGGGAGATGTGCGGAAGCCCATAGTGGTTCCTCTATGCGCTGCCTTCAACTTCTTCTTCGTCAGATCTCAAGTGCTGATGACGTTTTGGTTTCAGAAGCTGTAACTGTTATTAGGCATCTCATCCAGCAGGACACTGCGTCTCATAAAAACACTGTGGTGATGCTTGGGAACCATCTTGGAACTACGAGCAGCCCAGGAGCTAGGGCAAGCATTATATGGCTAGTGGGAGAATTCGCCGGAATCGACACCCATAACAACATTGCACCAGATGTATTACGCCTCCTGGTAAAAGGCTTTGCAGATGAAGCGGAACCGGTAAAACAGCAAATTTTACTATTAGGAGCAAAAGTATACCTACATCATCTCCTTAATGCCCCTGCAACCTCCAATGACCCCAAGAGCCCCTCAGACCATGAGCAAGGTGGCGATAATGAGTTTGATGTGAATGGCCAGGTTACACCGAAGGAAGAGGATTCTATTACCACACTATGGCGGTACATTCTCCTGCTAGCCCGGTATGACACTTCATATGACCTCCGTGACCGAGCTCGTCTATATAAATCTCTCCTTGCCGTGCCTAGTTCAACACAGCTTGCAAGCCTTCTACTTCTGGCACCTAAACCGATTCCTCACACTTCAACACCATCCGAAACGAGGAATAACTTCCTTATTGGCTCATCAACTCTGGTAATCGGTCCTGAGGCCGGCCTGCATGGCTTGAGAGGCTACGAAGATCTTCCTGACTGGGTTGAACCTGGGAAAGAGCCCGATCCAAAACTCCGCGACGACGAGTCCAGTAAATCTGGTGTAGGTTACGGCGAGAAGATTAATACAACAGCTGGAGAACGACTGGATAAAGCACTACAGGAACATAACGTATCTGGGAAAGGGAATATGAACGGGAAAATAAGCAATGTCCCGAAGAACATGTCTCTAGATGATTGGCTGGCTGAAGAAGAGGAAGAGGATGAATATGAGGAAGATGAAGAGGGTGAGACAGAAGAAGAAGAGACGGATGAGGAAGATGATGAAGACGAAGAAGGGGAAAGTGAATATGAAACTGATGAGTCTGGTGAGGAAGAAGACGAAGGACAGAACCACCAGTACGCCCAGTCCGGAGTTGAATCTGCAAAACTACTCAAGTGAGCTAAATCTCTTAGCAATATAGAAAGGCATATATTTACCAGCATGGTGTAAATTAGCACCTTAAAAAAGTCATTCCATGAAGATAAATGCGTTATTATAGTATATTCTATCAATACGTAGGTGGGCATAATAACAAAACATATGGATGCATATTGCAGCTCACATCTGTAAGATGGAAGCCCTCAAAGCTATCATCATATATGTAGTTTGCTGTCGGCCATCTAGGGATGTGGCGTTGTCATCATGGTCAAACATCAATGAAACCAACCAATTAAAGAAAAAGTATGCACCAAAAGGTGTGCTTAGTATTGATATATTCAGGATCACTCGGAATTATACAGTGAAACCCTGTGTATATATATATATATATCTTTGGCTTCTTGACGGTATCGCTTCTACTTTCTAGGCTGTGTCACATTGAGAAAGATGACTTCTCCATGAATCTTCTAGCCATGGCGATGATTAGACGAGTGGGAATGTGTCTTATAGCCATGACTATGGAACGCCATGTTATCCATTTACGCGTTTTGTGTCTCTTACCCGGATCTCTACTTGATAGGTCCTTTTAACACTGGGAGAATGGACACTTTTTTTCGGCTCTGTTCCGCCAACACCTAGGTATTCTGTCCACCTTGGAGATTGTCGATGGCAGCTTTTGATATAAGAATAGCTGGAATATAATCAGATATCAATTGAAGTAAAAAGAAAAGAAAGAAGAACAAGGAAATTATTATTTAGCGCGTAGAGCGCCATATCCAAGAATGAGTAAGCCATGTCAGAGCTGACTTAACGGATTACCAGCTTGAACAAGAGGAAATAAAATGATTAGCTCTCCTGAAGCCTCTAATAATAAGGATTCTCCTTTCTCTGGGAGAGAGAAAATTAACGGCAGTTAAATGACCTTCAGATATGGTCAAGGAGTCACACGTAGCGAAATGAGCGAAATTAAATCCGAATAGGTTTTGGGGTACCGATCTGGACCCCCACCGGGTTTGAGAAACTTGATATCATGTGAGAGGCCATGGGCCATAGGAATTTTGAGGAACCAAATCGGAAGAGACCGTGGGTATGGGTTATTAGAGAATCGAAAGTAATGATAACAATAGAGAGAGCAGGGAATAAGGCCAGAGAGCGGATAAGCGGCTTACCAGCGCCGACTAGGATATAATCAGTAAGGGTTACTTTGAAAAAGAGCCTCGGGGTATATTGATTCAAGTCGTACCTGTAAGCTTCCGCGACGCGGGGATGACGACGCTTGAGCCTCGGAGCCACATCATCTACCTGACGCTGGGGTTCATCGTCAGATAGCTCGGAGGACTCACCCTGCTCACTTTCATAAGCTGTCTCTTCTACAACAGGTTTGTGAGAAACAGTCTCTTCCGCAGTCTCTTCCGAAACCTCTTCTGCAACCTCTTCTGCAACCTCTTCTGCAACCTCTTCTGCAACCTCTTCTGCAACTTCTTCTGCCTCGTCTGCAAATTCTTCTACCTCTTCTGCAACTTCTTCCGGAACTTCTTCTGCAACTTCTTCTGCAACGTCTTCTGTGATCTCTTCCACAACAGGCTTGCGAGGAACAAGTTTATGTTCTGCCATCATCTCCCTCTGACGAGAGATGAGTTCCTTGATAGGAACCAATTCTCCATCAGAGGGGAATTCAGAGAAAATCGGATCACCCATCATAAAGGGCCAGTCCTCCGTATTCCGGATATTTTCATTAAACTCCTCGGCTGGTTTATTTAAAAAGTATTTGGAAATTGACATTCCCGGAGGTAGGGAAGCATAGGGGGGTAATTTGCAAACGTCATCAAGATCACTGAATATCGAAGGTAATGGCCGACCAACGGGATGAGGCGGCCTCCAGACTGCCAGCGTGGGTTAGACGTGTATGAAGATAAAAAATGACGGGGCTTACAGAACAAATTGACATACCAATCTGGCCGTTTGCAGCTCTATTTTCTGGGGTATCCAAATCATAGAATCCTTCGACATGGTTATCAGGCCGACGTGACGGAGGGCCGTCCCTACCTTTACGGCCCTTTCCACGCCATGATTGGCGGGACGGTCCATCCCATGAAGCTGGTGGTGGGCCATCCGCTGGGTATTCCGGATAATCACTTTCTCGGCGACGGCTGGGGCGACGGGAGTGATAGCCTGGAGGGGGAGAGTCGTTGTAGTGGTATGGTGGCATAGGGCCAGGAGAATCATACTCGTAACCATTCATTGGTGGGGGAGGACCATGAGGATCATATGGAGGGTACCCATATGGAGGCCTGTGATGCCATTCTTCCTGGTCTGGGGAAGCTGGCGCTGGATGATCATATCCAGATTGATGGTAACCGTAAGAATGTGATGGGTGAGAAAATGAACGCTGAGGTGGTCCTCGCTGGCTAGGAGGGAATTCGTCACGGTATTGATGTCTTGCCCCATCAGATGTTTTCTGGCGCTTTGACGGACGTGGATGCTTATGGAAACCGCTATTAAACATGAACGTTAGCAGGTCTCAGAGTAAGACGCAAAAAAAAGGCGAATAATGTACAGTTACTCATTCGACTTACGGTGATGTCTCATGCTGGTACTCTGGACAATGTTGGGCCATATGATCGAAAGATCCACAAGTATAACATGCTGGTGGTGGTTGATCTGGGGGAAATTGAGCGTTCATAGAGTGAAAAGATGCATGACTTTGACCGCTCTTCTTCGAACGGTAACCGTAGCCACCCCTACTCCCACGATGTGATTTGTTGCCAAAACCTGGGGCTGACCGTCGACGTTGGAACCCTTCATCCGGGGAGCCCATCTGCTGAGGTACCATACTTGGTTGCAGCTAGAATCACAAGTGATGCATAAAAAAAGAAGAAAAAAGAAACGAGAACAAAGGAAGAATGAGGACAGCCAGGCCTGAGTTTGTGGTCGTTTTCTGAGCAGACAGGCGCTTTATCTCATGCTTGGGTCCAATATTGAAGCTGTCAAAACACGATATTGACCAAGACCTCTGCAATGTGGCATTGCCCACCGCGCTACGGAAGGCCGTTATGAACCTGATACTGGTGGTATAATATGGTGTCTGAGAATACCGGAAGTTGAAGGGTATTCCGGCCGGTCATTAAGTACGAATTCACAGCGATTGCTCTGGAGAGTGAAGTGTCTGATTTCAACCTGACCGGAACAACGCAAGGGTCTTATCTCAACTGAGACCAAGATGAGGGATGTCGGGTTCCCCAGAACCATCCAGCTTGTACCGAGAGGTAATGAGATGCAGCAAAAGGTGAGGGTAAGAATAGAAAAAGAAGATGTATCCAAAAAATGAAGCTGACCTTTCGTTTCGTCCTCTTTCACTTCATCGTTTGCGCGCAAAAAGAACGAAGAAGAAAGTTGAAGTTGCGAAAAGCAAGAGCAAGTTTGGGAAATTTCATGGCTTCGGAGTTTTATTTTTCCCTTCCAGGCCCAAAAAGGGGGGTCACGTGTAGTCTTTATCAGATCTTGGACTATGTCCATATATATACCATGATTCACTAGCAGCTATAGAGATGTATGCGGTGTCAGGGAATATAAGATATTTCGATTGAGGATAAATTAAAGAAACAGAGAATTTCCCCGTCCATAGAAGCGCTGTCTCGGGAGAATGCATATCGATGTACGTGATTATGTAAGTATATACTTAGTCATCCATCTTTGTATCAAAAAGTAGAAAACGACGAAACGAAGCAAGCTGCAACTGTCAGCTCTTGTGCTGTTGGCTCTATGTATAAATCATGAATGCTCTCCACTCCTAGCCTCTTGACGCCCTCTATCAAACCATGCGAGTCCCGTTCTCTCAAATCCCTCCCTCGTTATTTCGCCCTGTACAGCAGATACCTATCAACCGTACCCTTTTCCAGACAATAGCACCCGCTTTTAGACCGCCCAACTGCACCGGATAAAGGGTAGGATAGAGGCCTTGCTACCCTTACATACTATCCAGCACTCTTCACAGGCGTCATGCCAGGTCTTCCAAGTTAGTGCGGCCAGAACCGTTGTAATATGTGATGTTTTGGCCCTTGCCTAACTTGTTTATCTTTGCAATGTAGCTAGCATCGACTTGGACGAGTGCATCGAACGGATCTACAAACGTGAACTGCTGGCAGATTCAGTTATTGAGGCGATATGCTCCAAGGCGAAGGAGCTGCTGATGAAAGAGAGTAATGTCGTACACATTGCTGCTCCCGTCACCGTTGTCGGCGACATTCACGGCCAGTTTTACGACCTGATTGAGATCTTCAAGATCGGGGGATTCTGTCCAAATACGAATTACCTCTTTCTCGGTATGCACCTTGTATACACGCTTGTTTATTTGTTTTCTGACTTATGTACAAGGCGACTATGTCGATCGAGGACTCTTCAGCGTGGAGACAATTTCCTTGCTTATCTGTTTAAAACTCAGATACCCTGAAAGAGTGCATCTTATCCGGGGAAACCATGAATCGCGAGGCGTCACACAGTCCTACGGCTTCTACACCGAATGCGCTCGCAAGTACGGAAATGCTAATGTCTGGCATTACTTTACCGACATGTTCGACTTTTTAACCCTAAGCGTGGTAATAAACAACCAGATATTCTGCGTTCACGGTGGCCTCTCCCCATCCATTCACTCGATAGACCAGATTAAGATCATCGACCGGTTCCGCGAGATACCTCATGAGGGCCCCATGGCTGACCTGGTCTGGTCCGATCCAGACACAGAGCGAGATGAGTTTTCCTTATCTCCTAGGGGCGCAGGGTACACTTTTGGAGCACAGGTGGTCAAGAAGTTTTTAGAAGTGAATAGCATGTCTCACATATTACGCGCACATCAGCTATGTCAAGAAGGCTACCAGGTGCTCTACGACGATCGGCTAAGTACCGTGTGGAGCGCACCGAATTATTGTTATCGATGTGGGAATTTAGCAAGCGTCCTAGAAGTCAGTGACACCGGCGAACGGTTCTTCAACATCTTCGATGCGGCACCGGAAAATAATGACGTTCACCGCGGAGATCAGTCGAACCAGCAAGGGAAAGACGGACAGAATCCTGTTATTGAATATTTCCTATGATATCCTCGATAATATATGCAGAGCAGAAAAGAAGAAAATCATTCATCCAGCCAGCGCATTTTTAGGAGTTTTGGTCATGGTTATTTAAAGCATATCACCTCCAACGCAATTTTAAGGAAAGAAGCAAGAAGCAAGAAAAAAATGAAGAAGGAAAATTGGGAGGCATCTCGTCATTTGAAGGGAGAAATTAACGCTATCTTGGAGGATGAATCTCTTGTCGAAATAAAAGATCAATCGTTAATGAGGAAACAGTAATGCGCCAAAACGGATGCGTTTACGACTGCGAAGGGTGTCCAAAACCCAAAGATCTCTTTTTTTTTCTCTGAGGTTGGAATCGCAACCATATCCCGGTACGAATTATGAGCACTCTACCAGTCTTTGGCGATGTCAAACGTCCACTCGAACTTCAGATGGTCGGTATCGTCATCATCGACAAACCTGGAGACGGCGTTATAACGCCCTCGTGAAAGCATGCCAGAAGGTGCTTCCTCCTCGTTGACTACAAACCTCATCATTAGCAAGGTGCGCAAGAACGTTCATGAGCATGGATGAGCGACTTACATTTCTTCTCATACACTGGCTTATCCGTTGTGTTTGGAGCATAGCTTCCCTAAAACAAGCTATCAGCATCAAACCAACATAGAAGATAGAGGAAAAACCAAAAAAAAAAAAAATGCACCACCTACCAACATCTCCTGATCCTTGCTCACTCTTATGCCCTTTCTTTTAACGACCTGGACGTATTTCAAGCCGCTGAGAACGTCGTGCTGGACCTGGAACGTGGCCTTGATGCGGAATCGGCATCCTTCCTTGATGGTGAATGGTTTATTCTTGAGACTGTCGACGGCACCGGGTTCGGATAAGTCAATGGTGATGTCTTCTCGTCCAGCCACCTCGAGAGCAAGGGACTTGATGATACAAGTGCGAGGATCGTTGGGGTTGGATATGGGTGTGCCGCCTCCCAGGCCTAGCGAGGCCTTCCACCGGTTGAGGGATTCGTCGTTTTGGTCTAAATCAGGCTAATTAGTGACTTGCGATAGAGAGTAGCTTGAACACAAATAGATTTATGCTCTTCCATGGCCGGCAGCATGTAAATCAAGAGGCAGTAACTAGATCTGAAGCTTCCCGTGAAGGATAAACATACCGAGCTGTTGGTATTCTTCAACGGTTTTCTTCTCACCGACTTTGAAGCCGTCGGTCCTGGTGGCGGCCAACTCATCTTCGTGGTCTACCATGTTGAATATAGAAAGAAGTTCAGCTGTAAGTAGTTAAAGGGCTAGGCAAAGTCTGTACAAGACAAGCTGTGAAGCTGTTCAAGTTGAGCGTTGGCAAAAAGAAAGTTGAAAGTCGATGTTGTTGTTCTTTGTTGGAAGGTTTGTTCAAGTTTCTACAACAAGTGGGGTAAAAAAACGATTTCTCTACTTTTTGATATTTAAATATTCAAATTATCCCATGATGAAGCTGATTTAGCTCCCTCGACAGCTTTCATTGCTTTACAGCGACATATATGTACCTCTGCTTGGTCGTACGGCGGCAGATATCACCTTACTGGCATGGCTTATAGAAGAGTTGAACGAGATCTACAGCGTTCCCCCCTGTTATCAGCCCGTTTATAGATCATGGGAGTGACTCAGACAAGCAGCTGAAGGAGGGACAGCCTCACAACATTCTGCTCCGTATATTCTCGATCCTGCTTCTCGATTCTATCTGATCCTTCCATTGGTGGATCGTGTCGGTACGACAAGGCTCTCTTCAAAGCCTTGAGATATAAATATCGTGGTCTGTCCAGGTAATATAGGAAGAATAAAACAAGCAGAACATCAAACGAGCAGCCAGAACAAGATGCCACTCAGTATAGCCGAGTTTACCAAGGCCATTGCCCCTACATCCGAGAAGACAACCTACAGGGGCAACTGTCACTGCGGCAACGTGAGGTTCACCATCAGCATCGGCACGCTGGAGAAGAACAAGGTTGTCCGGTGTAACTGCTCCAGCTGCGTCAAGCATGGCTATCTGCTCGTCTATCCAAAAATCGAGGACGTCGTCTTCACCCATGGCAGCATGGACACGATGTCCGAGTATCGCTGTGCCACCAAGTCCCGGCCACACAAGTTCTGCGGGAACTGTGGTACACCTGTCATGATTCAGCTCGAACATGGAGAAACCAATCATCTGCGAGAGAACGTCGCAGTTAACGTATGTTCTTTTTCTTTCTCTTCTTTCCCACCGCTTCTTCCTCCTAGAGTGGTACTAATGGTCCATATAGATCCGAACACTGGAGGATATCGACGAGGTCCTAGACAAGCTTCAGTTCCTCGAGGTTGATGGGAAGAACTACATTGGAGAGAGATACTCTCTGCCTCCCCTCTAGCCCTTTTGTATTCGTCTCATGTCATCTTCTGTCTCATCTTGTACCTAGCTGTTAGCCAACAATCTCCTCTCAATATGCGGAATATCCCACTCTGCATGCACTCCGCAAACAGCCTGCCCAACCGCCCTCATCGTAAGAGGCCTGCCCTGTAAAAACCTGCCCTGCATCTTTCATTCCTTCGTTGATGCCCAAAAAAACATGAAAAAAAGAAAATAAAAGAAAAACCCGCCATAATGCGTGCTTACTAAGCTAGCGTCCTCTTCCCCGAACTTTTTCCCTTTTTTCCTCTTTTGGCTTTTGAAAGAAACGCGCATTTTGCTTCTTCTTCATTTCTTCACCCTTTTTTCCCCTTCTTACTTCTTCTCTTGCCTTGCTGTTACTGCTCGCAATCGCAAATCGCAATAATCGTCGAGTCGCCCTGAGGTAGAGATAGTGTCAAAGGGCGCATTCACTGCTCTCCCCGAACGTCCCATTGAAAAGCATACTTGTCCAGGTCTCCTAGACCAATTTATTCCATCACGATGCGACCACTTCCCGCGCGCCGCAACCCGCAGCTACATGGCAAGAATTGTCCGGATTGTGCGTTAAATTTTCTTGTGAATTGTAAATGTATATTCTCTCTAACTCCGGGTTGTAGATGAAGACCTCGTCGCGCGCCGCCGTCTAGGTAGGACGAACCTCGCTGTCGCCCCAGCGAAAATCGGCTCTACGAATGCGACTATGCCCTCGAACCTGGGACCGTTCGAGTATGCACATCTCAGAGCGCCTCTTCCGGCTGATCTGAAGGGCTCTGAGATCTTTCCGCCGAAGCAGCATCACATTGACTCCTATTTCCTCATGGTGAGATTCACCTCTGCGCGTCGTTTGAACATGCCATAACCAAGACCTATATCAGGTATTAACATGTTGATTTCCTTAGCGACGGAGTCGTGATGGCCATATAAGCGCGTCGGGAATGTTCAAGATTGCCTTCCCCTGGGCTAAGCATTCGGAAGAGCTGGAAGAGCGCGACTACCTTCGGACGCGTCCCGAAACCAGTGAAGATGAGATCGCTGGAAATGTTTGGATTTCACCAGAACTAGGTGTGTAGAAGTCATTTGTTTTCCTTGACACCATCAATCTTGGATCTAACATCCAGCCAACAGCTCTGGAGCTAGCACGGGAGTATGATATCGTGATGTGGGTTCGCGCCCTTTTAGACCCAGCAGACATCCTAGAGCGAGGAGACAGTTCAGCAGCAGACACAGAGGCGATTCCGGAACCTCCCAAGTTTGATCTGCCGCCACTTGACACTCCTCTTCTCGCTCCACCAGAGTCAGAGACCACTCGTGGCAGGGCCAGACGGTCAGCTTCACCATCCAAATCTGCCTCAGGCCGGAAAATTGCCATCCCACGCAAGTCGCGTCGAGCGCAAAAGGAGTCAAGTGCCAATGCTAGCACGTCACTTCAAACTAGCTTGGAGGCAGCTGCCGCTTCACCCGCTCCTGAGAAGCCCGGAGATGAAGAACAAGCGACTCCCAAGGTGAACGGCCATGACGAAGATGCAGGAGAGGAAACTAATCTTGTCAAGAGGCCTAAGGATCGTGTGACTGTAGAAGTCGAGTCGAAAGTGGACTCCGTAGGAGAAACGGAAACCACAACCACTAATGTCACCGTTCAGATGCCCGTTGGTCTTGCCGACTTGCCTATGCCAGAAAACACCGAGAAGATGCTGGAAACTGCCAAGGAGATGGTCGAAGAAGCTACCAAGCTCCAGGACCAGGATGGGGAGGCTGAAGAACAGGCTGGATCTCCTTCACCTAAGAAAATATCTAGGAAGCGAAAGGCTGAAGAGTTGGTGGTAGAAGAGGATAAGGAAGAAACCGAAGATCCCCATGCATTGAAGAGGGCTAAGATACTCGAAGATAAGCTCAGAAATGAGAGAGTACGGAACCGTGCTCTATTCGGTGTCACTGCCACCCTTGCCATGGCGTAAGTCCAACTTCTTATTCATCACATCGATTTTCCTACTAACATCTCCCATCTAGTGCGGCAATTCCTTATTTCTTTTAGTTGATCTGATATATTAATAATTGTCAGTGCCACTTGGGACACTGACGGAGTCTTCAATTCTCTGCTTCCTTTTCTCATCTTTATTTTCTTTTTTTTTTTTTTTTTTTTTTCGTTTTCCCGTCAGATTGGAATTGGCACTGTGTTGCACTTGATAGTTATTCTCTTCCCAGTTATGTTGTTTTCTGATTTTTTTCCATTTGCTTCTATATTGTATTTGCTATTGCCTACCCCCTCTTCACAGTTCCTCCATACATATCCTTCCGAAAGCCCTGTTTCATCCCACCATATTTGTCAGAATACACGACCCTTTCTCTGTCACAGCATCATGTGGTTCCTCCATCCCCTTACCTATATACTAAAACACCCATTATGCCGGCATGTCCCACCCAAGCCCTGCATTGCCGATAAATCCAACCTCTGTCCCTAAAACCCTACGCTCCTTGCATCTACCTGGATGTCGCTGGCTCCTCGACCCTAGATAACACTACACGCTACGTCCTTATTTCACCGCCCATATAAAAAAAATTCTATAATATAACTCGCTAACCATCCTCCCGAACATTGCTTAGCGCACTGGGGTTTTCGGCGTCAAAGCTGTGCATGGCATGTATCCCCTTCCCTTTCCACTGAGCCCAATCTATCTATCCCTTTAAAACATCGGATTGCAATCCCGATCATTAATCTACCACTCGTGTCTCACTAACTATGCAGACGACTAGCTCATCGATGGAGTTCAAATACTGCTAAGGCGCAAATATTATGACCCTCGTTCGGCTAACGAAATAAAGGGGCCGGAAGAGCATGGATGGAGTTATATCAGCTGTTACAATTTCACTCCCATGTTTCGGTTCTTTTTACTTGCCACCCTTCAGCCTCCCCGTCGGCTCCGGTGTGTAGTATCTTGGAAGCCACTATTTATTAGTGCTGATTCAAGTGCTATCCACATATCTGCTTGGGATGTCGAGTTCTCTCGAGAGCACGTTAAGGCTGTTTTCTTTGTCTTTTCTTTTTCCTTTGTGTAAATACATTCAATCACCTGTGATGGTAAATTATCACTATTTAAAATAACAGAGAATCAAAGTCCTAATGTGCTATTAATATTATATGCAATCTATCATTTGATTATTCCATTAATTCTCATCTTAGTGACTGTTGGAGTTGAAGTATTTATTTATAACTTGGGCTTTATCGATAACGAAGGCTTGGCGGAGTTTCCACCTTTAACCATGAAAAAAGAACCTCGAGATCAGACAGCAAGCTGAGTCTGATTTTGCCGCGACGTTCTCCGGATGGGAGACTGGGTTTCTTATTTATTTATTTTCATATAAAGCCTTAGAATCTACGGTTTATACTGCAAGAAGTCGGATATAATGTCTTTACCAGGCTTGGAGCTCTCTCAGCCCACAGTCGAAGCCCAGAGAGCTCCCGCAGCTCCAGTACAGCATATCCTTTCCAAGGACTCAGAATGGAGATTTGAAGTCGCATTTGGAAACTCGGTTAAAGTGAAGGTATGTTATCTATATACCTTTCTCCTGCAGTAGACGGAAAGGAATACGTCTGGCATTACACCTTAAGCTTTTGGCTGATATATCTCTCTTCTCCATTGCGAATAGCTATTGTCCGGTACTGCAGAGTTATTCGGAACAGAGCTAGCCCTGTCCCAGACATATACATTCTCCGGAACAAAAGCTGCCATATACACCTGGCATGGATGCACACTGGAGGTCACAGAAGGGGAATCCGTTGCCACCGGGGTGGTTGGGAGCGCTCCTGTTCCCCCGGGATCTGGCAGCGGAGGCTGTCAAGTGGAATACACCGCCGAAGAGACGCCGATGATAGACTATGCGAACGTACACTTTTGCGCTCGAGACAATGCGGGATGAAGCCAAGGCGCAGGGCCGAGGTGGTCCTCGGGTGCTAATAGTAGGGCCCGAGGATGCGGGAAAAACAAGCTTAGCGAAGATATTAACGGGTTATGCGACGAAGATGGGCCGTCAACCGTTTGTGATTAACCTTGATCCATCAGAGGGAATGTTGAGTGTTCCTGGTACTTTGACGGCAACAGCATTCCGGACACTGATTGACGTTGAACAGGGATGGGGAAGTAGTCCACTGTCTGGACCGACACCCATACCTGTGAAACTGCCGCTAGTATACTTCTATGGTTTGCAAAGTCCCTTAAATGGGGGAGAAGAGCTATACAAATCTATAGTCTCAAGATTAGCCCTGACTGTTGCGGGTCGGTTGGCTGAAGATGAAGAGGCAAAAGAGGCAGGAATCATTGTTGATACCCCTGGAGAAATCAGTCAAGGCAAAGGAGGTGGAGAGGATATCATTAACCATATTGTTACTGAGTTTTCCAGTACGTCTGTACCGCTTTTCCTTTCCCTCATGAGACCATTTGCTTATATTTTCTTAGTTTCAACGATTCTCGTACTGGGATCAGAACGTCTTTATAGCACGATGGTTAAGAACTATGATGGAAAACCAACCTCTACAGCCTCTACAGCGCCCACGTCTGATGAGAAGATATCCGTCGTGAAGCTTTCGAAATCAGGAGGTTGTGTTGACCGTGATGAATTTTTCATGAAATCTACCCGCGAATCTCAAGTTCGATCTTATTTTTTCGGGACATCTGCACCCTCAACCGCATCATCGGCTCTTTCGTCATCTACAGCCCCGGGATCAGTCATATCCCTCTCTCCCCACGGGCAGCATGTCGACTTTGACAGCTTATCTATCTATAGCATCACAATCAACAATGATGAATATGATGGCATGAAACAGATAACGAATTCTACAAGCGAGTTTTCTTTCCTGCCCGGTGGCAGCAATGATAATGGTGAAGACGAGATCCCTTCTACGTCTACTGCCTTAACGTCTGGTCCTTCATCCACTGGCCTCCCTTTCCAACAAATACCTCTTAAAAAGCTAGTTCCTTCTTCCGATTCCCCAGTTCCACAAGCGCTGGAAAACACTCTATTAGCAATTACACATGCTCCTCCAAACGCCCCTTTGAATGAAATCCGAGATGCTAGTATCATGGGATTTCTTTATGTTGCCGGTGTAGATTCTAAGAAAGCCAAACTCAGGCTATTATCACCTGTGGCAGGGAGAGTGCCCGCGAGAGCGATAATATGGGGGAATAAATGGCCTGGGGAAGTACTTGGATTGGTTGGATAAGTGCATTGCTATCAAGCGTTACGTTGATATATGAGCATTATACATACATCGAATTGATTGAACATAGCTGTTTATTTCATCATCTCTCGCGAGAATAATTCTTAGTATTCCACCTCTTCTGTACACTATCGTATCTTCCTCATCGTACAACGTACAAATGAACACCGAAATATATATAAAAAAATACAAAAAAAAAATACAGGAATTCCTTATACATGTTGCAAACTATCAAAGGCACCAGACGTGAAGAAACTAAAAAGGACTCCCAAAATGAGATAAAGAAAAAAAAAAAAATAGTGAAAGTGAGAATCAATCATTGGATGTGAAATATAAATCAAAGTGCGTCAATATAGGAAAAAGAAACTGTTTCGGCATAAACATAAAAAATGGACCATCATAACAAGTTCATTCCCATCTTTTCCACTCCGCTGCATTTTTCCTCAGTTCAGCATCACGGTCATAACCCATTGAAACATCTTCCATAAGCAGCTGCTTATTCTCACGGAACGCGGTCTCAGCCTGGTATCGAGCCAAAACTGCTGCCCTTAGATAGCCAAAGTCTGATCGCCTAATAGCTTCACGGAACATCATCCTCATCCGGGGGCTGTATAGTTGGCAAGATGCCTGGCGGGAAACGGGAGTCTTCTTGTCCAAAGACATTTGAACAGTTGGAGACACCAGTGAGGCTACAGGGCTGTTCCCGAAGGGCCAGACTACATCATCATAGCAGTCTTCACATACGGTGAACTCAGGCAATTCATCAATTCCGTGCCAGGGACCTACAACGAGGTGATCACGCGGACAGTCATATAGGCGATTCTTGCGTTTGGCATATCGAATAAAGTCTCTTAGGTCAGGCTTATGTCCTGGGTCGTGTCGATGACGGGTAGCTGCGACATCGAGGAGGTCAAGATATTGAATGAAGCGAGTGCTGCCGCATCGAAGGTCACAAGTTCGCTCCTGTGAAGTTGAGCTAGGCTGGAATGAATCACGCAGAGATGGCATTAGAATTCTGACATTGCGAAAGCATGATGCGCAAGCATTGAAGCTAGACAACAGTCTGCCAGTATCAGGATCTATGACCCGGTACCATGTTTGGGTTGAAGGCGTACGGCCCGGGCAGCTCTTGTAAATCGATGATGGGCGAGTGAGCTGGTATAACAGTTCTAGATGATTTAAGCCGAGTTTCATCGTCTGAACCCAGGCTAGCCGCGCCCAAGGTTGGCTCAGTGAGCATCGGATGGGCAGGCCAAGGGGCTGACGAGGCGCAGGAATGACAAGACTCTCGAATCGAGTCTTTTGTATTTGCCGTGTACAAGATGGGCATATGTTCAAATGATTTAAGCCAATGATGGTCGACCAGTCACCGTAATCGGCTATGGCGATTGACCTTGGGCATGGGGCCAACGAAGCAGGAGAATCGTCACGACGTCGTGGAGAGACCTGTCTCTGGGGCTTGACAGCACCACGACTCACAGCCTCTCGTCCAGCAAGGGCTGAGTTTGGTGCCGGCCCAAGGGCCATGGCGTTTTCCTGATATCCAATGTATTGAGGCTGTATTGGCATATCTACTGCAGGCAGGTAAGAAGGTGCAGCCCAAGGAGCATCATGTCCATTGCATTCATAACAAGTAGCGGGTGTGATATATTCCCACCCGTCAGGATTGTAATCCTGGCCACTTGGGCTAAAAGCTATGGGAGGAAAGCATGGCTGTTGAGCTAAAGCCCCGTCATATGCCGTTCCAGCTGAAGTAACTGGTAAACTCGGCACTGGGTCAGCGTTGGGTCCATCTGTTGGATCCGGATATCGGTGGGTGCATGTATCCAACTTGGACCGCTCTAAGCGAGGCAGTGAGCTGTTGCTGCGGCGTCTCTCTGACCGAGAGGAGCTCTTCCCTCTACTATCGCTGGTCTCAGGGATATAGCTATACAGTTCCTCTGTAGCTATGGGTTTTCGTCGACGACTTGTTCCTCTTCGGCGAGGAGTTTGTTCAGTGGTATCATCCTTTCTCGATTTCCGGTTCGATTTAGTGTCTGGAGCTTCTTTCTTGAGAGGTTCATCGACAGTAGGAGGCCAGTATTGTGCTTTGTGGGAGTTTCGGTGTGATGAAAATAATTCGTCGTCACTATACCATTCTCCCGCATGCTGGCGGCGGTACGGCCTCCTATCGCCGTTATCAAGCGAGATATCAAATCGCTGAACAGATTTCCATGAATCTGGAAAGTCGCTTCGGTTATCAAGTTCATCGGCAGAGTATTGGTTGTAGGTTGCTGCCGGGTGGCTTGTAACCTTCTGCTGGCCTGCATACCCTAGTGAGTTATTAGCCCCTTGTGATTGAGGGCCCTCTGGCCCCGGAATCACTGTTTTATGATGAGATCTTGAGCTAGAGTTAGATTGTTGGCTTGACATGACATCCTTTCCAGTGGCAGTGGCTGATTTGGGCTCCGGCATGTACTTCATATTAGCCTTAGATGGGGCTGGGCCCATTCTAACTCTAGAATATTCATCTTTTCCAGGTGGCTCTGAAAATCGGACCTTGTTGGCAGGTCTCCTTTCTGACTGGCTTCGTTTGAGTGATGATGGGTTTGGTTTAGTGTCCGGGGCTTTCCTGAAAAAAGGCATATCCGTTTCTGAGGCATTCTTTTTTGACATTATAAATTCATCATGATGGGCTGACTGGTTGCAAGGCCCCGGAGTTTCCACTGGTAATATAATGGGCCACTGGTCGATTGTTCCTCTCGATACAACAGAGTCATCATCTTCAATGCGTGATGACAGAGAAGAATCTGACACTTCGTACGCGAGGGCAATGATCTCGTCCTCCACACGAGGGGCCGGTGGCCACTTGTGCTTTGGAGCAGCGACCGCGCACATTTTTCATGCAAAGAACAAACAAAGATGGCAATGTGCTAAAACCAAACAAAATGGGGAAGATCCAAGGTGGACAGGTATCGGTTGAGGTCAAGGCACTTCCGGAACGAGATTTATCTGTTACAATACTGGTGAATTAGACATCATCCTGGAGAAGATCCGGTGGCTCACGCGACTCAAACTCACACCAGGGTCGCGGTAGCATAGAATTGACATGGAGTGTAATTCTTGTAAAATCAAAAGAAGGGTTGAAGGGGTCAAGAGAGTCAATGTTCAACAATCAGGCCGGAATTGCTTCTACACAACAAAAAGTCGTGAAAAAAAGGATCGAGGACTCGGAAGAGGCGATTGGTATATAAGGAGAGTGTCAAGGAGGGTCGGATATGCGCTGGGAATGCGGAATGCAGCGGGACATTGGTTGGGCATCAGGGGTAACTCTGACAAGACCCGTTATTGGGCCGAAACGAATTTTGATACATATATGCAGCCCTGCTGGGTACGTAACTGACAGTCGGCAGGACGCCCGTAGCATGTGTACATATGCAACGCATGCCAGAGAGTTCGAGACATGAAACTGGAAGACTTTCTCTCAGGAGAAGAACCGTCTCCTTGCCTTGTTTTCGGCCTTGTTGTTCAAGATGTGTGGAAGGAGGGCGACCAACGGCTTTCGGGTATCAATTTAGCGGCGACACGATGCCTGACCGGGCAGTCTCGCTAGATGCCGTTACGATAATAACAGCTCGATATCATTTGCTGCGCCGTCATTGTGATTGATATTTGTTTTTAGTGATCCGGATATGGCATAAGCCTTTCGTTTTGCGAGGCGCTTGGAACACATTTAAGGCTCACCAATCAACCCTGTAGGGCAGGGTTTTTTAACTGTAGATGCCCCCTTGTTTTGCCTGTTCGCTGTGGGCTAGTTGATACACGAAGCAGGCCACACCATTTAGGGCGAGTCCTTCTATTCGCGCCATCAATTAAGGAAAACGTCATTTCCCGAGGGCCTGCATTGAGTCTTGCTGGAGAAGTGTTGGAGGGATTCGCATGGTGGAGCACAAGGTACGCCCGACAGCAGGATTCCTGCCCAAAAGACTTTTTTTATGAAGAAAAAGGAACCATAAAGCGTGGCGCTAAGTGTGATCCTGACCCCATGCTGGCCCTCCACAGAGTTGGAATTACAGGTCTGTGATGTCTGCGAGAGGCAAGTAACAGAGAGAGAGATCCAACCAAATGCAGCCGAATCTACCAAAACGAACATTCATTACTGGATTGCCACTGAGGTTGATCGACTTTGCGCCATACCCGGGAATTCACCGAGGCGCAAGAACAGGTTCTGTGCGGGCGTTGGTGGCCCGTGGATATGAGTCGAAATCCAGGCTTCTAATAGGATGTAAAACTGGTGTGCTTTTGAAGATGGTTGCATATATAGTAATTGTGGCAGTTTTGAATACAGGAGTATGTAGTTTATACTCTCTCGAAGAAGTATTTTTTTCACGGTTTATGCACTCTATCTGGAGATAGTATGTCGTTGGCCATGACATGGCAATGCAGCTTGGTTCTTGCAATATGACGTTATACTCAAGGCTTTAGCAACAACTTGCCAGTTGTCTTCCTTCCTTCGATATCCTACATTGGTTCAATATCAGTGTTAAGCCATTGAAATGGGATAGCCAAAGACTAACCTTATGTGCCTGTTGGATATCTTCAAGTGGATATATCTTATAGATGCTAGTTTTCAATTTATCCGTCTCGAGCAGCTGAAAGAGCTCCGTTATGTAGAGATCAAACTCTTCACGGGTATAGATGTAATTGAAGAGCGTCGGACGGCATATTTTAATGTTTTTTGCGGCAAGCACCCTATAGGTGGAGAGGTTAGAGCGCATACATGAGCCAGCAGGCAGATGAAAGGACTCACGAGATTGGGAACGGCGGCACAACACCACTGGAGTTTCCAAAGAAAACTACAGATCCTTTCCTCTTGACAGCCTTGAGACTATCCTCCCATGTATCCTTGCCCACTGAGTCGTAAACTGCATCCACGCCCTCGCCACCAGTTACCTCTTTCACCTTCTCCAGCCAGTTTGCCCCCTCAGGGCTTTTGTAGTCAATTACCACATCGGCGCCCAGACCCTTGACGATTTCAACCTTCTCAGGCCCTCCTGCGGTACCGATAACCTTTGCACCGGCTAACTTCAGTAGCTGGGTCATGATGATGCCCGCTCCGCCAGCAGCGGCATGAAGAAGAATCCAATCACCTTTCTTGACCTCGTATGCTTCCCTGATGAAAGAAAGGCATGTGGCACCGGTCAAGAGTACCGCCAATACCTTCTCGTCAGATACCCCGTTTGGAATCTTCGCTACTCTGGTTGTTGGCGGAGTGCTGTACTCTGCGTATCCTCCGCTTCCAATCCACGCTACACGGTCACCAACAGCGAAGTTGTAAGGATTCGCACCTGGGCCTAAAGCCACGACCGTACCGGCGCCTTCTTTTCCCAAGATCTCAGGTTTAGCGGAGTCATACACACCCTTTCTGAAATACGTGTCGATGAGATTGATTGCAGTGAGATTGTTCTTGACAAGGACTTCTCCTTCTTTGGGAGAAGGGACAGGCAAGTCTGTCTTATATTCAAGAACCTCAGGACCTCCTATTTTGGAGACTAGAACGCCCTTCTGAGTAGCTGGAAGAGAGGACATGGTGCGGATGATAGATGGTTGACCTCTTGAAGCTGGTGTGATGTACCTGCAAGAACGGAGTCCTATCGCGGGGCCTTGACTATACCGTCCAACAATGAATGAACCGGCGACTGCTCGTAAACTCGTCTTCATATATCCGCAGATGTAGGCCGTAGCTGTAGATTGGTATACTTGTTCTTCATATAGACAAATTCCCCCCCCAACTCTAGTATGAGAAGGTGGCTTTTATCTAAATGCTTCGTGATTTGAAATCACCCCGAAATGCCAAGCATTTTGCAAGGATAACAGAAATTTGGGGTCTGCAATTTTTATATACGGCTTAATTACGTGCCAGTGGATGGAACTTTGGCTGGCAACAGCCCCTATTCCCTACAAGACGGCTTGCCATCTCGATTAAATAGATCAGAGTTGGCCATGTTGCTTTGTCGGTAAATAGCTTTGCTTAGACGATTATGTACCACAGGTTATCCTAGCTCATGCGGATTCTGGGATTGATGAGACAGGCCTTGTCTACTCCATCTGCTATCCGCGTATAACTCTTGGGGATCACAATGCACAGTTTCGTCCCCCGATGGCTCGGGGGCCTTGTCAGGGTGTGATACATTATTTGGCTGGCCCTCATAGCCCCGAGAAATGATAGGAGACTGTTTAGCCCTCCGCCGCATAAGGAAAAAGACAGCTCCAGCGGTTAAGCAAAACGGCACACCCAAACCTATACCCAGCCCTAGCGCAAGGCTTTTGCTGTGTGATTTATCGTCACCTTTTTGTGGGCGCTCTCCCTCGCTGGTATTACTTGGTAATGTAGTCTGGGGTATAGAGGAACTTCCCGTAGTGCTCGCCAAAGTACTTGTCGGGGACATCGTAGTGGATGTCCTTGAGTCCTCGCCGAAATTAATATAGAACTGGCCGCTGATGAACCCACCGAGTTGTTGAGATTCCTTTGTGCCTCGAGCATTGACTATGCGGAAGACAAATGGAGCTGAGTGGTTTGTTGCGTCGGAATAGCTCACAGTCCAGTCATACCAAGTGGATGCCGTGTTCACTTCGAGAACGGTTAGTAAGAGGCCGTCTTTAGGAGCCGGGCATAACTTACAGGTAATTCCAACGGGGCTATTATAATTCTCCCCCTGTATCAGGTAGAGATTCGTTGCTCCGTAGATCGAAGCCCAGCTCACATTCATGTGGGATCCTTTGCTCACACACTGAGGAGATCCGTTTGGGTAGTAGAATTTTCCATCAGAATATTCCTCGGGCAAGGGAAGCTCCACCGAAGGGCATTCGGCCAAAGTATAAGTGATTATCCAAGGGACTACGATGCCCCAGTGCGATCGCATAGTGTCGAGTTTTCGTGAACCACGGGTGTTGTCGTGAGCGAAATGGGAGGGACGAGAAGGAGAAGGGCATCATCACTTCAAGGCCAACGGTTCGCAATATATCCATGATTGCCTGCGGACTATTACACTCCCGCAAGGATTAAATGCAGCAAAAAAGCACGGCGTGTACAGCGGTAGGTATACACAGCCTATCATGCATGGGGCTTCGCCGGCGCCAAGTTGTTATGCTATGTACCCGGCGTTGCCGGATCCTCCGCAGGGATTAGATGTAGCCCGCTTACTATGTATAGCAATGGATATACCCAGCCCATCCTGTATGTCTCAATAGGGGGCCCTTCGGTGTTTTCTGGTCGTTATAAGGGATTGGCATGCGCACTTTGATTACCTGTTTTCGTTTAAACGCAATGTCAAGTCCATATCAAACCCTCTCTCCATGGTACCCCTAACGAGCGGAAGAGGACCTGTGCGCCGATGGATCTACTTCGCATCCCCTTTTCTTAGCTTTCTTGTGGCTGGCTATCTGTTCCTGTCACATTATCCCTTATATCATAGAGGTAAAGGGCCCCTTAGGCCCCTTACTACTCCATCTTCCCCGTCAGGAGAGATCGAGCGGCCTCGGATAATAGCTGGCCTAGAGGACGTCCACGTTGTGTTTAAGACTGGCGCAACCGAAGCACTAGCAAAGGTTCCAGTCCACTTTAACACGACCTTGCGATATGTCCCCCATTTCACATTATTCTCTGACTACGAGGAGGACATTGCCGGGTTTCATGTTTATGATGTTCTGCGAAGCGTCGATGCGGCGATCAGAAATAAGCATCCGGACTTTGAACTCTATAGGCGCCTTCGCGACAAAGGTAGGGAAACTCTATCGACATTGAACACGAACTCATCCAACGACGTGAGCACTCCCGCAGGGAAACCAAACAATCCTGGCTGGATCTTGGACAAATGGAAGTTCCTCCCGATGATGCACGAAACTCTCGGCTTTCGGGGTAACGCCAAGTGGTACGTCTTCATGGAGGCAGACACGTATATACTCTGGGAGAATTTAGTAGCCTGGCTCGAGAACTTCGACTCCAGTAAGCCACACTTTCTTGGCCACCAGATGCAAATTGGAGATATTATATTTGCCCACGGGGGGTCTGGCTTTGTGCTATCCCGTGCGGCTCTGGAACGTGTGGTCGAGTACCATTCCTCTCGAGTTAAGGAATGGGATACGCTCACGGATGATCACTGGGCTGGCGATGCCATTCTTGGGAAGGCTTTAAAAGACGCGGGCGTCAACCTTCTTTGGTCCTGGCCGATGCTCCAAGGCTCGACGCCCTGGGATTTTGATCACTTTTCACCTGGTTATCAAAAACTGCCCTGGTGCTATCCTCCAATAGCCTATCACCACATGGGCTCGGAGGATATCAGAGAACTATGGGAATTCGAGGAGAGATGGTCTAAGAAGGTAAAGCTGCACCGAAGATATAAAAACTGCGTGCAAAGGTAGATGCTAACTTGGAGCATTAGAATGGCAATTTGACCCTCATACATTATCGTGATGTATTCCAGGAGCTCACACAACCTCGTTTTAATGCTACGGAGGAAGCTTGGGATAATGGCTCCCTGGATGTCGCCGCAGGAGTTGAGACGGCGACAGAGTGCGAACGGCATTGCGCCAAAGACCTAGAGTGCCTCCAGTATTCCTTCGGCAGTAAAGAATGCCGTACGTCAAAAGTGGTTCGGTGGGGCAGCCGTAAACCTGGAGTCATTTCAGGTTGGATGTCGGAAAGAATTAACGAAACTGCGGCAAAATTAGGTGATTGTGAACAGACGCATTGGATTCGTCCAGAATAGATTGTACATCGCCAGACGGAGCCATTGAAGATGCCACAACTTTCATTTTCAGCGTCTCCCATCAACTACTGTCCTATCAAACGGCGCCTTGAATACTCACCGGTCTCAGCTGTTAGTCCGTTTGCTTCTCCGCAAGCTGTTTTATATCAAAAGAATAGCCGAAGACGAAGGTGGAGATGATAACTAAGATGATGCGATGTCTATTGATACGATTCCATGTATTGGGATAACGTAGATATATAATCGGTTAATTGTATGGGTTAAAGAAGCTGCTTTCTAGTAGCTAAAGTGCATTGTTTGTCTTACTACTGTAAAAATCATCCTCAAAGTCATCAGCCATACGGTCATAGAATGCCGTACTGCTGTTTATCGACTGCTTACGTCTCAATATCAGTGTATTCTTTTTCATCATCATCATCATCATCTTGTTCTTCTCCATCCTTCTTGGTTCCCCAGACAATATGGTCGGCCCGTAGATCTCGTGGCTGCTTCCAGGCCAATATCCCTTCATTAGGTAGAACCGTATAGAAAGAGCAATATGTAGCCATGAACTTGTCGAAATAATGAATTCCGCAGTCAAGTTTCCACACGCTTGCATCGACCTTCATGCCGATGAAAAAGAATCGCAGAAGGCTTTGCTCGACATAAAATTCAAACTCCATGATATCACTGTGGCATGTTGACATTTGGCCTGGTGCAATATCCTCGTCGGGAAGGCTGGGATCACGCCACGCAATAGCCTGTACTTTACCTATCGGCTTGAGATCTGGGGCATGCTTGTTGTAGAAGCCGGTTACTTCAGTGGTTGGAGGAGTGATGGCTGTAAGTTCAAATCCATCTTCATGCACGAGCTTCGCCCCCAGTTTATTGGTACTGGCTAGGTCTCGGAATTTGACCGCCTGCTCGAGGCTTCCTGCAGCGGCAATGCCAAACTTGACTACTTTTCTAGCAGTAGTAAGCGTCATTAATGGGATGATATCTGAATTCGCGACCCATTCCCGTTCTTCCGTGTACGAATCAAAGAACGAACCGCCAAAGAGAGTTGAACAGGCAGTGTTGAAATCGCCAGGCGCATTGGCGTTTGCTTGGTGAGCCTTCCAAAGCTCACCAGTGGCCTGGTCGGTTATTTTACGAGCGGCCAGAATGTCGTCTCGGTACTCTGGGCAGACATCATGATGTAGGATGTAGTTGAGAAAGTTCTTGATCGTGTGGGTTCCTAGCTGAACAAGCTGCTCGGTATCGACGGCGAACAGCTGAGGGAAAACAGACGACCTATAAAGGAGTAAGCATCAAAAACACAAATGGACTGCCTAAACGACTGAAAGACGAACAAAAACCCTTTAGCAACAGTTTCAAAATCAACGTTCCATTTTTCACGGTCTTGTGGAATACTAGATGTCGCTGTCGCCGTGAGAATATCCTCTGCATCCATCGCCTGGAGATTTCGTTGATCGTTTCCCTCGAACATCTTTGGTCCAACATCGACCCCACCGAAGGCCATGTACTTTGTGAAGACATGTCTTCTGTTGGAGTCTAACCGTCTCTTGGCTTGGTATCTCTGGATTGCCATCTCGAGGCGTCTATAACTAGTGGTTAGAAGGGTGGGCCAGTAAACTCAGATACTTCTTGAAACTGACTGAATTGCTGGTTTAGATCTAATTCCCAATTAGATAGTTATCTTTCAACTGCATAAGTATACAAACTTACGGATCATAAATTGATTTCTCCTCGGTATACTCTGCTGGGGTCATGGGAGCGTCAACATAGTATTCTTCGAAGCCAGTTGGTTTCTTCCGTCGAGAAGGTCAGTTTTTTTCAACATTTAGACACATATTATCCAGGCAGGGAAGCTAACCTTGCCCTTCTTCCCTTTAGACTTCTTCTTTGGCTTCTTCTGTTGGGTGACAGGCACAGACTTGACTGTAGACTCCGCTGCCAGCTTTCCACCTTCGTCTCCCATGCTTTTAACAGCTTTTTCAGCTTCTTCTTCATCGTCTTCTTCAGGTATAGGCTGAGCATCATCCTGTTGCTGGCCAGAGTCACTATGGCCTGCCTTCTTTGGACGATGAGGCAAAGTAATCGACTTGCTGCTCATGATCGGAGCAAGCTTAGAAGCATCAGCGACCGTGTCTTGTTCTGGGTCCATTTTGCTGAGCTCGAGGATTGATTATTCGAGTGAGCTAAGCTGTATGAGAATGCCTCGATGGTAGAAGGCCCTTTTGTAGGTGGTTGAGATGAGTCTCAGCCTGCAAGTCTGGTCCTGTATTCAGTGTTTTTGTAAATAGAGAAAGAGAAACCTCTTCACAAGCCAAAGAAAAATTCACTCTATAAACTGGTCACTTCACTTCTTCTTCTTCTTTGCCTGATGTATCTCATAGAAAATACATCTGGAGTTAAGGAGAGAAAGCCTGATACACAGTAAGAGCGTGAAGTCTCGGTGACCGCTTCTGTATTTCTTTGTGCTGCTCAGCCATCTTTTGTCTCTTGACTAGCTATCGCATAGCTGCATGAAATACTACTCATCCTGGCTCGGAGAACAAGCAAACCGGCCAGTCTTTTATATCTATTTATCACTGATGAAGTCGAACATGAACTAAAAGGGAAACAAAAAGTAAACAAACTGCTTTGCTTAGTTACCAACATCTTCAAGCCTCACTCATCTTGGCGTCTTTCTATGACTTGCATCGAGGATCGGATTTACGATCATGACCGCAAGTTTATTCGTTACATACACGCCAACGTTTGCTGCTGTGGCTAATATCTGAGCCATCCAACTTTTGCCTGGTCGACAATCGGTGGCTGAAGTTGGTGGTACGATTATATCGACCTTCCCATCTGTTCTTCCTAGTCCTCTTCAAGGGAGTTTTTTTATCTACAGACATGCAGCCGTCTAAGAACCAGAAGCTCGATGAAGAGAGCTTCGTGGCGTTCGACCATGCCGCCGCCGGACAGTAAGTTACTGGGTGAGGATGATGTTTGTGTGCTCTGTGGTTATTAACTTGATACATTCCCTCCCAAAACCACTTGCGAGAAGGACGTGAGCTCGTCACTAATCTTTCACCCTGTCCGATAGTGAGGGTGTCCGTTGCGATGAATCCGGCTCTCTCATAGCGAAGCCCTGCACCCAGAAAGAGATTCTATTTTACGAGTCGGGTGCAAACCACCCTGCGTTTCAGAAATACATGCCTACCTTTATCGGCTCGCTTCGTGCTGGTGCTCCCAAGGAGGCTCTTAATCTATCGACTGCCAATGCCGAGACTCCACTAGTCATTGCTTCAGCAGAGACGTCCACGGAGAAGTCTTCGTTACCTCTCGAATTGGCCACACAGACCGATAGTATCGCTATCACCAGACCGGCAAAGAGGCCAGATGAGCCATGGGTTCCGTCTGGCGGCAAGAAACTTGATACTGGCCTGTCAATCGTTCTGGAGAACATTACAGATGGGTTTGTTCGGCCAAACGTCCTGGACGTCAAACTTGGCGCGAGGCTCTGGGACGATGATGCTGTTCCAGAAAAGAGAGAGAAGCTTGACCAGGTGGCGGCCGAAACTACAAGTGGGAGCTTAGGATTTCGCATCGCCGGGATGAAGACATGGGCTGGTCAAGGCCAGGATATCACCAAGCTCTCTGGGCCGGACGTGGATGTGTCCGCAAACCACCTGCCATCAACCGCCAGCGAGGAAGTCAAATCCAAGTCTAAAATCATCGAATCAGAGGGCTATCGTCGCTTTGATAAATGGTATGGCCGGGGGTTCAACGAGCGTAATGTGCATGAAGGCTTCGAAACGTTCCTCGCTTCAGCAAAGGCTGGGAAGATAGATCGTTCAGCCTTTTTAGCGGCCAGAATCGCCGCCGAACTACGAGCAATGCAAGCCGTCTTGGAATCAGAAGAGAGCCGTATGTACTCCGCCAGCGTCTTGATTGTTTATGAAGGCGACCCAGAAGCTTTCGAGAGAGCACTCGAAGTAGAGAGCAAGGAGGCTACTATATCGGAAGGCCTGTCCACCAGGACTACCGGTCATGGAGGCGATAATGATGACGACGATGAAGAGGAGGAAGAGGAGGATCTACCTAAAGTCCATGATATTCGTCTGATCGATTTTGCGCATGCGAGCTGGACCCCTGGCCAGGGACCAGATGAAAATCTTCTGAGAGGTTTGAGGAACGTTGCGAAGATTATGGAGGATCTAGCCAGGGCCTCCAACTAAACCGCATCCCCTCCAAGAAACCCGCTCCTCCATGCGCAAAGGGAAGGAATTAAATAGACTAGAAATGCCTTTTATGCTTGCTCTATAGATGAATGAATGATATTACGACCTTCTGCACGATTGTTTATCTGCATATTTATCACGTGATATTGAATTACATAAGACAAAGCTTAATTATCTTAGTCATTCGCCTCTAATCTTTCTCTTGAGTCTCAGTATCAAAAGAACAATTGAACGTCAGGAGCTTTGCTATCGAAGAATCGGCCATTCAAAGGTTAGCAAGCATGTTTCCCACTCGCGTCTTGCTGAAACGGTCAGCGTGGAAAGGTAAGCGCATCAATCTCCTCTAGATAAGCTAGGATGGCATCAAATTAACATTGTATATCCTAGGTCCAAATATCGTACCGTATGTTTGAAATCCTATACCAAGCATTGTGATAAAAGGCGCCGTTGTTGATCTCAGTCCTAATGATAATCACAGTCTTCCGCTACCAAAGACCATTCCTCCTCCTCCGGGCACACCCGCCATCCGCACCCAGGCTAGAGCAGCCACCATTCTGCCTAATTTTGTTGGGTTACGATTCGCAGTTCACAACGGGAAGCTATACCAGGAAGTTTTAATCACTGAGGAAATGGTTGGAAGAAAACTAGGGGAATTTGCGCCGTATGTTTCCCATGATCATGGAGTAACTATTGTGCAGTTTGGACGTTCGTCTTGTGCTGGGGCTAACGTAGCGCTTTCAGAACGAGAAAACGATTCACTTACCAACATTCGAAAAATAAGTAAACTCCACCGTTTGATCTCCTGCGTCGGGGGGGGGGGGGGGGGGGGGGATAGGAACAGAAATGGAACCACTAGCACTGCAATATATGTTTCTGCAACATAAGGCTTCCTGGTACCTTTACCTGACTATTTAATTTTCTTTTTGGTTATTAGGTGTTGATATTACTTGATCTTTTAGCATGGGAAGGCGAAGAATTGCGCAGTATGGATGGAATCATTGGGATTACACGACTCGGTCATTTACTGCGTTGTTCATTATATCACGATTCATTCAGTATAGAAATTGTACATTATACACTAGAGTCTTCCTATACTATTTTCTCCTTAAATGAAACCTGCTGTGCCATACTCACTAGACGCACTACCGTCCACCATGTCGGTTGATTCTTGTAATGATCAGGATATATGGCCGAAGGTATTAAATAGTAGTAAAAAAAAAGAAGTCCAACTCCCACCTTCAACCTAATGCCCACCTGCATATATGCGCCTTTTCAAAACATGAATTAGCAATGCGCCAGCACATTTCACTGTGAGATGCTCTGGGGCAGTAAGACCTAGCCGTGACCAAGTGACAGATAGGGAAATGAAAGGGTATCCAAATGAGCCGGAAAAACCTTGAAAAAGCACGTATCGAATGAAGAGAGGGCCGTGGGATGCTTCGCCGATATGTATTCACCTTTCTTTATCTGTAGAACTCGCCTCTCTTCACGCTAACTCCATACTCGCCGACGGCCATGCCTAAATCTTCCATGGTAAGGACGGTCTTGCCTTGGGATCCACCCTGGCCGCCGCCTCCGAACCCGGCTCGCTGGACACCAAGGTGTAGACCGCCAGCGCCTGATTTGCCTTTGGTTCCTCCTTCACCAGCTCCGGCAGCTCCAGCAGCTCCAGCACCACCGGGCTGACCGCCCTGGGCAACGTTGCTGAGACCCGCAGTCACATTGATACTGCCCATGGGGTTATTGGAGGAGGCACTGTTCGAGCTGCGGATCCGGGAATACTGGTATGAGTCCGCAGCGATATCCGCAATGAACTTTTGCGTTGCTAAGGCGAGAAGCCGGGCAAGGTGAGGAGGGGTGTGGTTTGGCCCCGGTCCTGGCGGTGGAAGGCCTGCAACGGTTAGGTAATGGGCAGTTACAGCATCCGGAATCTATGGGTTTTTTATAGTCGTTAGTATCATTGACCGGACAAGGAGGTGGTAGTAAATCAACATACAATAGGCGCGTAGTCGTCCATCTGGCTCAGAAACTCTCTCAAGCTGGTATCTTTCTTCGATGGTGGCACTATCGATTCAATACCGTTTAGCCCAGAAGCAGGTCCGGGAATGCCTGGAGCCGTGTTTGTCGCCGGGGCATCAGCAACACCAGCACCGGTGTCTGGTGCCGTAGTATCTCCCGCTTCTGGCTCGGTGTCCCCCATGGTGATGTCTTCCGTAGAGCTGATTTTGATATCTGCTGCCTCCTCAGGGCTTATATCGGCATCCTTTGGCAGCGGTGCACTCCCTTCTTCCTCCCCTCCCGCAGCCACTGCAGGCTCAGACGCTGGGTTGGAACTTGGCGACTGCTGTTTTATAGGCGGCTGGGAGCTTTCCTGGTCTGCTGCTGTGTCCACGGTCTCCTGTGGCAGGGCTGGAGATATCTGCGTCTGTGACGGTGGCGAGGCCGACGTGCCAGTCTTTGGTGCTGGACTCGCGGGATCTTGGGTGACGGTTTGCGACGATGGCTGTGCGACGTCCACCTGATTCGACTGTGGTTGTGGAGGTGGTGGCTGTGAAGAATCTGATTCGGCCATGGTGATAGGTATGCTGTGATAATATATGGTGAAGGTAGCAAGAGCTTAAGGGCAAGGATGCGGTGAGCTCTGCAGCGACAACGCCCTGTGGTTCCTTGTATGGAGCGCGCAGGCTGTCTCCCTTTATCGAGATATGAGAAGCAACAGGATCTTGGGATGAGAGACGATAGGACGGGATATCCTGCGTTCTGAAGGGAGCCAGGACGGGTTCGGTGGACGTTGAATAAAAGATCTCTCGAGCTGCTGGTCTCAACTACTACTTTGCAGGGCCACAACCGGCTTAACAGCAACAGGCCATCGCCAGGGGAGACGCTTTCGGAGTGAGATACTGGACGGCACCGTGAGCTTTGCGGTTTGTTCGAGTCTGAGATGCAGTCGAAGTTGGTTACGGCGAAAGTTACTCCAATGAGAAGATGCTGTGTTGAAGATGGACTATTTAACGTACCCATTGAAAGCTGGGTTATAAACGCTGTTAAAATACAAGCAAAGTGATAACAGACAACGCTTCCCTGCGACCGTCTGCCAAATACCTGGATTCTACCATGTAGCATGAGAATATGGCTACTTTATCGAATGCAGCTCCGTGAAATCAGCTGGATGCCTGGCATTCCGCAAGGATGCAGAAGCCAGGGGGACATCCGAGTTTCTCTCGTATACCAACACCAACCGGTTGATAGATACCGGCAGCAGCTGCTCTGCGCCGAAACAGCTATACCTACTTTGCCGTCAACGGTACTGCTGCGGAGGCTCTTCGTCCTAGGCCTCACCCGTCGCTGGCGGCTTTCCTAGACGCAGCGACACTGCCTCTTCACCACTATTACCCCTCTGGAAACTTGTTCTTCTACGCTTGCTCTTTCAACTACCCGCAATATCTCTTCGATAATAACGCGGCGGACCTGCAGGATACGCCGGTGGATAGTCTGGTGAACCTCTATGATGGCGGAATGAATATTGAAGCCGGCGGCGGTTTGTTCTACCATCAAGGCTCCCATCGTGCCGTGGTCTTTATGCATATGGACGCCTATGACCAAGCATTCCCTATTGAGGCGCATAAGGAGCTCTGACACCCGCTTGAGACGGTGCTCTCTAACTGGATCAACCTAATTCTTATTGGCAAAGTTGTAGGCTCGCTCCCTGGCGAGCCAGGCTTGTTCAACTGTGAGAAGTTCGGGTGCTGGGAGTGGCGGCCCTATAGTGATGCCCAGGTTGGTACTTGTATCGCCGCGTGGGACCGGCTGTGTGAGACCATCGAGGCGCGCATCTCGAGTAGCACCACCGGCAGTGCGGTTGATAATAATAACCGCCATGATTCAGAGCCGTCCCCGGTCCCCCCGGCTGTCTTGGACGCTGCTTTAGTGTCTGATCCTGGTTTTGCGCGTGCCTTTCTGACCCGTGCACGACGGCCTCTATTCCACCGCATTGCTCCAGGGCTCGTCTTGCCCGCGATGGACGAGGCTGGATTTACTATAGAGCAACCGTACACTAGCCTGCCTCGCTCTTAATACCGCCTGTGTGCCTTTTCCCCGCCGCCGGGGAGTATCTGGTCAACTTGACGAGCACGACGTGCGCATTTACCGAGGACTTTAGTGCATCGTCTATTCATTCAAATATTCCACCCTGAGTGAATGCTGGTGTCTATAGCGAGTCTGTTGAGCGGGATCGCCTCGATAACGCGGAGGAAGGGTTTCGGCTGTTACTTCCCTTTAGCTTCAAGGAGCGTCATGGGGAAAACACTGGTTTGGGCGCGCGGAAGAGCGACGGGTCTCTTGTGGGCGGGGTGGGAAGCCTCTTTCAGCATGGATACAAACCCTTTGGCGGCGACAACTACCGCCCCCAGCGGTTGGAATGTTTGTTCAATTGTTGGCGCAAGCTTGTAGACGATGGCGTCTGGTCGGTTGGGCCGGAAGGGGTAGAAGGCACCATTGATACGTTCAGGGAGGCTGACGGAGAGCGTTGGAAGCACTA
Organism: Microsporum canis CBS 113480; assembly: GCF_000151145.1. Lineage (NCBI taxonomy): Eukaryota > Fungi > Ascomycota > Eurotiomycetes > Onygenales > Arthrodermataceae > Microsporum > Microsporum canis. The sequence continues at coordinate 2,211,067 of NW_003299167.1, forward strand.
TTATATCCCGCCCTCATGGTAATTCAACCTCAACACTCTGTATGATCAAGGCCAGATGCTTCGGTAAGCTGATCGCCGTCGTTGCCCAGCGGTCCGAGGTTTGCGTGGCACACTCCGTCCGCCGCGGTGGTGTCCTGCCGCAGTGCCTCTGACTTGTTGCGGCGCTGGGAACTGCCATTCCGGCGCCTGTGAGACGGATATGGGGGACCATCGACGAATGGCGAGTGCGGGCCGCATTTTGCTGGAAAGAAGAAGTTCGGTCAAGATGCTGTGTTGAAGATGAACTATTTAATATATGCATTAAATGCTGGTTTATAACGCTGATGAGTTGAAGGAAGACGCTATAGAATATAAGCAAGTAATAATAGACGACCAACGCTTATAACGACGGCCTACCAAAATATTCATAGGCCACTCAATAAAGGGAAAAAGAGAAGATAATGTTATAAAGAAGGATCCACGTAATTTCGTTGAGAGTCCATCTGCATTCCTTCCGACTTCTCCTGTGTTAGGCTTTGATATAGAACCTGTTCGGCCGACCGTTCGGCTAACGAATGCTGGTCTTGATCATGGTGATGGGGATGATGGTGATGCATTTCTTGTTGCTGCGGAAGGACAACCGGCGTGCTTGGTTGCGTGTTGGCATGAGACTCTATACTGCCAATGGAGGGCTCAACAGAGGCTGACGCATGAGCGCCAGCAAGCGCCATCATGCCTTCTATCCCTTCCACATGTGCCTTGTCTTCTTCGCCCTGTTTACGTTCTCGTTCTCTGGCTTCTTGCTTTGCGGCCTGTGCTGGTGCCCGTGTCTTGAGTTCTCCGGTAACGAACTTGAGATAATAAGGCACCTCGATTCCACTCTTTAAGAAGAAGAGCTTGAGGTTGCGTGCCTTATCCTTGAGTTGTACCTGGTTGCGGTCCTTGAGGGCTTCACTAATGGTACCCCCCGGCCCAAACATTGAGAGTATCTGACTCCAGTGAGGACCCTTGACACGATCTAGCCCAGCCATTAGTGCATTCTCCTCTTCTGTGGTCCAGGGTCGCCGTTGACTAGGGAGTCCCGCACGACGGCTACTAGGGGATGATCGTGTCGTGGTTGCTAGCCTGGCACGTTCATAAAGTATTTGGGTGGGCTCGGATTGCGAGTAATGGGGAACGCCTGGCATGTACCCATAACTCGCGTTTGCAGTATTCGTTCTCACTGCGGAAGGCTCGGCTGGTGCTTGGGGGCTATATTGTTGGAACTGAAATTGACTTTGAAGGAACGGAAGATGCGTTGATTGCGGTGCGGAAGTGGTAGGTGCAGCGGCATAGTTTGAAAAGGAGGTTTGGGTGGTGGGTTGACTCTGTGGTGGTGGTGGTGGCGGCGGGGAAGTTGCTTGGGGAACCTGCTGCTGAGTAAAAGGTGGTGGTGATGCCTGAGACACGGGTGGTTGAGCTTGTGGTTGCGCAGGCGGATGGATTTGCTGCTGCGGTGACTGCTGTAGAGGTTGTTGTAGTGGAGGAGCGGAAACGGCGCTGGCTCTCCTTACGCCCTGACCTTGAAGTGCGATTTGTGCAGCACGAGCAGCTCTCGCAACGAGGTCAACCTTGCCAATTCTCCGTTCTATGGGTGCTGGTTCTGGTGGATTTGGGGGAGCTACGGGAAATTGTGTTTCCAGAACCGTACCCGGAGACTCTGTCTCCTCTTCCTGTGGCGAAGTTGGAGATCGTGTCTTATTCGGTCGTTTGGACTATCAAGAATAAGTACTTTTGCCTGTATCGTAGTTGCAAAAGTCATGAAAAAACTAACCTGTTGGGTGGTGAGAGAATCAATATTCTTGCTGACATAAAGGCTAATATCTCTCAAGAAATCTTGCCAAAGATATTTTTCTGGCAGAGTATTGACTGAGTCAGGATTTTTTATTTCCCCTAAGAGTATATCCCGGCGCGACCACGCTCGTTTCACAAAATCAGTTTCGCTTGGAGCTGGGTGCCGAGTGCCTGGTCTTCGTGCCAGTAGCTTAAGGCCAAGGTTGTCGGGAAACAACTCATATAAAATATCAGCTTTTGGCCGAGCTGGGTTGTTCATCGACGCAATAAATGTTTGTGTTTTCAGTTCTAGAAATAGGGCAGCTTGGCTTTTGAGTAGCCGTCCTCCCTCTGGAACAAATATATCCAAAAAATTGTCATGAAGCTCGGAGAACCCAATCTCTTGAGTTCCAAATAGGCTGAACACAAACGATGCCAGGTTTGCTTTCCGAATTATTTCTACCTGGCTGGGGTCTGTAAACCCTAGATTAGATGCGGATAGGAAGGGTTGAGTTGTGGTATAAACTTTCTTGGTGTGGTCGAATAGAGAGCGTAGAGTTGAATAGGACTGTGCATTCTCTGATTGCGGGTCCGAAACAAGTGTAGTAAGATCTTGGAAGCTTGTGCGGGCAACGAAGCAAAGAATCTGAGTGGACTAGTGGATGAATATTAGCATCCATCATCTCGAAAAAGTTCATGCAGCACTCACTAGGTTATCAAGAATTGGGAGACTCTGTGACTTTAGATTCGAGTTTGCCTTTAGGAAGGCCGCATTGGAGGACTCAGCAGAGCTAACTTGCTTGGTAACGTCTTCCATTCTTCGAGTCTGGTCTAGGAGACTGGATATGGCCTCAGCTACGTTTTCCGCCGAAGATGCCTGGGTAGTTGGTGGATGTATATCTGCAAGTTCTTCCTTGACCAGGTCACGCTCAACATCTAACCCTGCCACACTCGCCGTATTACTCCTCACGTGGAAGAAAGCTGCATTCGGGGTATGATGGTGGCTCTCGTACGTCACCGGGGTCGCTCCCACAACCTCGTAGGCGACATCTCCATCTCCAGACGTATCCGTCCGCCGGCGTTTTGCCTCTGGAGGTAGGGATGCATCGTCATCTTGCAGCAGGTGAGTTGGTTTCAGCTGTTCTATAGTAGGTTCAAACAGTAAGTTACCAGGACTATGAAGGCCGAGAGTTGGCCAGATTAAGGGAAAAAAGAACAGCAAGCAGGGGGAACTAGAGGTGATAAGCTCACCATTGGACTCAGCTATAGGTGTCGCAGCCGCTAAGGGTTTGCTGGTGGCCGGCTCGTCGTCTCTGGGAAGATCTCCAGGTTGCAGATGATCGGTCATTGCTGACTGGCTGACTACACGTCGAGATATCCTTCAGGGCTTCTCTTCCCATAAGCAGTTAAAAATGAGGGTTTAGGGATAGGGCGCGGAAGTAGGGCTTGGGGCGTCGTTCTCTTTGGGCGTGTTATTAGGGCTTTCCCAGAGTCTGCCCTAGCTAGCCTCCTTAGGAAGTGGGGCAACTTTGTTCTTACCTCAACGTCTTTGCTTATATAATGAGATCGATCTGCCCCTAAAACCACGACAGCTTCTACAAACTAGCTACGTTGTTGCATGTTGCTGAGAAGGCAGAGCTACGAAGATGCTAATAATATTACAAAGGCGAGCCCGAAATCATAAATATAGACACAGAGCTCCTGGCCTTGAATCTACAACCATGTCTTCTGCAGAGCAGCTCTATACCCGAAGATTCCGGTTTGACATCAAACACTCGGGGTGACAACCATAGGATCTTCTTGACATGAAGTCTACCAAAAAAAAAAGCTTTTAGGTGAAATTTGGGTCCTGGACATCCAAATTCTACTGCTACCCGCTAGAATCCGGCTTGTAGTCATAGATGTTTGACTCACAGGCTGACTCTACAGTACATGGCCCTACACTATATAAAGCCGGTAACTGCATCGTTCAAGCCTGAAGTCTGCAAAAACTTTTTCTATCACTGTCGATATCCTAAACCTGCACTGCCTATAGCTGCACTCCTATCGTTACTCTTCCTCAAGCATTAGGTGTTAGTGTGAACTATTGGATGCTCCCACCAACAACCATGCATTTCTTCTATATTTCGTTGGTTCTATTTATTCTTCAGGCCTCGGCCTCGGCTAAGAGCACTCCGCGCCAGGTTGTGTGGGGGTCAGTAGCCTTTATAAGAAACGGAGAGACTGTACCTTATGGCCTGTCCGGAGCTAGGACTCTCACTCCTGTGGGTGCTCAACAACTAGCTGGTGCTGGCTATGCATTTCGAAGCCGCTACCTCACTCCGAGTTTGAACCCTAGCCTTTCACTCTCTAAGATCAAGGGGCTCTCTAGCTCTTTGAATAACGACGAAATCCAGATATCATCCACTTCTGACCAAAATGTGGCTGCGTCTGCCCAGGCGTTTATGCAAGGCCTTTACCCACCCTCCATCGGATTAGCAGATTCCGGAAACATTCTAAGTAACATGGCGGATGCCAACGGTAGTACAACTGATTATCCCCTCAACGGATACCAATATCCACTTATTTCGACTTATCGCGCGGAGGATCCCATCTCCGCTCACATTTCCGGACACAGGAACTGTCCGAGGCATACGGAGGCAGTGTGGGCTTTTGCTTCCACAAAACCGTACAAAGATCTCTTCGAAAGAACCAGAAGCTTCTACGGAGGTATATACGCTCGCATGCTCGTCGGAGTTTATACCCGTGACATGGCCAGTGTGCTCTATGCTCCTTTAGTCTACGAATATCTTAACTACCAGTACACCTACAACTCAACCGCCCGAGGCATAATCTCTAGAGCTGATGTAGAAAAAGCTCGCCAATATGCAAATGAATGGGCGCATGAGACTTCAAGCAGTGCGGACGTCAGCTGGTCTAAAGATAGAATGCTCGCCATAGGGGGTAGATCCTTGGCATACAGTATCATGTTTGCGCTGCAGCAAAACGAGAGAACTCAAGGCTCATCTAATAAGTTATCCCTGTTATTTGGCGGGTATGAGCCTATGATGGCATTCATAAATATCGCCATTTCAGCTCAACATCGAAAGGGCTTGAATGGCATCCCTAACTACGGAGCATCGATGGTTATTGATCTCTTCAGTGTAGAGGAAGAAGATGGACTTGTCGAGTATCCCAGTGACGACTCGAAGCTGATGGTCCGATTCATGCTCAGGAATGGTACTGATGCGTCCGACCCCGAGACTAACTTCACGCCCCACCCGATGTTTGGAAATAGTCTCCATCAGACTGCAATGCCCTACAAAGAATTTGTATCCCAGATGGTGTATAATATGAAGTCCACTTCCGAATGGTGCCGGTCATGCAACAGCCGACAAGACTTCTGCTCCCAATACGTCAACCACCAATCCAATAAGGGCTGCGGTGTCGTCAACCTCCATCCCACAGACACTGTCTTGCTTCTATTTCTCGGAGCAACGATTCTGTTATCTGCAGTCTCACTGGTTGGCATTTCCTACATTCTATGGCGATGCCTAAGGAACAAGCGTAAAAGAAGGGTGACTCTTCCTAGCTACGGTGACAGTGTGATACCTAGGCGCTCCTCCAGTACAGTGAGCAGCAATTATACAGGGGCACTCTCATGGAGGCCAAGCATCAGCTCGAGTGGTATTGTTGAAACACCAAGCCCTCATGAGAGCGATATCGAGATGATCCTAAGCCCTACCGCCAGTCCGGTAAAGATCCGTGATACTGTCTGACAGGCTGCTTCAGACTGTCCTGAGCATTTTTGGTGAATGATGGGCTGTATCCTAATAGCTGTATGGGAGTATTTAAATTATGTATGAGTCTTCTTTTACTGCTTTCTTTAAATAAAATTCAGAATATGGCAAAGGGATAGTTTTTAGGTCAGAGTTGAAACACTATTGTTCACTATTGTTATCTAGCATCGATGAGACTCCATATATATAATCTTATTCACTATCAATAACTCCCCCCTTGAATAGAGAATATGAATGGGTGTTGTTACTACCCTTCCTAGTATTTAGTGTGAATAGAGAGAAGGTGTTGTTGCCGCACCGACAATAACTCCCCAAGGAACAACAACAACAAAAACACCTAGAGAAAGACAAGCAACCTCTTATTACTGAACATTGTAAAACATATATTATTGCTTCCTTCTTCATTTTCTTCCTTTGCTTCCATCTCACTTCTTTCCGTTCTATATTTTCTGTGTCTCTTCCTTCTGATTCTCTGATTCTCTGCTTCTCTCTTCCTCCTTCCACACTGCAAAGACTGTCTTTTATATGAGAGAGAAAACCGCTTCTTCTAGCTTCATCCACCGGTCTGAGAGTGCCTCTTTTACCTAAACTGAGCTGCTGGAAAGGATCTCTTATCCTCTCATTTGCTCCAAGCCTTCTCGTTATCGATTCTGTGCCAATTAAGGGGCGATATTTAAGGAACGTCATCACCTGTATTTCGAAGGGTCTGAAGCCCTATATCAGGGGATATAGGGGAGAACATCAACTTGTCCACCAAGGACTCACTTCTACCAGAGCCGAGTCTAGAGATCTCTGACACCAGAAGGTGCCGAAACTGCTTTGACGGAGACGCTAAGTGCGAAGGAAAGTAAAAGGTGACTGGCTTTAGGGACGGACGGGTATCTATTTCGTTTTCTCTTACAACTACGGCACGAAAACAGCCGGAGATTGAATGCTACTTGGTTGTCGTACCCTGAAATCAGCAGAGTGTGGCGTTACGAGTCTAAAAAGCTCAAAAGCTATGGCGGCAGCTCTAGCGCAGAGGCCAGGTAAGCAATCACACCTCCCTTTAATTGCCAGTCAGGGTATAGTAGTCATTTTAACTTGGTTTGATGTTTTCCTAGGCTCATCGGCAATCTTTCGAGAAACAATGAATACTGGTAATGACGGAAAAGAAAAACTTTGTCTTCAGGTATATGAAGATTTGGAGACGGAGAAAGGCAGTCTATCGCCTTCTAGTACCACAAAGCCTAAACCTAGGAAATATGACATTGAAACATTGTTGAATATCGGGAAGCAGCTGGGGAAAACGGATGGCCCAAAACGGCTGAATGTCAGCAGCCTCTATGGCAGCGGTAAGTGGGGTATCATTTTTCAATACCCTTGGAGGGTTGACAAATATGCTGACTCTGGTGGTTTATAGGACGGAGATCACTGGGTTCTGGCTCCTATGTATTGAGAGAAAAATCAATCAATCATACTCGGACATCAACTAACATGTCAATGGACTCGGAGGCAAGCTATCACACATCCCAGTCAACATTTGTCCAATTTCCAACTCGTCAGCCAAAGAATGCACCTGAGGGAAACACAGCTCAGACAAACGAAGGGTTCGCTCGATTTTTAAAGGAGCATGCTTCACCAAAACATCACAGAGTTACAGCTGGTGGCCGCATAGTTCCAATGACCATACGTACTAGTCCCACATCAGAGTCCACACTGGTTGCGAAAGCGGAAGAGCCAGCAAATCGACAAAACATGGATCCCTCTCACTCCATTAAATCCACCAAGGAAGACGAGCCGAAGCCCGACAGTGGGACCCTGAGACGATACCGCACTCGAACGATAGCAGATGGCAATGGTCGATCGGAAACCGGTAGACGGCGGGATTCCGTTATCAGTCAAATTAGTAAGGAAACAAACACGGCAGGGACTGCTCAATATCGGACACCTGTAATAAGTGCATCTGTTACCGCTAACCCCACGACACCCGGTCAGGCAGGCGGCCTGAACTTCATTCCGAACTTAGGGAATCAAGGGATGGATGGGATATCGATATCACAAGGCCAGGCAGATCAAACTGGGTTTCCATTCCCCAATCTTCAACAGTACTACTCTCAATCTGGCATTTCCGTGCCTGCTTCAGACCAAGCTCAGGGAGCCTCCCAGGCTCAGTTTATGAGCCCAGTGTGTAACATTGGGCCATATCCGACACCGCCAGGACTGGGGATGTTAAATCTAGCGCAGTTGTATCAGCTTCAAGGCGCCATTAACCCTTATGTTGGTCCTATGACCCCAGGGGTAAATATAGCACAGACCATAGCTCCAGCCACTGATACTCGCAGTCTGAGCAATATGTTTGAGAACGCTATCCAGGAATTTGAAACAGTCTCCACGCAATTATCGAACTTGGATCGTTACATGGCCGTGCACACTTGGGATATTGATCCAGCCAGCAAGAAAATCCTCGTTATCCAACGAATGGAGCTGGTCACGAAGCTGGACGCAGCCAGGGTTCTCAAAGAGAATCTAGAGACAATACTCCGATCCGGTGCTAGCAATGAGCTAGCAATGACGGCGAAAGCCCATTCGAAATTCCCAAATGCAGGTACCCACGATTTCCTCGCCGCTGCACCATGTACTCCAAATATAAATTCTCAAGGTGGATATTACCAACCTGGGTTATCCAACACTGGCGGAAGTTCATTCAGCATGAGCGACGCGCACGGCTTCATGTCTCCTATTCAAACAAACGAATCTCCATATCTGTCTCCAGAACCATACTGCGATAATGGATACCTGTCAAATCTACCAGTAACTGGAGGCTCGAATAATTGGACGACACCAGGATTGAATCCCATGAGCATCTTTGAGAAACTCGCTGACGATGACGATGACGATGACATGAGAATCATAACCTCACCAACCGGACAGATGGTAGCTGAACCAATCAACACGTGTGTGCCTCCCGAGCTGAGAGCCATTTACCAAAAAATTGAGTTGGCTGCGAAGCGTAACGAACCCTTGGGGCTTCTTTTCCAGGAATTAGCCAAGGTTACAGCACACATCACCCGCATAGGGGCAAACAGAGGCCGCAAGCCCGATTTGGTTGGTTCTAGAGTTGAGGTGCCTCGCGGACGGCCAAGCGCTCGACTCGAGATTGTCGACCCCAAATCAAGACAAGCGGCCGTCACGCAAACCCCTACACCTGCCCGAGGCCCCAGCGCCACTGAGTCTTTGAAGGAGCAGGCGCCTTTCAAGAAATTGGGTAAGCTGCAGCAGAGCCCGCTCTCTTTCACACCCTGCGGGCAGCACTGTCGAAAACACGACTCTAGAAAAGTGGAGACATTGGCAATCGAACAAAAGGTCAACGCTCATGGGTATTTACCACCCTTCGATGGAGGCGGGGACGTGGAAGGGAGCCAGGGCCCTGGCCGAGCCAGCCAGGCGGAACCAAACAAGAACGACAAAGCAGAGGATGCAAAGTCAACCAATACCGAGAATGCATGGGCGGACTTGCTTCGTAGCAGACCAAATCCCAATCCGATGGACGTGCGCAGGTTCTTCAAACTTCTCCGGGATGAGGACTCTGCAGCCCTTGACAAATATCGGAGAGAGAGTGATCGACGGGCACTCGGCTGACCAGGTTGGTCATCATCATATTTGCTCCCCTTCATCGAGCTGTCTTCCTTTTCTTCTTCTTCTTCTTCTTCTTCTTCTTCTTCTTCTTCTTCTTTAATTTATCCCCACTGTCTCCATCAGTTGCTTTGCGTTACAAGTTGATAGCAGTTCATAGTTGATGACATGACGATGTGACGAATCCCTGCCCGACGATGGGCCTTAGCCTCGAAGTTGCATATATCTTATTCCGTCTCTTTTTCTTCTTTGATTATCGGTTTCTCTCTTTATTTCCGCATTGATAACAGACAAAGCCAAGGGGCGGACGTGATCACCGTCCTGCCGGTGACATAAGCCAACAGATAGTGGACTCAAATAAAATATTATCATTCAACCAACCATAACAGCGTATCGTGGACTCCTCCGGAGCCTCCCGTGTTAGACACAAGCATCGTTTCCACCCCTTGTTTAGCCTTTCTTCTATCTAGTTTTATCCCTGATGTTGTTGCATTTTGCTTGCTCTTTTCGAACGTTCGATGTTGGTTCTAATTATGTAAGCATAAACGGAAGAACTAAACGCCGTAACCGAAGTCGTCACGTGGATTCCGAATCGAGAAAGGCCAACCGCATCTAATCATTTTGCCCCCGTTTTTTCTATACAAGAAGAAGAAGAAGAAGATGAAGGCGAGAAGGATGAGAAGGACGAGAAACTGGATGATACACACGCGATAGCCAACAGTTCATCTCACCTAGCGCGCGAAAGAAAGAAAAAAGAGGCGTCAAGGGGGCCATGCAGGGAAACGATGGCTGCGGGAACAAGGCGGCTACAGGGCCTCTCTTGCGTCACATCGACAAGTTACTATGTCAAGGTAGACTCCATAACTATTTGTTCTCAGGCCTCCCGCACCAGATGTCACGCTTCTTTCCCGCCTCTCCACATGCAGCGGAGATTGACTTGAATATCGGCTCTCTCGCCAGCGCCTTTTCTTTTTTACGTTCCCACCAAGCACGTATTTTTCCTTTCGCTTGCCTGTTCGCCGCAGGCTTGAGGACCTTTCGCGTTTCTTAGCTTTTCCCTTCTTACGATGATTAAGAGGGGCTTTTCTTACTCTATCTGCATCCTGTTACTTTTTTTAAACATAAAAAGGCTATTTATATTGCATGAAGTCCAGGCGTTTTTCTGTCCTTGATATATCCGTGTATACTTACCCTTTTAGGCCATAGCTGCAACGGCCTCTGGCAGCGGAGGAGATGAGACGGCTTTGATACTTGAGAGTTCGCTGCCGCATACTGCGTACCCTCTCCGTCACACTTCTCTGCATACGATTGAGAACGGAGAGACTTTCTAGATGCATCGGTAAGGCGAGCATATATATATATATATTTGTATATATATTGTGCATTTGGAAGAAAGATACGATGGACCAGATATCAGGCCAAAGACGGCCGGTCCGCTGGCGGTTCTGGGCAAAGGAAGACTCAGATATATCCAACGACGTTCAGACAGACGAAGAAACAACACGAGCAAGATCAGTTACAACATCACTTCGCCGCGTCTCCTCGACGTATACACAGCAAGCACCAAGCTCTTCTATGGAGTATGATGCTGAAGGCGCAATTGATCCGGACGCTGACATAGAACGGCTGGGCAGACAGCGGCCACCGGTATTCAAAAACTTCGCGTCAGAGGCTGCCTTTTGTTTCTCCATCGTAATGTCCCAGGTGCTGACGGTACGATCATTGTCCTATTCCCCTCTTATTTACCATCATGAACTATGAACTGACGAGGGTACAAAGGAATATTTCATTTCTGGGTTTAACGTCATAATACCGAGGCTGGTAGACGAATTCAATATTCCTGATGCTTCTGCCGTGTGGCCGGCTAGTGCATTCCCGCTAGTAGTATCCTCCACTCTCCTTATCTCTGGCCGTCTGGCAGACATGGTTGGAGGCTACTACATGTATGTGGGCGGCATGGGATGGCTGTGCATCTGGTCGGTCATCGCCAGCCTCTCGAAAAACCGCATCATGCTCATTCTATGTCGAGCATTGCAAGGGCTCGGTCCCGCTGCCTACCTACCCTCCGGCATGATGCTGTTGTCAACGGTGTACCGTCCCGGCCCTCGCAAGAACCTGGTATTTAGTCTCTACGGAACCTGTGCTGTTTTTGGGTTCTTTATCGGGATTTTCTGCTCAGGGCTGGCTGCCCAGTACCTCGCCTGGCAGTGGTATTTTCGTATTGGAGCCATCCTTGCGGCTATTACTACCGCCAGTTCCTTCTTCTTTATCCCGTCGGATGCTGCCGAGAGGCGCAAACAAGGCGTCCAGATGGATTATCTGGGTTCAGTACTTATCGTTGTTGGTCTGACGCTCTCTGTCTTTGCGATTACGGATAGCGCACACGCCTCTCAGGGATGGAGGACACCGTACGTTTACGTCTGTTTCATCCTTGGATGTGTGTTTTTGGCTGGAGCGGTCTATGTGGAAGGTTGGGTCGCCGAGTGTCCCTTGCTGCCGTTCGACTTGTTCGACGCACCCTATATGAAGGCCATGGTGGTCGCACTGCTATTCTTTTATGGATGTCTGGGGGTATTCTTGCTCTATGGGACTCTATAGTATGTTCTCGCCTCATTGAAGCGTTCGTCATTCGGCGCCCCTTGCTAACATTTTTCCTCCTAGCATGGTACACATCATGGGCGCCACATCTCTTCAGGTTGTCGCTTGGTGTACTCCGATGGTGGTAGGCGGCTTTGCTTTCCCCATAATGGTCGGATTCTGTCTCCACTTGGTCTCTGGCACTGTCCTCCTTATCATATCCGGCATCGGTTGGATAATGGCCGGTCTCCTTTTCGCAATAATGCCCGACGGTGCGAGTTACTGGGCATACGCCTTCCCAGCAATGATCGGTGCCACTCTTGGCATCGATGTCACATTCAACATCACCAACATCTTCATAACGACAAGCCAGCCGAAACATAGGCAAGGATTAGCCGGTGCCCTGATAAACTCCGTCCTCTTCCTGAGTATTGCAGTGCTTCTTGGGTTCGCGGACGTTGCTCAGGTAGCAACTTTGGACCAGGGAAGAAAGCAGAGTTACCGCGTTGTCTTTTGGTTCAATACTGCGTGTGCCAGTGTTGCGCTCCTGATTATTGTACTCTTTGTCAGAGTCAACCCGGCAGCAAGTGATTTGACCGTCGATGAAAAGAAAAGGCAGCACGAATTAAGCCAGAGGCAACCAGAACCTCAGGAAGCATCCCATCAAGATCATAAAATAAACCATTCTAAAGAACCTCAGTCTTGCAGTTCAGCCCCGTCATAAAACCGAACAGGAGTATTCGGTTGTCTCTATTTACCAGAAGAAAAAAGCATATCTGATTAAAAGATGCTTTCTAAAGAGCAAAGGAAACTCTGCACGTCACCCTTCAGGCCAGCCTACAAAGGTAGATGCGACTAGTATTCCCAGATCAGAAATACTTACCTGGGACCCCCTCTTCGCCGCAGCTGGGAACATGTTTAATATGCCAACTAGCTGCGATTCCTTAATAAAGCCAGCCTTACCATGCACAAAAATGAGATTGATCCGAAAACGGGAATGGTGTTGGTTATATACTGGAGGGGAAATAGAAAATGAGCATGACTAGTATCCTGAAATATAGCTACCATTTATGTAGTAATATAAAAATACTCGCTTTAAGTGCAAGTCAAACTTGGTCTTGTAAATGTGGTAGTTCACACGCCAAGCAGTAACCGTCGAACCCTTTCAGGGATACCCTGGAGAAGGATTGCGTGAAGGATTCCTAGTCCGCTGGCTGCCTAGTTACTAGACTGAATCCGGATACCAGGAACTTGTATAAATAAACAGTCAGATATCTAGTTGAAGCAATAATTTTCTGCACCTCTTTATCTACAAACCAATTAATCCTTTAAAAGTTGTAGTTTCGAGATCGAATAGGTAAGAAGTCCAACCAATGTCAAATCAACAACAACCACTAATTCTCCTAGATATACAATCAGTTAATTGATACTAGACACCATGGCTATCTCCAACTCATACCCAATCCTAATTATTGCCAATCTCTTCGCAGCAATGTGTATTGGGTTCGGCATCAATGCGATCGTGCGTCCTGAACACGGCGTGTCCTTCTTTGAACTTGCTCCACCAACTGCTGGCCCGGAGAAGATCCTATTTAACAGTTTAATGGCCATCTATGGAGTGAGAGACGTGTTCATGGGCTTAGCTATCTTTGCTGCTGCATTCACTGGAGAACGAAAGGCGCTGGGATGGATCTTGCTCGGTGTGGGTGCCGTGGCCTTTGCGGATGGCGTCGTTTGCGCAGTTAATGGTGCGGGAGAGTGGAATCATTGGGGTTATGCTCCCGTAGTCATGGTTGTGGGACTGATGGCACTGGGTGTCTTGGATGGTGGTAAAGCAAAGACGGTTTAGGATGGGCTATATGTTGAGAATTTTGGGAAAAGGGTTGTATATTCATTTGGATTGATGAAAGTTTCTATGATATCTAGATGAAACGGGTGGTTATATTTCAAATAACAATGACGATTTACATCCGCCCTACCACCTGCATACACAACATGCCTATGCTATATATATATAATACGATGACTTGAGCAGGCGTAGACAATCCGAGAAGGGTAAAATCAGGCAGTGACGAAAGGGAGAGGGGAAAAAATGATACACTTGATGCAATATGAAGACGCCACCGCGTCTGCACCCGTCGATGCCAGAGGCAATCGCATACCATGGAACATGGACACTAGGGCAACCGGGCGAAAAAGGAAATAAGAATGAAAGAGCCAACTAGCGTTACTTTGTTTTTAGACATGCATCTCATCAGTGACAAATAGTAGCTGTGGTAACGCTGAGCCAGACTCGAGGATTATCAGACAGGGACTATATTGGTGTCAAAATGAAAAAAAGGAGAAGAAGCCCATATGAATCTGGTGGCTTAAAGCTTGGCCGTATACTGGCTGTGGTTGGGTAATGACATGACGTGGTAAAAGAGAGACAGAGCTAGAGTGGCTGCATTAGCTCTTTTGGGTATTGCTATCATCAATTAGATGGTTTTCATGATAGTCGCCTTCATGGTGAAGTGTGACACTATTGAAATCTTCGAATGGATCAGCGATTTCTCCAGAAGGTGTTGCTAGTCCTGAGTCCATCGGGACGCCTGTCAAGTTACTTGAGCCGCCGATGTCAACACTGGCGCTCTCCTTGACGTTCCTAAAGTTGACTGTATCGATTGCTCTTCCTTGATGGGGTATCATTGGAGGTTTCATGTGTCTGATCAAAGCCCATTGGGTAGGTCTGAAGAAAGGATGAGTCTTGACGTCAGAAGCGCCAGCGCGGGCGCCGAGGCGACGGCATTCATCCTTGATGAGAAGCTTGCGTATAAGCCCTTTACAGAGGCTGTGGTACGTGATTAGAATACCAAAATCGAGTGACGAGAGGGAAAAAGGAATACGTTATAACTTACTTAGAAAGCTGCTGTGCATTAGCATGTTCGGGAAACGGAACCTCGTCTCTTAGGATGTTTGCAAATGTTGCATTTCTGTTTTTGCCTTTGAATGGCGTCGTGCCGTAAAGCATCTCGTAAATGAGGATGCCTAATGTCCACCAATCTACTGCACTTGTGTGTCCGTTTCCTTTGATGACTTCTGGTGCAATGTATTCTTCGGTCCCGACAAAAGAATTAGTCCTGAAATCAGCAATACAAGATTTCGTATCAATTGTAGGCAACGAGTTGGCGGAGGTTCCGTTGCGGCCAATGATCATAGTTGGCGCACCCCCAGGGCCAGATTGTTTCGACAGGTCAAAATCTGACAACATGATATGTCCGGACTGGTGGAGGAGGATGTCTGTTATATGTTAATAAGCGGTTTGAGTGAGGTAGGGACAAGTTCTCATACTCTCTGGTTTGAGATCACGGTAGATAAAACCCATCAGATGAAGGTACTCAAGTGCAGCCGTTACTTCAGCAGCGTAGAACCGTGCATCATCTTCGGAAATGCATTTTCCTGGTCTTGTTTGGAGGGCTGCAAGCCTGTTAGCCTCGTCCTGGCGATTAAATAGAACAGATAAACGCACCTCTGAAAAATTCACCACCACTGCAGTATTCCATGCACAGATACAGATGGTCCTCTGACTGGAACGAATGGTACAGGGTAACTATGAACGGGTGATTACTCGTAGCAAGAATCTCCTGTTCAGCGAGAGCACGTTTAATCTTGTTCCTCTTGATCATCTCTTTCTTACTCAAGACTGCATGTAATGTTAGCAAAGGATAAAAGGCCTAGAGGGTAGGTGTTACGTTACCTTTCATGGCATACAGCCTCTGGGACTTCTTCTCCCTAACCAAATATACCTTGCCCACATCTCCCTTTCCGATCAGCTTAATCTTATCAAAGCTGCCAGGACCAACCTCCACGTTGCGCACTTTGATAGAATTTGAGCTATACGTTCGTCTGTAGCCAGCAGAACTCCGTATTTGACCGGGAAGTGGAATAGGCCCAAGTGTATCAGCATCGGGAACTGTGAGGTTCTGAGATGAAGGCTGTTCGACGAAGCCTAACTTTGCAGTACTGCCCGCTTGTTCGACCAAGGGCTCCTTCCCAAGCTCGGCCGTTCTAGGCCGTTCATCTGCCTTCCCACTTGCAAATAAGCCCTGCGCATTTGGTGCAGATGCAACCCTCCTTAACTTTCTTGCTAGTTCCTCTTTGCTGGCAGCAGTCGGTTGGTCTACTCCAGGAGCTCCGTCAATATGTATACCTGGAGTGTCTGGTGGGGTGGATGGCACGCTATCGTCATTTCGATGCCTCAAGGCAGGATATCCTTGGTGCGCAAAATAAGGGTTCGCATGGGCAGTTGGCGACACACCATCGTCATCGAGAGGATTTCCTTCACTGGCAACGGTAGTAGATCGATTCCGGGTGATATGTGGAAGGAATCTGGATTGAAATTTGGACTCTGGCTTTGGAACAGCAAGGTTGGAATTTTTATTCTGGGGGTTCTGTCCTGCTCCTCCTTGGCTGGTAGAGCTAGTATTGGAGGACGAGCTGTTTATTCGAAAGAAGTTCCGTAATTTTGTAGGGAAGTGAGAGGAGTCGTTTGAGTGTTTCTCTTGCTTTTCATGCTTCTTTCCTGTTAACGATATGCCGGGGAAATTCCGTTTCTCCGAGTTCGCATTTGTTGGAGTCGAGGAGTTGAATAACTGCGTCATACCGACAGCTCTGCACTGACAAAGCAGTGAATATAGAGGACAGTTAACGATTGAGGCTGGCAGGAGCGCTTATAAATGCTTGTTTTTCACTCCAAAAGCAATGGGCCCTCGAAGTGAGCGTTGGATGATGTAAAGCTGGGAGAGTAAGATGGTAGCAGAGTAGACAATTGGCCAGTATGAAGCGGTTGCTCCCTCTTTTCTTTTTCCGTCCTGTGGAAGTACGGAGAGGATGGGTGACACTCGGAGTCGAACTAGGGTAATGGGCGAAGGGAGGCCGGCTTAGAGAGAGGTGACGGGGCAGCGGCTCGGCACCATTGGCATTGACACTGGTGAAACAAGCGGGCCACAGGCTTGCAGTTGCGACGAGGGAGAGCAGGGCATCTGTCTGCAGCAAACGAGAGGGTGCCAACCAAGGGGCAGGGGGGAGAGAGGGAATGCTGACGATGCTGACGAAAGATTCGATGTAGGAAAAAGTCGAGAAGGCGAAGAAGCAACTTGAATCTGAGGTTAAAGTTGACCCGCGCTTGGGGATCCAGTGACGCTTGCTTACTCAACTATTTCACACTCTATCAAGACGTCGATATAAGAACAGAGAGAGGAGAGTAGCGGAGAGGAGGGCGACAGAGTGACAGAGCTAGTAGGAACTATGGAAGCTACCGGAGAGACGAGATAGTACGGTTGATGCTCTCGTCGATATTGTTCTTCATACTTGTATACTCCGACTGTCCATATTGATATCTAGCTGATATACAACTGAAGAACAGAATGATGAGAATGAATAAGAACAGCCGTATTATCGTCAAGATGAAAAATCCCACCAGGAACAGTGATGATAATATTATTGTTATATAGACGATTGTAAGTGACCGTATGTAAGTAACGTTAGCTGCTGTCGCCCAACTCGACTTTCTCCAGTGAACAAATCTCGACCCGCCATCTTATAGCCAACAAGATGGACTCCTACGATACATCTGAGGCCGGGTTCTCTAACCCCCTCATTCGCGATAATCCGTTGCTCTCTCCGTTAGAGCAAGAGGTTCTGGATGAATACTCGAAGCTGCTCGAGAACATGAACAAAGTAGGCTGCCTGGGAAGATATGCTCCTTTTTCGGAAGCTGACTATCGTGTATAGCTCTCTACGTCCCTCAACGATCTCGCCGTCCAGCCGTCCTCTGATACTCTCGATGCTCTGCGGGTGTTGGAGCGGAAAACAGCTACCGTTTATACCTTGCTCAAGGCGAGCGTGTACAGCATCGTTCTTCAACAGCAAATCTACAATGGTGGGGATGAGGGCCATATTGGAGACAACTAGTCTATTTTACCGCTTATCACGATGATGCCGCTTACCTAGGTCAGCCTAAGCTTAGACGAGTCTCTACTTCACTTCTACGAGGACGCATAAAAAGCATTGGCGCATAAGTACAAGGACATGGCAAGTGGATTGACGGAGTTTGGAGTTTGGAACCTAGTTTACTCGTCGTGGAGTTAATGGTTAGAGTATAGGGAATAAAACATAATACTCTAAGATTATATAAATACACTCAAACCTATCCTATAGTAATACATCAGGCATATCGAATGACTGGAGTTCGGCACTATGGGCAAAACATGGGTCTTTCAGACTCTTCCGGCGTAGTACACCTTTCTCACATCGACGAGCTTCTTCCCTAGAGCTCGAGCAACGTCATCGGGGTTTTTCTGGCTCATCAATGCCTTGTAGGCTGCCTTTGCCGAGTTCATCGGGTTTCTAGAGCGAGAAACACGGGCTGCCAGATCCTTGATTCCGGCAAGTTGGCACATTTCCCAGATACGTTGCGAGCAGCGAAGACCAAATCCTTGTGTCAGAAAAAAAAGTTAGTAAATGCTAGGGAGAGGTAGTGGTTGGTTTAGAAAATCATACCTGGTGGTCGATTCATCAGTACCAACTCTGTTCCTGCGACCTTTGCTTTCACATCTCCATATATTGTTCGCCTCTCATATCTTGGAACAGGCTGCATATTGCGAATGGCTCGATATTCAGCCTGGGCTCGGGCAGCATCCATTTCCTCTGACTTGCCTTCACCAATTCCAAGAAGTCCATTTTTATTACCTGCGATAGCAAGAACGTAGGTTTTTTGGATCTTTCCAAGACGAGTTTGATTGACAACGCTGTGACAAACAAGGACCTTGGTTTGTATCCGATCAATGTGGCTTGCATCATAGCCAGTCAGTGCCATCAGCCTTTTCACCGAGTCCGAGACTTCAGGCGCAGGCTTCTCAAGCTGAAATGGCGGAGGAGTTACATGACGACCTATGTTGGTGAAGTTTTCGCCTGATTCGAAAAGGTCTGGTACGAGTGAACTGTGGGGATTGAGCTCAGCCTCTGCCTTGCCGGCTGTCAGTCGTGTGTTGTCGAAAAATTTTATCAAATCCACTACTGAAGGTTCTTCTGGCATGTCCTTTACGAACTTGGCAAGGTCTTCGGCCAATTCATCGTCGGTTTTCAAGCGGGAGTTGGGATCACTGTTTGTGATAGGAGCGCGAATGTGGTGGTCAACAACGGGTTCAATGGTAGAAAAATCATCCACATATTTCAGTGCCCATGGGTCATCTCTCAATGTGAATTGTTTTTCCACATCCTCATCAGGAATGGCTTTCTCTCCGGCCTCAATGGCCTTGATTTGTTCTGGCGAATATTCTTTCTTCATATGCGCCTTTTCTTCTTCAGAATAAGCCTTTGATTTTGCGACATTTTGCTTTAACCATCCTTCAACATCCGAAGCCTTGACATTTTGATGCTTAGGTTTCCGGGGAGCACACGGTATTGGGGTGGAGTGGAATTGCCGGCGTGGATAGAGGACGAGGTTAGGTTTCGAAAAGGTACAGAAAAGGCATCTCGCCGGTCGTGTGACGCTCATTGTAGCGAATTGGGCTCGTAAAAGCAGCTACCGCATCGAGTCCGTCGGTCAGTTCGATGCAAGGTGTGCACCGGGGGAATTGGAGGAGGTTTGTCGCTCAAAGTGCATCAAATCTTCTAGTCAATTGAAAGATTGAAAGAATTTCTTCTTGAAGCTCGAAATAAGATTAAAGTTCTTACCTAATCATAGGAATATTATTTTACCGGATTAGTAATTGGAAGCCTTGACATTATATAAGTTCGTAATTAACATCAAATTCTAAGTCCATCATATTCACATCCCATTTATGCCAGCCATTAAATAACTATAATGTAGATTACATTACGTGGATTAGATGGCCTTGACCCTTCTGTGCCGCCGTGATGCAGCCTAATTGGGATGATTGCGGCATATTACTCTGTGCCGTAAGGCAACAGAATTATCATTGTGGTATATATTCTTGCCTTCTTTTGATGAAGTGAAAGGAAATTATTCATTCCTTAGCTCTCTACCTTCTATACTCAAGGCTATCCATCGTCTTTCATTTAAGTTATTACGAACCAAAGACAAAGAATAGTCTAACACAACATGGAACAACCTCAAACATATGGAATTTCCGCAAATATCTACGGACGCGGAGATCGCTCACTTGGCGACAGGCCGTGTCATGTTGGCCTAGCTGTGTATGAACTTGGCTCCTCCACCTGTGAAATGCATCACATCCGCTGTCCTCAAGACGACCAGTACATCTATGACCCTCGAATTCAACCGCTAGAGGATTCTGTCTTACGTGGGCGATGTGAGCTAGCCCGACTGTCAACCTCCAAAAAAGAGAGAGTTACTAAAATACTCGAGAAATTTGGCCAAAATGCCGCCAATATCCCTGAAGTTGGCGTGGGAAATTGTCAAGATTGGCTTGCTGGAGCGGTGAAGGAACTAGAACAGAACGGCATTCTCCAAGACAGGGAAGGGGTGTACTAGCAAAATATGATCAATTTGACCTCTGATCAAATGAACCAACGTTGCAAAGACGATGGGAAGCGGTGGATTGATGGGCCTGGGCAAATTCCATTTAATGGTGTACCTGATGCCAGGTTTTCAGATCGTGAGGAGAGAAGAATTGGGAGACTGGCTGAGGATTCAGCCATACAGGGGAAATTGGAATCTCTCTTCAACTCAAAAGCTGGGTCTAGTTCTTTGATGCCTGAAGACAGTGATCCCCAGCGTCTCTACATCTCCAGCCCCTTTTTCAGCCAGACCAAGCCCTAACAATGATCTCGGTAAATAAATGTCTAACTATAGGTCAAATCTGTTGAAATATATCTATTATCTGAAGGCTGTATATTTTCTTTCCCATGCAAGATTTGATTATGGGTAAAGGAATTTGTCTTGAAATTATGTGGATCCAAAGAGTGAATGGAATTTGTAAACTTTAAGAGAAGATCATAATAATTAATTCCACATAATTGCAGCAATGCGCCTCATGATTGCTGTTTCAATGTAATAGGGGGGTATATATTTCTCTACCACCAAATCCCAAGATTCCTTAATAGGGATTGTAACCATGACGCGGTAGTATTCCCAGTATTCAGGCCGGTATCCAGAGAGGCCCCAATCGATAAAAACGACACTGCAGTCTGGCTTGACAATGATGTTATCAGGGCGCAGGTCACCGTGAGTAAAGACGATCTGATGGCCTTTCAAGCCCCTAACTGTCTGGTGATTAATGTATTCTGAAACATGACGAGGCGATTCAGGGTCAATCGGGCGTGGATTGGGTGGAAATCTATTCCGCATAGCTTGGATAATTCCTTCATTGAAAGCAGATTCAGATTCGAAGGGGCCATATTCAATTGGCTTATCTCCCCACCATGCATCGAAAATTGGATCTCTGCACGAAGTCTGGCCCAGTCCTCCAATGTATGTGCCTTTGATATCCCGAATCTGCCTCACAGAGTCTTTCAGGCTTGAAACAGTCTTTTCGCGCTCCTCCTCATTCGCATGCTCCCAAAAGGAACTTAACAACTTCCCTTCTTCAAAAGACATGATAATGTAGCAGACGTCGTCCAGAATATATGCACTAATAAGGCGTGGTACAGCCACTGTTGTAGATGTAGCGACTAAGTGCATCGCTTCTGCTTCTGCTAGTCGGACGCCGTGACCGTATTTGACGAGCATTCCAGAGTCGATATGAACAACTCTAGCACCTCCTTTTCCGGGGCAGAGATCTGGCCAGTCGTCCAAGTCCTTTGGGTCTAACATAGTGGATGGAAAACCAACAATCTTTGAGTAGCTGAAGTGTGTTTGCACTCCTTTAGGTTTTGGGCTATCGGGGTCCGCTTTTTGTGCTTCTGGCTGTGTTAAATTGTTGTCCCGGATCGTTCCTCGATTGGAATGTGTTAGAAAATGGTCATCAACAAGCTTCTGAGTTGAGAGACAGTCATTCTCAGATAATGGTCTGCCGCTGCCGCCATATTGAACAGGTATTCCATCCCCCAGGTACTTGGCTAGCTCGCTTTTTTTTTGAAGTATAGATATTTTCTGTAGAACATCATCAGGCAACTTCAATTTATAGAACTCCTCTAGGAATGGGTTGATGATATAAAACCGTGAGAGGATCCCAGGATAGTATGAAGAGATATGCTGTTGAATGGACTGTAGAGCAGCTCTCACATTGAAGATAAAACTGCCGAATTTTTCTAACCGGAGTGGCGGTAAGTTGGATGGACGGCAGTCGACAACGAACGAAGCCTTCAAGTCACCAGATATAGAAGTAGATTGAAGAAGAACGACCATTAGAGCCTCTAGAAGTCCTATGACTATATTTGATATGCTCCCTGAGTACCTTAAAGGCTCGAACAGGAGCCTGTATTTCTTCAGAGCTTCTTCGTCGAGCTTAATCCACATGACGTGATGGCCTTTACAAAGAGTAATGTGCACAAAACTGGAGAGCTCTGGCATTTTCTTGAAAGGAAAGGGGTATGGTTTGACTGTTTTTCGCCAGGACAGAGTGTCCTTGATGGACATGCATGTCCTCTCTATAATCAGGGCATGTAGGGCAGAAGCCTTGATAAAGAACTGTTCAGAGTCAGTGAGGACGAATATCCATAGGTATCTTTAGGGGTCTTACCTTTGTAAGTATTGTCTCAATGAGTTTCGGGTCTCCTTTGACCAGGTCAACCCCCCACATTTCATGATAACCGATTTTTGTATATATAGCTGGGAGAGCTTGTTGGAGTTGGCTAAGGCGAGTTGCTAGGGGTATATCCATGACAAGGCACCCGACGAGAAGGTCTATATCAAATTATAGTCGTGATGAAATATCTGAGATGATTTGGCGGTTTTCTTTGGATCGTGAATAGATGATAGACAATTAGAGAATAAAAGTTGTAGATGAGACGGGAGGATTTCATAGATCGCGCATTAAATATAGTAGCAAAAGATAGGATAATGACTAATAACTTGATGGCACAGATATCTGGTGGTGCCTTTTGCGGTTTAGCAAAGGGGCGTAAACACCTTGATTCTATGGTTATCAATGCCTGGTGACGACTTAGATGCAACTACCAAGTACTTAGTCCAGGCAGCCAGGCGTTTTTTTACCTCCAAAATGTTCATCTGAGCCCCATAAGCTTATTTTCTTTTTACCCCGTAGGGGCTAGCGCCAAACTGCGTATAGTTAACGGATATCCAATCACTAAGCGCTCAGGAACATGGCTGGCGTGCCTTGCCATTGAGTTTCAGGCATCAAGTTAACAGGGGCAATAGCTATACCAGCACACACGTCCATGAACATGGATTAATTGAGGCATGAAAATATCTCGATGCGATAGATACGTTACTTCCTTGGGGCTCATCACGAATCATTTACACTGCCCCAGGAAAATGCCCTTTCACATAGTTAGCTACCTGGCGGCGCAGAGCAGCGCAGCGCCCTCTATGGAAATGCCTTGTTCTCAAAACATATCTTAACGAAAGAGAAGAGGCTGCTATTATGCTTCGTAAGGGCGTGTACCAGGCCATATAAACATCTATTCATTCCTGTTTGAAGCATCTATGTTTATAACTTACATCAAACAGCCAATATTTCAAGCTTAACTTATTGATCTCCTTATATATAAACGTCAATTCAAGATACATCTATCTACCTTGCTATTTCCTCATCCTCCAAACTTCAGTCCCGAGCATAAAAGAAACCCCACTTGCAGCCTGTGCCTTTATCTACCCAATCAATCCCTGTCCCGTCTCAATCCCCAGACTAAAAGCCAAATATGTCTGGAAACTTTCGAGAGATACGGCCCTCCTCCCGCGCAAACTCCGTTACTGGTCCCAGGAGTGGAAGAGCCGATAGAAGTACCAGCAGAGGGAGCATGAAAGACCATGCACTATCTGCCCACCTCTGGGGAAGGGGAGACCAGGAACAAGATGATCCCCGGGCACATTGGGCAATAATGGCCTATGAAAGAGGGGGTACATCGGGGGATATATTCCATGTTCGTAAATGGGACAATGATTATAAGTATGAGAGGTCAACCCGCCCACTAGAAACGACATCTTCCTTTGGCCGAAGCGAGGTAGTGTATCTTTCACGCTCGGGCAGAGACCATGCAGCCGTCGTGCTTGACAACTATGGGAATAACTGGCGGAACTTACCTGATGGAGTGGATCGTCGCTGCCAGGAGTGGACAGTTGGCTCACTTGCAGCATTGGAAGCCAAGGAGATTGTCCCTCGAGGCACAGCTACCTACTGGGGGACCAATGTCGGGAAGTCCTCTCCCTTCGTGGGCAGTCGTCTTGAGGCCGATGGGCGATCTTGGATCCCAAAAAAAGGTGCAGGAGAGCGCTATGAAGGGCCGGTGGATGCTAGGTTCGGTGACAGATCCAAACGCCCCCCAGTGGGTAAACTAAATACCGCCAAGTTTTCACGTCTGCTTGGATAAGCTGAGTGTTGTGTTGTTAGGTATCTTGCAATTGCTGCTTTTTCATTTGTCTTCTCAATGTTTTCCTAATTTCTGTCTTCATTTCTTCATTCTCTCAAACTTGGTAATAGAACCACTTCTGTCATTTAGCTAGTTGATAGTAAGTTATTAGTAACCCTTTCAGTTCATGATAGTAGTTACCTTTAAATCTGATAATGTCTAGTAATCGGGGGTAGGTTGATATCTATCACCTATCAAGCCGATCTACTCATTGAAATGGCCAGGCCATTTCCCATGCCTCGGCTGTCTTTTTGTCATTTCCAGCAAAATGCTCAATGAACTGCTGTTTAACAAGAGCGCATTTCTTCTTGAGTGGCTCATACTCTTCGTGGCTTACCCAACCGTCCCATCCGCGAATTGCTCCACCTAGTGACTCTAGTACATCATCCATTAGTGCCATTCCTTGCGCCCACTTCTCCTCTAATTCTTGATGGTGCTGAATCGCTTCTGGGGAGTACTCCAACGGGCATGGGGCTTTGATGCTAAGTTGGTTCCATCGGCTGGCGAGCTTTATCAGGAGACCTTGAACAGCAGGCTCTCCATCGTTTAATAGCATTCCAACGAGGGAGATAATTTCCCCCTGTAGAGTTTCTTGGTATCTTAGGGCTTGGTAGACGGGTACGTTCATAGAAGCAGAGAAAAGATCGTAGTATTTGTAGAGTGTCTGTGCAACAAGTAGTTCCTTCGCACGTTTCTTCGCATCACCGTTGAGCTCTTCAAAGTTCTCTGGTAGCGACGGCACCGTAAGACCTTCAAGCCGTGGGCCATTATAGTCCAGAAATGCAGGGTGCGTAGCCTGATCAAATAGAGGCGCGATGTGGGAATTCTGCCAGTCAATTAATCCAACAATATCCGTAGGCTTTTCAGGATTTACGAAGATATTGTCCAGATGTAAGTCTTTATGCCATAAGACTGGTAACTGGTAGGCTTCTGGCGGGAGGATGTAATCTGCTATTTTTAGAAAGTCGCGGCACACAGAAAGCTTGAGCGCACGATTCGGTTGATAGCCATTAGGGCCAACAATCCCTTCTGGTTGAAGAGGCATGCTTTGAATAGCCTTCATCTCTCGGTGACAGGTTGCCACTATATATTCTTGTGTAGTGCTCCCTATAGTACAAAGGCTGGTTATCAGATGGGATTATGAAAGGATTAAAGGAAAGAAAGGTCTTACACGGTCCTCGGTCTATGGAAAGCTCCCCTTTGCCATCATCAAAGAAGCGTCGATCTGTAGTGGGTCCAAGAACCCAGCGGCCACAATCTTTTGACTTAAAAGCTGGAAGATGCTTGATCTCGCTTGGTATATCTCTCGGATAATACAACGAACCAAACCCCCCAAGGGGGCTGTTCCGTATTTTAACATCAAAGCTAACAATGACTTGAACAATATCTCTCTTCTCATCATTTTTCAAACGTGGCCAGACTTGAGCAAGAGAGCAGCCTGATGCTTTGTCCATGATGATATACTCTGCGCCTACGGGGTTCAACGCGTGTGAGCTCCAGGAAAGTACTTTGGGGACTGGGATACCAAGCTTAGTTCTAGCCTGGAAAATAATAAACATAAGAGCCTCAGTGAAGCGATATGGTGCCTTGAACGTACAAAGTCCATTGTAGCCACCTCGCTGGCAGTGGTATAGTGTGGAGCACCGGCGTTCGGATTAGGAACCCTTGCGATGACTTGAGAGCCATTCGCCATAGTAATGAGGAGGCTCTTGTTAAAATTACCTTCAGGTAGCTTCTCAACTTTGATGCATGAAGGTTCCTCTTGTCCTACTGACTTTGCAGCGGCCGCTGTTAATGCGTTGATGTTGAATTGGACATAGCGAGCCTTGAGCTGCTGAGTCTCATTAAACAGCCAGCGCCCAGCAGTGTAACGGTAATAATCTGTAAATATTTAGCATTTTGTTTGGGCAGATTTAAATCATGAAAGTCATACCACATTCTACAGTGGAAGAGGCTCGTTTTATCGACAAAGGTACGACTTGGGGCCTTAAGCCGGGGCACCTGAGGGGGGAAAACATTGGTATGGGTGGGTAACTATATTATCATCATCAGGAAGATAAATCCGGTCAGTGGCAGAGGACATCCATCTTTTCTTTAGCTAGGAATTTGTACCCCCAAGATATTCTCTATAATGAATTTATGTCAAATGTTGTACTTAGTCAGCAACGTAGTTAGATCACGTGCACTGCCCCTGTTATATCCGGCAGAGACTTATACCCTATACCTAAGCTCTTTAAGCTTACTAATATATATATATATTAACTAATATATCATTTGCATCCGCGGTTCTTCGTACTTAACAATAATAACTAATTTACCACTTTGGACCGTCAACAACAGAATCACGCTCCAGCTCCAACCTCCCAGAGTCCGAAACTGAAATGCCCCATATTGGTGTATTGTATTCCCACGATCCGGCCCTCAATCTTGGGGTCGGTCTAGCCCAGTAGTCTGACTCTGGCTGAGGGTTAGGAACCTCCTCAGCTAGCCCTAAACCTCTTTGCGCACCAGCTTTCTCTAGTAGCATGAGAGATTCTGTCCTATTCAGCTCCCTTTCTTCATCGAATTCATCTTTGGGCTTCTGCAGCTCAGCAAAGTCAAGTGGTGTCTGTCCTGCTTCGTTGATAATGGACGGATCAGCACCTGACTCAAGTAGCAACCAAACGACCTCAGAGCTTTCTTGCGGCTTGGGGGTCAGGCCCGCCCATCCTCGATACGAACTACCAACGCCTTGTATGTATCCGCGGAAATTGAGGGGACTCTTTGCCACGGCAAGGTGCATAGCCGTCCACCCATTAACGTCTCTCAAGTTAAGGATTGCCTGAATATCGGAACTTGTGAACTCGCGCTGTTTTAGCGCATTGATGAGTTGACTAAGTTGCAAAAAATGCCCTACATACGCCGCGTAGTGCAGAGCTGTCCACCCCCGGGTATCTTGACTGGTGATATCGATGCCCGTAGCTAAAAGTGATTGTAAATCAAAGTCCAGATCACCCGCGCATGCTATGTGTAAAGGTGTTAGAAGAGACTTATTTACTAATAACGGATCAGCGCCCTTCTCCACAAGATACTGAAAAATATCAGTACAAAATGGCTTATACTCAAAGCAACGACGAGCGACATCATGGAGAAGCGTGTTGCCAAAACTATCTTGGCTTTCAACATTGGCACCAGCTTCCACTATTGCTTTGATGGTACTGTGTCGACCACCCTGCGCACAAAATATGGACAGAGATGATCCTCTGTGTCTAGAGTATGCCGAGACATCTACCCCTTTGTCTAGAAGAAGGCGTACCATCGCCTCGCACTCGCATTCACATTGTAGATAGAAATCGCAGTCATGCCAGGCGGCAGTTTCCAGGACACCATAATTTTTTCGTGAACGAATATTTATATCAGCTCCTTCATCTAGTAGCAACATGACAAGGTCCAAGTGACAATTTTCAACTGCCACGATTAACGGCGGAGTCAGAAATTCCTCCTCCCCTGCTGAGACAACCTCTGCCTCTGAGGTATCTACCTCCTCTGCCAAGATATCTATATCTTCCCCCGAGATATCTGCCCCTTTTCTCAGGAGAATGCGGACGATTCGCATAGCACCTTTGGAAATCGCATAATTAAGCGGATTACTACCCCGGTGCTTCTGATTAGGGTCTGCTCCACGACTAAGTAAGAGCTCAACAAGATCCTCACACCCCTCCATAATTGCGATATATAGGGGAGGTAACTTCGGAAAAATCCCCCGTTCAACAGGGTTAATTTCCACGCCCGCTTCAAGAAGGTATTGGGCCATGTCCACATCATGGTTCTTAACCGCTCCCCGCAGTGTTAATGGTTTCTTTGATGGTAATATAAATTTCGCGTCGGTTACTTTAAGGAGGAGTTTTAGTGTGTCGAAGAAACCACCTTCAGCGGCATGGTGTAATGGTGTCCACCCGTTCTCATCAAGCGCAAGGGGATCTACCCCCTTAACGGCAAGAAGTTTTGAGAAAGCCATGGATGGATAACCTACGGCTGCTGCAGTATGTATAGAAGAAGCTCCCGTATGATCCGTGGCCATTAGAGAAGCGCCAGCAGATACAAGAACCTCTGATGTCGTAGCGTGGTGATTAAATATCGCATGATGTAGGGGAGTTAAGCCGCGAGCATCCCTCGAAGTTGGATTGGCCCCAAGGCTGATTAGATATTCAACTAGCTCGGTATAACCATTCGCGGATGCTAGATGAAGAATAGTATGCCCGTTATAATCTATTTGGGAGAGCTCTAATCCATAGTCAAGGAATAATCTAATTATTCGCTTATGGCTAGTAGAGAATCCTATAGTTCTCTTCTTGAATTCCTTGTAGGGCCAGTTAGGGGGTTCCATATTTGTGGCAATATTCATTAGGGCAGTTTGCCTATCCTTATTCTGTTTAGTAGGGTCGGCTTCGTTATTCAGAAGATACTCGACGGTAAGGTCTTGGCCATGGAATGCTGCATAATGAAGTGGTCGCCATAAGGAGCTATATTCAGGTTCGTTAAGGGAGGCGCAATATCTTGTAAGAAATTGTAGTAGGTCGATACGGCCCCAGCAGGCAGCGGCATGGATCGCGCGAATACCCAAGCTGGATTCATAGAACGAAAAGCTTATATCTGGCGCTTTTGCCCTAGCTCCAGCATCAACAAGAAGAGTATATATCTCAGGAAAGTGCGACACAATAGCATTATTCAATGCTTCGGTACCATGCTTTGATAGGTTCAACACATGCGCACTGTCTTTTAATATCATCTGGCAGATATCCAGGTGCCCCTTCTGTGCAGAAAATTCCAACGCTGATTGGTATATTTTCCTCTTCAACAACCCCTTGCCTATGTTTAACAAGTGTAACAACGTCTTTGCCATTTCCAGGTGACCTTCGAATATGGCCCAGTCAAGAATAGTTTTCTGTCCTTCCAAGCCGATAGTAATACCGCGAAGCGCCTTTCTCAAGAGGATGGGGGTCAGGGTGACGTTAACGCGCTTTGTAGTCCTGATAAGAGCACTCAGATCCAATGAATCTAGATATTCTCCAACAATATTGAGTATCTCAGTCGGAATAGTGTTGAGGGTGCAAGGTAAACCCGCTGCCCGGGCATCATCTCCGGTGGACTCTTCGGTTGTTGAGTTGGCCATGGTGACGGGAGCGACGTATCGATATTATGTCGAGGGCAAGGGGATCTCCTGCGGAAGCCTTGCCAACGGTCGAAGTGAACACCGAGAACACACCAGATCAGCAGCTGATTAGGGATAATATGGAGTAGTGAGTGGTAACTAGAGGGCCAAAGGTAGCTACGTCTCGACATGAATTTCCAGCCAAATATCCCGCTGTCAAGGAAAAGATCGATGTTGTCAACTACTTACATACGTTATAGTAATAATTGACAATTTATCAACTTGTTACTACTGAAGAGCCGCGGGCTCTATAGTTAGTTAAAGTACCACGTGACTGTTTACTAATCTCAGATTTTTGGTTGGCAAAGAAAAGAACGAAATTTAAGGTCGTGAAGTATAAAAAAATCCATGTCATTTTTTTTTTTTAGCAAGGCAACTGTTAAAAGCATTCCTTTTAACATTCTACAGGAATGTTCCTCAGGCCACGGACTGTGCACATTGCTACAATTCAGAGACATTTAGCAAGGTGGGCCTCCGTCACACAATTGCCGGTGCCGTCGATTCACTATTACTCGACAGTTCGGCGTGGTATACGAATAGTTGGAGGTTTCGACATGCCGGAGCAAGGCAATGCGCCACGATATAAAGGCGGACGGGAACCGCAACGGAAGAAACAGAAAAGCAAAGAAAAATCCAAGTCTGAAGGAGGTGCAGATGAGGTGGTGGAATTGGATGTGAAAAATCTACTTCAAAGGAGCCGGCGGTCCCCATCAGAAGAAAATGGCAAAAAGCAAAGGGATGATGAAACCAGCGCATCTGTTGTTCACGAGGGGAAAAAGGACTCTCCATCACCGGAGACAGAAGTAACTGTTTCTGAGATGTCTTCGACTGGAGAAGGTCTTGCACTATCGCACAACGGTGACCATGTCTATATCGTCCCTTTTGCGCTTCCCGGAGAGACGGCTCGGATCAGGGTGTACAAGACGATCAAACAGAAGTCCTATAGTTTGACAGACTTGGTCGAGATTTTGAAACCTTCTCAGCAACGTGACAACTCTCTTATAAAGTGCCAGTATTTCGGAAAGTGTTCTGGATGCCAGCTGCAGATGCTCCCATACCAGGACCAGTTGCAGCATAAGAAGCGGATTATAGAAAAAGCATATGCCAACTTTTCGGGAATATTGCCTGAGCTTATACCTGCGATTGGAGAGACAATGGGCTCGCCTATGCAATACGGATACAGAACCAAGTTAACTCCTCATTTCACCCAGCCTGCTCGCAACCGGAAACAAGAGCATGGGAGCGGCCCTCCTGAAGTTCCTCCTATTGGGTTTATGATAAAAGGGCGTCGTAAGGTCATGGATATTGAGGATTGCCCACTTGGTACAGATATAGTCAGAAGGGGATTGAAGAATGAGAGGAAAAGAGTGGCGGAAAACCTACATCAGTATAAATACGGTGGCACGCTTCTGGTTAGAGAAAGCACGAAGAGGATAGAGCGGAACGAGGAGAATGAAGCTTTGCCGTCAAACGATAAAGTGATACGAACGACATTCCCAAACTATGTTGAGGAGAAAACATACATCACGGATCAAAATGCTATCTCGGTTGAATACGTGGATGATTACCAGTTCCACAATATTGCCGGGACATTCTTTCAGAATAACAATTCCATTTTACCGGCGTTTACAGGATACGTTCGAGACCATGCCTTACACCCGGAGCCCAAATCAGATGCAAATCCAATGGAGTCTAAAGTGGCTGCGACATCCAATCCCAAACTAAAGTATCTCCTGGATGCATACTGTGGCTCAGGATTATTTACTATTGTCCTGTCAGGCACTTTCCGCTCCTCTCTTGGCATCGACGTCGCGGCATCGAGCATTAAATGCGCGCGCGAAAATGCCAAACTGAGCAAGGTACCTAACACTGGCTTTGCAGCAGCTGATGCTGCAGATTTATTCAAAGATATCCCCTATCCGGCTGATCAGACGCTACTTGTGATTGACCCTCCACGAAAGGGCTGTGATACAAACTTCTTGAACCAGCTACTTGCATATGGCCCGACCAGGGTATTATATGTTAGCTGTAATGTTCACACGCAAGCTCGAGATGTTGGAGTTTTGATAGAAGGGAAGAACGGAGTCCGATATAACATCGAGAGCATTAGGGGATTTGATTTCTTCCCGCAGACGAGTCACGTAGAGAGCGTGGCTGTTTTGACGAAGGTTGTTGGGAGCAAGCCTGAGTAGGTGATCTCAATATGCTGATTGTGGAAACGGTGGAGTATTCTTGGATTGTATTTTTGTACTATAGAAGGGAAAAAAAAGTCTAGTGATACCCTATCTTTTTTCTGAAATCTGTATACCCTTGGAAAGCGTTTGACCGGGCATTTGGATGGATATTTTCATAGCACTCTGCTACTTGTTGGAGTTCTCTTGCGCTTTTGGATATTTATTTACAGAGGAAAAATATTTCTCGTAAACAGGTACATTTAGAATCTAGAGAGGTGTACTCACCACCACACGCGTAAATTCATTGCGACATAGCGGGAACATTAAAGTCAAGAGCAGGGCTTTCTTTCAAGGTGGGAGACCATCTTATGCGCTTCCGGGCCCTCCAAGTAGCGCGAATCTTCTTACTATGGAAGGGCCAATTTCGTCGTATTCAGCCTAGAAAGGGTAAGTCAGGATGTGTTGAGGAGAAAGTGGGAGGAGGATAAGTGAAGGCTTACCTTGGTATGGCAGTAGCTACGGAATTCGGGCGTTTGTCCTAGCAAACTACCACCGAACCATGGGCCATGACGTTGTCTTTTATGGGTTATAACTTGAACATCCAAACCGCCACTCCTGGCTCCTCCGCTCCGAGCCTCAGAGGCACGGATTCTCGCATCCACGAGGTGCCTAATGTCACGCTGTAATCGGCGACCAAAATCTTTGTATAGGGTAGAGCCACCAGAAAGAACTATGTTTTTGTAAAGCCCACGTCGGACGTCGATGGGAGAGGATTGGATAACACCATCGACAACAGTTGGTAGCGGTGTGAGGAAATCGGAAGAGTAAATCTCGGGGTTGAAGAAAATCTCCGGTGCCAGGAATCGTTCGTAGCCAACGTCTATAGAGACGGTCCTTCCATTGGGAGATGTGACTGTGTGCTTGAGGAATCGGTCTGGTTCTCTGTCGTATCGCGCGAACTCTTTGACGATATCAGGACAAACATAGCAGTATTCCTCCTTGATCTTCTCTGCAGTTTTCAGCGAGCTGTCTGCCTCATGTCGATCGCGCAAAAGGTTCTGAACGAAGTAGGTGATATCTCGACCGGCAATTGGGATACTCTTGATCGAAGAGCCGATAACATATCCCTCCGCCACGGGGATGACGTGCGTTACACCATCACCAGAGTCAATAACCGTACCGGTAAGTGACCTATCTGTGACCTTTGACGATGTCCAGGAAGCTGCAAGGGCAAGGACAGCCTGAACGGCGATATATAGGCCTGCACAATTGAAGGACTCGAAGAAGATCTCGGCAGTGTTTTCTCGGTTCTCTGGCGGGTTCAATGGCTAGATTTGACATGGTTAGAAGAGATTAATATAGACGGTGGCGCAGAGGTATGGGAGTTATTACTGGTTCTGTTAATAGGAAGTAATGGTCCTCCGGCTCGACCCTTAGGTACTTAAAGATGGAGTTGGACCAGAACCTCTCCATGTGATCCCAATTCTCAATCTGTCCGTGTCTGATAGGGTAGTGAATGCCGTAACCTGGACCGGAACTCGCGGAAAGGGCCTCATCACCAATGAAGTAGTCCAGATCTTCGGTGCCACGCTTTGAAGCCAGCGAAGATGTTGGCCCCGCCCCCCCGGTCAAGAAGGAGGGCTTGTTTGCAACCGGCGGCCGACCAGAGCCCGCCCCAGGAGCACTTCCCGCGCCAGATTTTGTAGCTATCGCAGTAGGGAAGACAAAAGATGGAGAGTCGTTTCCGGCGAATCCTAATTGACGGCAGGAGTATATGTTAGCTAAGGCGCTGGGGAGGGACAATAGTCGAGGGGTATACGGATCTATCGCTCACCAAGCTTGGAGTAGCCTGTGCCGCTGTAGGTAGTAAACAGTTAGTCAATTACAATCATAGCCAGAAGCATCTCTGTTTCTTTCTTTCTTCTCTCTCTCTCCGGGAACGTACTTGTCCATGACAACGGCTGGTGTTTGAGCCGCCATTGTTTAAGGTGGCGTGACAGTCAAATCAACAGAAAGAAGAAGAAGCCAAGCTAGGTACGTGTAGAGGAGAATATCGACTATGCAAAGCAGTTTTCTCAGCAGTTCGACTCTGAGAAGACGCCGGTGGTTCTACTTGATCACTGCAGCCTGTTTGGTAGTTTCGTAGTTTAGATAGAAAAGGTGGAGGGAAAAACCGCCAAGACTTGATATCATGTGCTTTTTTTACTTCGACGTCGTCTTTTTTCTCTCTTTCTGTTTCTTCATTCTTTTGATTATCTTCTTCTCGAGTGTAGACTTGTTAATACCAGGATAAAAAAGGTGTTAAGGAGGCCTAAGAGAAAAATGATGCTGAGACTTCTTATACCATCAGGACATCCAGGACAGCCTTAGGTTGGAAACCCCGGAAGCAACAACTTGGACTGTTGTTGCTGCCGCCTTCTCAACCACAGTGCGAGGGGAGAAGAAGAAAGAGAGAAAGGGGAATTCCGGACAGATGCGGCTGCTTCTTCCTTCTCTCTTGTATTGCTGGGGGGATAGAGAGAGAGAAGACTTGCCTCTTGTCCGCTTCTTTTATGTTCTATTAACACTCTCACAATTAGTTCTCCTGAATACTATCTTCAAACAGCTCGTTAAATCCCTGACTTGTCTCTACCAAGTTTGCTTCATCTACCTGCATTATCTACTCTGCCCAGGTCTCCTATTACCGGTGACAACAAGAGAGTGTTCCCTTGCTGGCTGGGCTGGGGTGAAAATGGTGTGCTAGAGAAAGCATTCTTTCTGTGCCACTCGTTTATCTTTGCATCTCACCACTGCTGGAATCCAGACATCTGGACATCCCATACCTATTACTCTTTGCCTTTCTACCTCTTATCAACCATACTCTTAAACAGTGCTAGAAGCAGACAACCGAGTGAGGCCACTTCACTGTGTCCTCTATATACGGGCGTGGAATTAAGAATTCTACACTCAGGTCGCCTAGCAACAACAACATTATATCTGATTCACAACAAGACTCCATTGGACCTTTTCACTTACTCTTTCCTTTTATCTGGATTTAAGACATCTATATATTCCTGGTGCGACCTGTACCTCTATCTATATTGCACCTCGAAAAGCTTCATACCACCCACACTGGCCGTTTAACCCCGTAGCTGGCGGATATTATAAACAAGATGAGCACCCAGAACCAGGATTCTCAGAGTCCGGGCATATCCGCCATATTTGTCCATGCTGGCGCAGGTTTTCACAGCCGCCAAAGCGAGGAGCTTCACCTGTGGGTTTGCAGCAGGTAAGTCGACTGACCTGCTTTTCATGTAGACTGTTTTGTTGACCAGGGTGACTACAGGGCTTCCTCCCTCGGCATGGCGATCTTAAAAGCCGGTGGGAGTGCAGTGGATGCAGTAGAAGTCGCCATCAAGTTCTTCGAGGACCATGAGGTCACCAATGCCGGATATGGTAGCAATCTGACAATTACTGGTGCTGTGGAGTGCGATGCGACCATTGTTGATCATCTTGGCCGCAGCGGTGCAGTTGGGGCGGTTCAAAGTTTGTACCTCAGTTCATCAAGCAGGCCGATTTAAGCTAGCTGACGCACTATTTATCTAGATATCAAAAACCCAATATCGCTCGCAAGACTGATACTGGATGCCTCTACAAAGCCACTCTCGCTTAACCGCGTCCCTCCAAATCTACTTGTATGTGGTGGTGCCACTGACTTTGCATACGAGCATGGAATGCCCGTCCTCCCTGGAGATGTTCTCGTCGCCCCGGCCTCCAAAGAACGATGGGTACGCTGGAAACGAGACCTTGACCATGTTGCACGTAGGCTCCAGACACGAGAAAGATACGCAGAGTTAGATTCTTTTGTCCCTCGGCACGCATCGCCACTTGCCAGTCGAGCGTCTACAGCGGCTGAAAGTAACGATCCATCTTCACATGGGTCCTGTTTTGGTGGCCATTCACCAGTCCATGTGCCTCGAAACCCAATTCACGTTGTCAATATCTGCCCTTCTAGAGATCCCACAAGTATGATAATCCCCAATAGATGTGGATCCCCAATGCTCTGTGTTTCGCGCAGCGATGTTGCCATGGAAGGTGACGGTGAAGTTGACGAAGACTACATCGATGACACTTTCCACCAAGATTATCTGCCAACTGAAGCGACACCTCAGCTGGAGGTCACTAAGAAGGCGGAGAAGCAACACGTGCGTTTGGAAGACACGGAATTAGCTGATGGAACGGAAACATCGAGGTCTAAGGACGCCCATGACCTCGCGATAACTAAGGGTGAGGACGAAATCACCGACACAGTTGGTGCCATAGCTATTGACTGTTATGGCAACATTGCCGCTGGCTCATCTTCAGGGGGTATTGGAATGAAGTACAACGGGCGTACTGGGCCTGCCGCGTTAGTTGGAATAGGAACTGCTGTTGTTCCTGTGGATCCAGATGACGAAATGTGTACATCTACTGCCGCCGTTGCGAGCGGGACGGGAGAGCACATGACAACAACGATGGCCGCCCAAACCTGTGCGGAAAGGATCTACTCGGGAACTAAGAAAACCCCCGGTAAGCCGGGCGTGTATGAGCCTACGACAGAAGATGAAGTCATTAAATCCATGATCCAAACTGATTTTATGGGTATGGTAATATCACGTTTTTGGTCTTGGGATGAAACTGGCTGATGATAATGTTAGGTCATCCCGCGGTGAAGTCAAGCCACTGCCACGCTGCGATTGGCGTGATGACCGTCAAAAAAACTCAAGACGGCATTATTTTTGTCTTTGGCCATAATACAGACTCCTTTGTCAGTATAACTCTCCGCCATACTGTGTTGGGCAAATCTTCTAACTGTTCAAAGGCGGTTGCGAGCATGAGCTCCGATGATGTAGCAGCATGCTGTACCATGTCTCGTTCTCCGGGGGACCGAAAGGTAGCCCAGGGAGGCCGTTTTATCAGACCTAAGAGGTAGGTTCTAGAAATGACCTTATTTCCGATATTAAAACTAGGCTGGATGACTAGCTGTAGTTAATTCTGAGATGCTAACTAATAATGCCTAGATCCAAACATGGCCCAGTTACTTCACAATAAACGCAATATTGGCAGAAACCGCTGGTTCGGCAGTTTTGGAATGGCTGCGAAGCCTTTGTGTGTGTGCCAACCTAGCTATTAACCTGGTATGCTTTAAATTCTATATTGACCAAACGTTGGGTCAAAGTAGCTGGTCCCGCTAACACTAAGTGAGATCACTAGTAACTCCCTGCGGTTCCATCTATGGAATGAAGGGTGATGGGGATTTTTGGGGTAGAGGGGATGAGAATCTTAGAATCTCTGGCTAGAAGGGCTTTTATTTCTCCCCTAAGCCTGGACATGAGGTGTGCCCGTCTGTGCCCTATTGGAGTCTTATCTTCCTCCTGTAACCTACCTATGAGCCTGTATGGCTCCAACCTAGGAATATAGTCTATTCTTGACCATCATGGCCTTCTTATTCCGTAGAGACAGAAATGGAGGACGAAAAAAAGGTAACGAATAAAACAAAGGTATCAGGGAGCCGGGGTAGTTGCCATGGAGCTCGGGGTGGCAGGGCCAGAAGAGACGCCGTTCCCGACCCCGTTGAGAGCCTTTGCGGCAGCCTTCTTGCGTTTCTTCTTTTTGGAGACGACGACGGGTTTGGCACCGTAGTCACCGAGGGCCAGATGTGTGCCGCATGTCAAGCAATTAGCACCCTCGGGCGGTTCGCAGAAGATGCTGAGACAGATACTGCAGACGAACCCGACGTCCACGACCTTCCGGTGACAAAAGCAAGCCGCCCGAAAGTCCACGTCGACCCGGGTAGGCAGCACCAGATTCCGTCGGACTCGCTGGTCAGGCAAAAAGGCAAGCATGAGATACTGCAGGAAGCCACGTGGGGAGTCTACGGACATGTAGATGCCACGAGTAGCGTCGCAGGCCTGCTGTAGGAAGACCGCGTCTCCGGCCAGCTTGCAGATGTCGATGGGTATGTGGAGCCTCTGACAGGCAAAGATGCTGTTCATAATGGGGATATACTGCTGCGCGGAGTCTGCGGCGCTACTGACGGACACGATAAGGATACGTGACTGGAGGCTACCTCCGGCCGGCGACTGGTCGGTACTACTATCACGGTTACTACTAGTAGTACCGCCTGGAGGAGGGGCGCCGCCGGGGGGTGGAGGCAGGCCTCCCGCTCCGCCTGCTGCAGGGTCGGAGCCGGCCGCGGTTCCATGCGTATCTAGATAGGCGATTGTTTCGCGGTTGATATGGCTGAGGGCAAGAGTGAGGGCACCGGCCATCATGGTAGAAGCGGCAGGGGATATTTCTTCTGCTCGGGTGCGTGTGAGAAGCCGGTCAAGGTTACGGGTCAACTGCTGCTCTACCAGGAGAAAGGGACGGTACTTGTTCGGTTGCCGTTGCTGCTGGTGCTGCTGTGGGGGGGCAGCGGGTTCTCCATAGTCGGTCATGGGTGTATCTCCGTCCTGATCGTTATTGGACGGATGGGGGTGTTGTTTCTTTTGCGAGTCGGCGGGAGGAGCAGTGGCAGCTGGGGGTGTTGGGTAGAGCCAGACGGCCTGGTGGCTGTGACTGGCCACGACGGCGACCTTGTTTGAGTAGTTGCATGCCAGATGAGCGTTGATGAAGACCAGCAGGTTCGCCACGGCAGATGAGAGCGGGAGCGTCTCTTGAAGCTGTGCCCACGCATGCGGGTTTGTATCCAGGATGACCGTCAGCAGCGAGGGATCTCGATGTCGTTAGTTAGTACGTGTCCTACAACGTCTCTAACACGGGCTGCCAGGCGTCGATAGACTCACCGGTCGAAGCAGAAGTCGACTCTGCCATCTCTATCTCTTCTCTTTCTATCTTCTTCCCCGTCTTCCGTCTTTTGTATCTTGTTGTCTTTTCTTCTTCAACCTCAAAAAGTCACTGCTTAGTCATCAACATCGAGATAGCAAAAAAGAAAAGGAAGCAAAAGAAGAAGAAAAGAAGAAGAAGAAGAACGAACGAAGATAAGCTGAAGGAGTCGAAGAAGCTCAAGACTTCCGGTTGGCTCTGACAGCGTCTTCTCTATGCGCCTCTACGTAATAACAGAAGAAGAGTGAGAGAGGAAAAAAGAAAAAAAGCGACCAGAAAAATAAAACATCTCCTACATCTGCTTCTTTGACCTCCTTGCGGCATATTCTGGCACGAAGACATACAGACGGAGTGTTAATATCATAAACTATCGGCCTGGGTCTATAAATAAGAAGAGTCTCTCTTCTTCTTCCTCCCAAGTCCCACCTTTCAACGGCGTCCCCCAACCCACCGCAAGCCACACTCAACAGACAAGACACAAGAAGAGACAAAAGAAAAGACGAGAAGAGACCAGTCGACCGGCAGAGAGACCTGTCTTCATCTTCATCTCGGCATCGCCGTCTTTTTCGGAGTTTTTTTACTAGTTATAACGATATATTACTTGCTTCCCGCTTAAAAAACTTCCCCCCTGCCA
This sequence comes from Microsporum canis CBS 113480, assembly GCF_000151145.1. NCBI lineage: Eukaryota > Fungi > Ascomycota > Eurotiomycetes > Onygenales > Arthrodermataceae > Microsporum > Microsporum canis. Next base: position 2,250,169 of record NW_003299167.1, read on the forward strand.
CAGCTTCTGTATAAAAAAGAAAGCCCCGCGGATCCCGGTTTGCCATCACCAACACCAGCATCACAGCCTGCTAGTCAGTCGAAAGGATCACGGCAGACACACGAAGAAGAACGAAAGAAGAACAGTAGAAGAAGAAGAAACGGCAGGATAACGCCCATGGTTTCAGTACATGACCTTGAGCGCGCCAGCACACTAGCCAGGGAAGCAGTCGAGCTCGTCGATGCCGGACACAAGGAGGTTCGTTCTCTGCCATTATATGATGTTTGTCTTTTCTATCTTCCACAAGCTAAAAGGTGAATGTACAGGCAGCATCTCGCAATCTCCGGGAGGCCATAGCCATTGCCCCGGACAGCGAAGATGTCAAGACGGTCTTCCGCAAGATAAGAGAGGACGAGGAGAACAGTCATCCGCTGCTCAACCTCTGTCGGCGCTTCGTCACCCTGCGAGACGAAGGCGCTGCCCGCGAAGCCACCCAGTATCTTCGCTCAGAGGGCCTGCAGCCACCGCCGGAGGTGGCTCTGGAGTGCGTCAAGCTACTCCTGGCTGAGCCTGCTGCCTCCCTGCCAGCCGGACAGGACGATATCATCACCGGTCTTGTACGGCAGAGCTCTCGTGTTCGCAGCTACTTTGCCGGTGAGCTACAGGTTTCCGTCACCGGCCTCTTTGACAAGATCTACGACCGTGGAGATGGAGCTGTCGTCTGTCTTGACATGGTCGTCCTCGAGAGGGGCCTCTGGCAGTCAGAGCATACCAGAAAACACTGCGAGGAGGAACTCTTTCAGCTCTTCATCGCCAAGCTGATGGAGTCCGGCCACGACCACGACGGACGCTCTCTCAAGGGCATTGCTCGTCTACTCGTCGTTGATGCCGAGAGCCTCAAGCACCTGGTCGACGAGGAAGGATTTGACGTTATCTTCTCCTCCCTCGACCGGAGACTGCCTGCTGATGTCAGGAGCCAGGCCACCCTCGCAACCGCAAAGTACCTGGAAGTCTCCGGAGAGGCCGGCCAGACGCTCTGCGCCAACTTCATCAAGGCACGGGTCGCGAAACATCGAAAGGGTGACTACATCATTGCCTTCTCGGGCGCCAGCGTCGTCTTCCCCATCATGCCAGAGTTTGCCGTCAGCCTCTTCCTGACCGAATCCTTCCTCAAATCCCTCATTCCTTTGCTTGCCCGGAAAATCAAGTGCAAGAACCTGGAACTCGCTGTTTTGGAACTGTTCAACGCCGCCTCCGTCAATGGCTCCTGTCGAGAGGCCATATCCAAACACTTTTTGGACTGGCTTTCGGAACACCTGAATGGAGGCACAGACGAAGCAAGTGCCCTGGCTGCCGTGGTTTTGGCAAAGCTTAGCGTCTCTCCCAAGGACGCCAGCGCAGACAAGGACAAGTCCGGAGTTGTTCAAGAGGAACATGCAGACCCCTTGGAACTCGTAAACAGGTTCAAGACCATGCTTGCGAAGAAACCTGGTCAAGATGGTAACAATAATCTACGACACCTTGTCGAAGGCCTGGCATATGCCTCTGTCAAGGCTGAGGTCAAGGAACAGCTCGCCAACGATGCCAAGTTCCTACGTGACTTGATCGGTGTCCTGCTAGGATCTATTGCCGACTCGACCGTCGTCTATGGGGGGCTGATGATAATACACAACATCACCGCCTATCGACCAAACATGTCCGAGGAACAGAAGAAAATGTCCGAACTGAAGGCGTATGCAAATGCCTCCAAGCCCCGCGCAGCTGCTAATCCGCTAGATGACGATGGCCATACCAAAGCAAGGTGCGTCGCGGTCGTAAACGCAGGCGTGATGCCCTTGCTGGCGGAATGCGGCAAGTCACAGTTGGCCTCTCCCAAGGATCTAGTCAACAAGATCATCCTCTCCCTATCCAAGGACTCGAAGGCAAGAGGCAAACTAGCTCAACAAGGCGCCGTCAAGCTCTTGATCTCGTCCGTCACCTCCCAGGATGGCAACACATCCAAGAATGCGGCCGAGAGCACCGTCACAAGTGGTGCCCATGCACTCGCCCGCATCCTCATCTCCGTAAATCCATCTCACGTCTTCCCTTCCTCTGGTTTTCCACAAATCACCTCCGCCATCCGCCCGCTCAACATCCTGCTTACTCCCACAGGATCGACCAGCATCTCCTCCGACCAGCCGCGCGACCTCCTACCGGTCTTTGAAAGTCTACTTGCCCTCACAAACCTTGCCTCCTATCCCGACCAAAGCGTCAGCACTTCAATAGTTCGCTCGGCATGGCCCACTATCGAGGATCTCCTCCTCTCACACCACACGTACATCCAACGTGCAGCCTGCGAATTAGTCTGCAACCTCATGTCCTGCGAAGCCGGTGTAGGCAAGTTTGCAGACGGCACCCACCGCGCCAGCCAACGCATGCATATTCTCCTGGCACTAGCCGATATCGATGACCTGCCCACCCGCAGCGCCGCTGGCGGTGCCCTGGCGATGCTTACTGGCTTTGAAGGCGCCGTCTCTGCCATCGTGGAGCGTCCCAGGGGCATCGATATCGTCCTTGGCTTGTGCCAGGAAGATGACGATGGGCTCGTTCATCGTGGAGTAGTGTGTGTTCAGAATATCGTCGGCGCGACCGGCGATATTGGACGCAAAGCTAGAATATCACTGCGTGAGAAACGTGGCATGGAGATTTTGAGGGACTGTCTTACCAAGACTAAGAATCCTGTTGTCATGCGGAGTGGAGTTGAGGCGTTGAAGCAGTTGGTTGACCGTCAGGTATCGAACTAGGGCGGCACACGTTGACTTCTTAACGAGTACTGTTTTGTTCTCTTTTTTTCCTACTTCTACATTCTGGGATTGGAGGTGTGTTTTATCATTTTTCTTAATTCCTTCACCGGACTTACCCCTTTTACTGTTTCATTTACGTCCTTTTCATTGCATTCATTCGGATATTTCATTTACACGGTGTTTCATTCGATGGCCGGTGGATGATGGCTAATGCTTCATGGTTGCTACTATATGTATACGGGATGGCTCTTTGTTCTTTTTTTTTTGCTTGATACTTGTCTGCTTCAAATTTGCTCATCTGATTTTTACGACGGACGTTTTACCACATGCACTAATATATATAAGGCTTGCACTGATATCAATCCAACTTGCATTAACTGATCCCATGTCCTCGCTTGTTAAGAAAAGACGGATCCCCACTGCTCCTGTAATCCATCCCTGCTTGGTTCGCAGTCCGGCAATGGCCTCGCACCAAACCAAGCAATCCATGCCGAATATTCGGTGCCATAATAACATCGATACTGAAGCTGCCAATGTTCATCATGTCTTCCGATCAAATATCTCCATCAGCCGAGATGGTCTCCTCAAATATCCCAACCATATCCTGTTCACCATTTCCCGTCTCTCCAGCAGCCTTGATCTTGTCCATTAGTGCTTTTTGCTTTTTGCAGCCGGTCCGCTGAAAGCTTTCACCTAGAGATTGATCATTTGTCGGCCTGCGTGAGCATTGTGCCTATGTCAACAGCTCCATGGATAACTGCGATATCCATGTTAACCAGTTACACTACCGAGTTGGTCAAGACTGGCTCCTACCTACATCGATATTCTCTCAAACACACACCGAGACGGCATAAGACCCGGCTGGGCCACATCCGACTACAGGGGCAGTGCAAGTTTCCGGAATAAACATTCAAGTCGACGAAGCTGAAACTCACGGTGTGATATCGAGGCTATGGCTTGCTCTGTATAGCCAGCCGTCATATTCCCTATTCAGCTCCAAATCCATCTAAAACTGTAGAAGTAGCATTCTACAGACTAGACCAAAGAAAGATCTGGGAGCCTTAAGAGTAGGGAGTAAGTAGCAGTAGACTTAGAGAGCTACAGGGCTAGAGAGGAAGCTCTACTATCCATTCTTACTCCCGAAGGACTAGAGGCTCTCCGGCCGAAATTCCGCAACTTTAACTACCTCCAAGTAAGGTATGCACCTAGGTAGGCCCTCAAGGATGTAATATTAACAATAAGGATAGCAATAGTGGAACTCTCTGGAAAGACCTCTAGGTAAGAAGTAGGTGGTTATGTAATAATGCTGGTCAGATAGATAAACATTAAATTATCATTAGTTATAAAGGATTTATCTGCTCTATTCTGATATTTCGCTTTCTAATAACAGACAGGGGCCGCTGGGGGGTGGAAATTCGTGCAGGTTTGGCTGCAGCAAGCACCAGGGTTGCCCAAGTCACACTGACCACCGGATGGAGTACATTGGCATTTTCCGGCCTGGCATACATGGCCACCACCGCACTGTTATAGCAATAAGTTAGTAGACGGTTTTCAGTTGCATGGGGGACCAACGTACAGATAAACCACAAGAGCCGCAGTTGTAAATATCGCTTTGGGTGTCCTTGCAAGTTCCGGCGCAAAGAGTAGTCCCAACAGGACATACGCATTTCCCGGCCTGACACGTCTGTCCACCGGCACACTGTATAATTCAAAGTAATTAGTAAACGGCCAGATATTCCGATAATATAAGCGACATACAGCTGTTCCACATGCGCCGCAGTTGGCGTTATCATTCTGCAAGTTTTTGCAGGATCCAGCGCAAAGATTCGAGCCGGGTGGGCAAACACATTGTCCATTCTGGCAAGACTGCCCGCTACCGCACTATAAGTCCAAAAAGTTAGTCATTGGCTATTCAAGAATGATATACGTTCAATAGATGCAACATACAGCAATTCCACAAGCGCCACAGTTGGCATTATCATTCTGCAAGTTCTTGCAAGATCCAGCGCAAAGAATCGAGCCAGATGGACAGACACATTGGCCACCCTGGCATGTTTGCCCAGCAGCACACTGTGTAATCCAAGTCATCAGTTGTTGAGCAGGAATATTATAAGCGTATAGGGATAGTTGGACTTACGGTCTTTCCACAAGTACCACAGTTAGCGCTATCGGTTTGTAGGTTCTTGCAGGTTCCAGAGCAACTTGTTGATCCCGAGGGGCAAGCACATTGGCCATTCTGGCAAGTTTGTCCATTGCCACACTATAGTTGAATAGAAGTTAGCTGAGGTCTATAAACAACACATATAAGGTACATACTGCTTTTCCGCAGGCACCACAATTGGAGTTATCACTCTTTAGGTTCTTGCAATTTCCAGAGCAATTGGTCGATCCAGCGGAGCATACACAACGACCACGCTCACAGGTCTTTCCATTATCGCACTGTAGGAATGTTAGACATTTTATGTGATAGTCGCCAGTTTTGCTATATGCAACTTACTCCCTTGCCACAAGCACCGCAGTTTGCGTTATCCTTCCATATATTCTTGCAAGTTCCAGAGCAATTGATTGATCCAGCGGGACAGATACATTTACCGCCCTGGCAAGTCTTCCCCGTTCCGCACTATGTCGAAGGTATCAGATAAAGTAAGATGCAAGTACGAATAGGTAAAAACATACCGATACTCCACAGGCACCACAGTTGTCATTATCACTCCTTAGGTTCTTGCATGTTCCCGAGCAATTGGTAGATCCACCAGGACAAACACATCGTCCGCCTTGGCAGGTTTTTCCCCTTCCACACTATTCAGGAGGTGTTAGAGATAGTCCAGGGGGAGAGTAAAGGTTAAATAAACGTACAGAAGTCTTGCAGCTACCGCAATTGTCGTTATCGCTGAACAGATTCTTGCAAGTTCCAGAGCAGCTCGTCGTCCTTGCAGGGCAAACACATCGCCCACCTTCGCATGTTTTTCCACCGCCGCACTATAACGAGTCAGTTATGTCTTCAGAAGTAATCAATGATCGCATTAAAGTATGGAAAAGACACACAGTTATCCCACAGCCACCGCAATTTTGGTTACCAACTGCAACACAGTTCTTGTTGCATAATATCTTAGACGAGGGCTGCCGCGCCGCAGGTCCGCATTCATAGCAAGGCCCTTTACCCCTGGCGGCGAGTGCAATGCATCCTGCACTAAGATGGCCAAAGGTCGTTATACACCACCTCTCACAGCGGTTGTTTTCCTCTTGGTGGGCGGCAACGGCCGAAACTCCAGTGGCTATAGGTAAAGTAAGTACTAATTCTCGAGGCGATTTCTTCTGAAGAATAATTGCGCATTGGAGGCGTCCTATCACTCACCCAGGAGGAAAAGATTGAGCAAACGCATTTTCAGAGAGGTGCGAATGGGATGCTGGATAAAGGGGCACGGTGGGAGAAGAACACTGGAGATTGGGAATGTACTGAACAAATCGACCTGGCAAGAGGGAGAGACCTGAGGTATTTATCAATTTCTCGTCTAGCTATCAACTTCTCATCTAGCTGGTCTAGATGTTCCTCTCGTGGCAAGCCAAAGCCATAGCATTGACTCTACCGCTCGAACCCCCTTTTTTACGCTTATCTGGAATAACTAGTTACTGCATTGCGTTCTCTAGTTATTGGTTGCGCACAAATCATTCCTCCACGTATATACAGTAAAGCCCAGCTGATAGGTATCAAGCTTCACACCAGACAGTAGCTTGGGCCGCAAAGCTGGTGGCGCTTCTTCATCAAATGGGGATATCTCATAAGCGACTCGCTTCAAGCCCAGCCAGATGTATCCATGCTGTTGGGTTTGCCTGCGGGCAGAGCCGAAATCCGCCTCCATAGCTCAACTAATCAGCGCTCTGCTCAGATAGCGGTGGCACGCCCAAAGCCCCAGGGCCATGCATGCTGGTAAATAGTCCTCGATAAGGCGGATTCTACTCCAGATATTCAAGCGAGCCAACGAAGAAGCTTAGCGAGAGGGTCACGTGAGGCGCGTTGAAGCCCGCAGTTTCTATATATAAAGACTTGCAGCTAGACAGAAGAAAAAAAAGGGGAAGCCATCAATAGCAAGCGAGAAGACTAAATTAGCTCTCAGAATGCTATGGCAAACTCTGATATAGGCTTTGTTCTAAACCCAAGCGAACTTGCTACATAGCTTAGCACTGCATCTGGCTGCAGTATTTTGACAACAGGAGCGTCGGACAATCTGACCGACTCTCTACTGTATGAGGAGCACTTTGGACTAAAGGGGCGATTGCAAGCGGGATTTATGTGGGCAACAGATGAATATCACCAGCTGAAAAGCAGTCCAGGTCATATTCTCCACTTGTCTCTTTCATGCCACGTTCACATAGGAATCTATTAGAACTCCCAGATATGGATCATTCGAATGGCCAATTGCGGTCATATTCAGCCTGTTCCTCCTCAGTCTTAGCCAATTGCCTCGAGATCTGGACTTTGGCATCATGGAGGGCAGCTTTGCACTCATCGTACAGTTCATGCTCGATGAAGCCTTTATCTGGCCACAAATCACCCATTCCCTCCTTGAGCTTATCAACAAGCTCTGCCCCTGCTACTGCGCTCTCACTATCCAGCTTAATACGCTCTACATCTGCTTTAGAAAAGTCGAACGGGAACGGGTTATTGCCGCTGACGGCAGGTAATTCAGCCCATGTGTCCTTCAGGTCGACGAAAAGTGATTGGAAGTGCGCATCACCGTATTTGAACATGCGGTGGGCAAGAAATATCAGACCGTATGCTGCAGTCTTTCGAAAGTCAACTGCTCGATACAGATCTGGGTTTTTGGCATGCATGAGCTTTCTCCATGCGATAAATATGTTTTGGTGGGCATAGTCGCGCACAGCTGCCGATCGTTCTTCAGGAGAAAGCTCTGAAAGCTTTGGTCTTGGGGCGAGACTGAGCGTCTCGGGCTCAAGGCCATCCCAGGCGAGGAAGGCCGGATCGGGACTGTGGTTGAAGAGGGGAGAGATATGACAAGACTGCCAGTCGATAATAGCCGTGATCTTTTCGGGGTTATGCGGATCCACATACATGTTGTCATCATGCAAATCATCATGCCAAAGACACGGCATTTCGATAGTAGTGTCCCTTGGTACGAGAGCATCAATGATTTGTTGGTACCAGGCCAAAGAAGTGAGCTTCCTTTGCATGTCTGGTCGGTAGAGATGAGGGCCACAGAGCAGTGCAATCTGTTTTGGAGGTTTCAAGTACTCGACCGCTTTCGTCTCCCGCATTCCGACTGCTTGTAGATACTGTGTCATGGATTGCCCTAGAAAATACTCATCAGCAGCTAAACAAATATGGTATGGCCTAACTTCCACATACATGGACCTCGGTCGATATCCAAACTTGATCGGCCGGCATCAATCCAGTCCCGGCCTGTAGACGGACCAACGACAAACCCTGAATACTTGACAGCTTCGCCATTCTTAATGTAGTGATTTCCCGATGGTGAATTCACGTCTCCGGTGTAGTATAAGCTACCGTAACTCGAGAATGAAACACGTAACCATCGCTTCTGGAGGCGCGTTACGGCCAGAATGACCTGGAGTTTCTGGGATAGCGGCAACGTTCCCCACACCTGAGAAAGTGGAACACCCTCAGCTTTGTCCATGATGATGAATTCTGCCCCAACCGGGTGCGACTTTGCCTGTGAATTCCATGAGTGGACACGAGGTGTTGGCGTATCAAGCACTTTTCTAGCCTCCGAAACCAGCGGTGTTAGCAAAAACGTATGGGTCGTTCATCGGCATATATATCAGATCAGACTTACGAATTCCATCGTGGCAACTTCACTTGCCGTGGTAAAGTGCGCAAGGCCGGCGTTCGGATTAGGCACCTTAGCTACGACATCTCTACCATCGTCCATGGACAAGAGGAACGCTTTGCTAAACATGCCATCGGGGTATTTCTTGACAGAAATACACTGAGCAGCGCCGATCGAGTCTGCCGCAACTTGCGCAAGCCTGTTCATGTCAAACCTGATCTCTCGTCTTCGAAGATTCTCGGCTTCCTCCACGACAAAGCGACCACGGGTGAATTTGAAGAACTCATCGTTCGAATTCCAGTCTGGCACAGATGAGTGATATGCTAAATTACGTCTAGACGAGCGCACTCGCCTTCCTGAGAAGAGCCCATGGCGAGACTGTGATAATGCCAGTCTGCACATATTTCAGCCGGAAACACTCAAGCTGTTCTTGTAGCTGATGAAGTCCAGAGCTTCGTTAACCAATCAAAGGGCGAGAAGAAGCGCCAAGTAGTTGGTTAGTAAGCGCTTTTGCCTGTAACAAAAACAGCTTTAAGATGATCTGATAGAAGCAACATTTCTACAGTTAAGAAGTGATGTAGGATGATGGAAGACTACTGTGTAGTAAGTGTTTCCATCCTCAAGATATGTTGAAGTGTTGATATACCGTTCATCTGTCTATAATGCCACGTCCCCGTGCTGTATAGATCAAAAAACCCGAGATGTCGGCCAAATATATCTCCACCTCGGTGCTATGGAGTATGTACCTACAAGTTATAGGTGACGTTGTATTGCATCTCCAGGTTTGATGCCATGTTGGCTAAATGCTGGCTCAGTGTACACTCTGCTTGGTTATGATCCAGAGATTGATATCATCTAGTTTGCTCCTGTTTCACCGAGTCCCTCCATAAACCATATGTAATATAAACAAGGATTCACCGAGCCAAACAGAGCAGCAGCTCCAGTCACGCTGCTTGCTTTTTCCATCTCAGAGCGGGTCTCCAGCCGTGTCAAAGAGCTCCTCGGGTTGATGTAGAGAGAGTTAATATATGTATATATAGTAGTTGACAGGGACTCCCTTATAGATCAGACCGAGTATATACATAATTCGTCCAGTTCGGAATAGACGGAGCAAACATCTTCTTGAAGAACAAGGAACAAATAATATATCTACCTGTCCGGCTGACCGTCTTGGATAACCGAGAGTACTTCGCGCTCTAAGCTACAGGCTAGTTTCTGGTCGTTGTGGATGTCGAGTTGATATTTTCCCTATCGAGTCATCATTTTGCCTCCTACCTCATTTTTTTTTTTTGCCCTCCTCTTTCTACTCTTCACTAAAACCAGCTTTCTATCCCCTCTGCGACAAAGAACCAGCCGATAGCCGGAGCTCTCCAGAAGTGTAGAGTGACTACCTCACCGCCTCGTTGCCTGGGTTTGCTTGGTAGTGGACTAGTTGACTAGTTGCTTGCTGCTCCACGGGACTGAATCCAGGATTAAGAATAGACAAAGACACCCAGGGCCCATCAGAGTACGAGCAGTCAGTAAGTCTAACCCCCTCTTATTCGCTGGATATTCCTCGGGTCAGGGTGCCTGGGGGTTTCTAGACACCCTTTAAAGGCCATAGTTGATCTCTTGACTAACACTTTCAATAGCTTGACGGTTATCGTTCTCGAACAAAGATAGTCTCCTTGACCGCAACCGACATCGAGTTGACTGGACGAGGCGTGTATAACCGACGAATCAGTGACGGGCAATCCGGGGTAAACGCTTTGGAACACAGCTGTTTCCCTAATCAACACGCACCTGATATCCCTATAACTATACTTTCCCATCTCGACCGCTCACCATGGCTTCTACTTCTCCCCGGGCTCGTTTGCGCGGATCTGCTGCTTAGACTGTGGCTATCCCTGTGCGCCATTCCAGAGCATTTCTCTACTTCCGTTCGTTCACAGTCATCTCACGGCTTTTATCCTCGGATTCCTCAAAATATCTACATTTAACCGTTTTGGAAAGAGCGTTTAAAAAGATCTGAGGAAAAGTAGGAAGAACTCGACTGAGGTCCCGTTTTCTTTAGTTACTGGCAGAGATAATACCCAGAGATAGCTGAACAGGCACACAAAATCACCAAAATGAAGTTTGGCCGCAACCTGCCTCGGAACATGGTTCCGGAATGGAGCTCCTCCTATATAAAATACAAAGCATTGAAGAAACTGATAAAGTCGGCTGTCAACGCGAAAAAAGCGGGCAATGACCCTGATTTAGCTGGTAAGCTCCCTGTTCAATGGTATCTACGTTATACTACTGACAACAATAGGCTTCTTTTACACCCTTGATCGAAATCTCGAGGATGTGGATAGTTTCTACAATAAAAAATTTTCTGACTGTTCTCGTCGTTTAAAGCTGCTTGAGGACCGATTCGGTCACCTGACGGCATCACTACCTCAGTTAGATTCCGAAGAGATAGAAGATCTCTTGGCAGCTTTATTAGAGCTCCGTGGCCAGCTGCGTAAATTGCAATGGTACGGTGAGGTAAATCGTCGAGGCTTTATCAAAATCACCAAGAAATTGGATAAGAAGCTCCCTGGTGCAAATGCCCAGATGCGATATCTGTCAACTAAGGTTGATCCCGCGCCATTCGCGACAAACTCTCGCCTTCTAAACTCCGTTAACTCCATTAATGAGTGGCTGTCTGTTCTGGGCCATGACAAAGTCATGGATGATAACAGCTCAACCCATTCCGCACTCTCCTTGAAGAAAACCTCAGCTCAAGTAATTCTTAACCTTCCTACTAGCTTGCTACTAGCAGTTGACGATGCTCTTCGGCGAGATGATACCCACATTCTCCTCGAGTTACTCCCAACTCTCAAGGTTGCTGCTGATGGACTAGGAGAAACTGTTTACACGAAAGTTTTAATGTCTTTGCAACAGCGATCGATTCTCTACCGCTCCAAAGCTTGTCTTGTTGCCCTCTTACAGCGAGTCGGCTCTCTTGAGGAAGAAGATGATATTAATAAACGAAACTGCATCCACCGTCTGGTTATCTCCATTGGTCGATCGCAGTCAGCGGCGGACTCCGAACAGGCTACCATGGTGTTGAACTTCCCTTCCGAAGTATCAAATTATATTACGCCAGCAGCTACTCCAACACTAAAGCCCCAAAGGCCGGTCGTAATGGAATCGGATCAACCAACTCACCTTAGCCGTGACAGCCCGGTCGTAGTATTTTTACAGTATCTCCTGGACAATCTGCTTCTCCATCAACGTCCCGCGCTTCTCGCAAGAGATATCTCAGGAAAGACCCCATTACATTTTGCCGCACAGTATGGATTTAAAGCCGTTTGCGATGTCATAATTGAGCATCTCCAGGACTGGGACATGTTCGATGTTTCGGAAGGTATCGATGGACCTCTATGGCAAGATGATGAGGGCATGGCACCACTACATTTGAGTGTAGTTGGCGGTCACCCCTTAACTACAAAGGCGCTGCTGGACTCTGAAAACTGGAAAGGCAACAATCAGGATAAAACAGTAATAAGAAGGAATATTTTAAAATCCAGTGCCGTCCTTGCTCTTGCTACAAAAGCGAATTTCGTCGATATCGTTCACCTCTTAGTTGAGGCAGGTGTGAACATTAATTATCAAGATGAACAGGGTGAAACGGCGCTCCACTCGGCGGCGAGATTTGGCCATGATCAATGTGCGGCCGCACTTCTAAAGGGATCTGATGAGCAGAAAGCCAACATTGAGTTAGCAGAGCATACCTACTCATGGACTCCACTTTTTATCGCTGCTGTGGATGGTAACTTGAACATTGTTAAATTATTAGTTGATGCAGGTGCCAACCTTGAGGCCACTGACTCTTCTGGATGGACTGCAAAGGAACATGCTACCCTTAGAGGTCATATAGATATTGCCCGCCATTTGGATGAAGCCATGGCTACCTCTGATGGGGGTGTCGAGTCAGATGGTGCATCGCAGTCCGCAATATCTTCATCCCCTTCAACTCAGTCTTCGTTAAATGATCGAAACTCGAGAGATCGTGCAGCTGATGCGATAAAAACCTTTGGTCATCGCTACTTGACAGACGAGAGCATGATTCTAGTCAGCCTTGGAACCATGGATATGAGAAAGACGGCAGATCCCGTACGCCTTGAACGCATTCCTATGGCAGAGGCTCATTTAACACAGCTTGACACTGCGCTATCTATTGTTGTTTCCGCCAGTGGTGCTCATGGTGAACCGCAGATTATCGATCTACCAGTCCAGGACAATATCTCAACGGAACCGATAGTTTTCCATACTGCAGATTCTACGAAGACCAAAATTGTCTTCGACTTGGTCCCTACTTATGCCGGCTCTAAGGATCAAATCTTTGGCCGCGGAGTAGCTCTGCTGTCTAGTTTCAAGCCCACTGTTGGATCCAACCGATCTAACCTACAGGGAGACTTTGTGGTTCCAATAGTAGCTGCAAAGACCCTCGAGATTATTGGATCTGTCACATTTAATTTCCTTGTCATAACTCCCTTTAGCCATCCGAAAATGTCGGTTAAGGAAGACCAGACATATTGGAAGAGTATCGCGTCGCCTATGGTTATTGGCCATCGAGGTAATATAATTACGCCCTTTTGCCAGCCGTCACTTACCTAACCTATCTTGTTCAAGGTCTCGGGAAAAATATCGCAGGACGCCATTCTTTACAATTGGGTGAAAATACTGTTCAGGTGTGTTGCAAACCCACAGACAATGATTGATCTTCCTAACAGCGGTCCCAGTCATTTATCGCGGCCGCAAACTTGGGAGCGTCATATGTTGAGGTAAGTATTGCAGCCTATTCCCAACGATCATTGGTGATATTGTTTATACTTACTAAAAGCCGTATCTTCCTATAGTTTGGTACGAGAGTTCATTCGTTTATCTACCTATTGGTCTACTGCTAACTTGTGCGGGAATGAAGATGTTCAACTGACAAAGGATCATGTTCCGGTTATTTATCACGACTTCCTTGTTAGCGAAACAGGAATAGATGCGCCAGTCCATACTCTTACGTTGGAACAAGTGTGTCTCCCATGACTCTAGGCCTTAGTATACAGGAACTAACCTGAGCTTTAGTTTCTTCATATAAGTGATGGACGGAAGCCAGCTGGGAAGCAGGCTTCCAACCAAAGCGGAACTCCAACCTCAGATGGCGGATTCTCACATCATCTACAAACACGACCACGGTCTATGTCGGTTGGGGAAGAATTAGGTGTCCCCAATTTGAGCGAGAGAATGAAACATACCAGGGATTTCAAAAAGAAGGGCTTCAAAGGGAACTCACGAGGTGACCACATACAAGCACCTTTTGCAACACTAGAAGAACTCTTCAAAGAGCTACCAAAATCAGCAGGCTTCAACATGGAATTGAGTGAGTTACTTTCAACTACCAGAACCACACATTCGATCCTAATACTGACACTTCTCTTCCTGCCAGAATACCCTATGCTCCACGAAAGTGAAGAGGAAGAAATGGACACATATGCTGTGGAACTAAACTCCTTTGTTGACAACGTTCTCCGTATAGTCTACGACCATGGCGAAGGAAGGAACATGATATTCTCATCCTTCAACCCAGATATCTGTCTTCTCCTTTCCTTCAAACAGCCTTCCATTCCCGTCTTGTTCCTTACCGATTCAGGAGTGAGCCCTGTTGCCGATATTCGGGCTAGCAGCCTCCAAGAGGCTATCCGATTTGCCTCTAGATGGAATCTTCTGGGCATTGTCACTAATGCGGAACCATTGGTGCTTAGCCCCCGGCTTGTCAAAGTCGTAAAGGAGTCAGGTTTAGTCTGCGTTTCTTATGGGACAATAAATAATGACCCAGCTAATGTCAAGGTACGTTTTCTTATGTTGTATGTAAACTGACTTTATCCATCATTGTTTCGGTTGTTGCATATACTTACTACTCTCTTCCGAGTTTGCAGGTCCAAGTTAGCGAGGGTATTGATGCCGTGATTGTTGATAGTGTGCTAGCTATTCGACAGGGATTGACGGGGGTCGAAGCTTAGAGATTGCCCGCCTTCATTGTTATGCAATAGACTTATTTCAGGGAATAAAACAGAAGACCTATATAGCTAGATTCAAGATTACTTTTATGCCATCAATTTATGACAGCCCTCACGAGCCCAAATATTCGACATCATGATGACAGAATAATTTTTCACGATGCTTAATAACCAACACCAGTGTTCTCTTCTTACATTAAACATCCCTCTTGGATACTAGAGTGCATTTCACTCATTCCTACCCGTATTCGTTTCGATTGGTTGCCTCCACGCAGCCCTATCCTATTCTGATGCATAAATACCTCTACAAACCATTCATACCAGACTTTCCGATCATCTGTCTGTCTAAACATGGTTAAAACAATATCGGAGTTCTCAGGAACGTATAGTGGACTCTAGTAGAAGAATATCAGTATAGGTTCAAACCCAGATGGTTACCGAGTCCACATACCTTCAATGGGAAATAGATAGGGAACCAGCTTATCATATCCTTGCTTTTTGCATCCATAGTCAGGGGGTTAGTCGATAGCTCAACGTCCCCATATAAAACGGTTTCGAAATATCCTGCCAGGCCATGACATGTTCCGCCCTCGCTGCACGGGAACGTAAGTCTAGTTTGTCGTGTGTTGTGGGAATTTGAAGGCCTAGCTAATGATTTAGATTCCTCCGGTATGTTAGGGTTCGGGTGCGAGAAAGACCAAGCTGTTAGAACGATGGGAGTGTCCGATTCTTTCATGGGAGGCGGTGTTGTAGAGGGAGTTGAGGTTGAGGTTAACGCCGCTGTGCTAGAAGATGCACTACCCAGGATGGGATTTATAGAGGCAGTAATAGATAGATAGTCGAATGCATGTAGCATAACGACGTATGGAGTCTCTGGAGCGGCTGGATTAGATTTGACCTGACTTTGAATATCCGCAAAGAGACGTGGCGATGAAATCGGGGTGATGTGTGATGAGTATGAAGTGGGAATGGAGATTCCGTGAGTCGGGTTTAGAAGATGTTCAACACCATCAAGGCATTCCGGTGACAGTTCATTATCACCAAAGGAACCAAGAAGTTCCGAAACAATGATGTCGATAGGGTAGTATACAGTAGAAAGCTTGCTACTTTCAACTCCCGCATCTAAAAAATATTGTTAGAATATTATCATCTATTCAAGGCGATACCCGCCACATCATAAATTTGTGTGTCGAATATCTTAGGAATTAAAACATACCTTCGGCTTTCGCCTGGCGGGCTGGTCCTTTCCAGCTTCTCATATCAGAATGCACTAGTGTCACACTCCCGCCCCATACTGCTTCATTCTGTCTCTGGAGATGAACAAATGCATTCTGGTTCTTCTCCAAGGCCCATAATTCTATATCAACACCAGCTTCAACGCTAGCACGGATTGCCCTAGAAACCAAAGGCCCGCGCCCAGCACCAACCACAGCTAATACTACTCGGCCATTAGGGTCCGAAGTTGGCTTCTTTTCCAGTTTCCAGTCTTTTAGAGCTTTAGTGATTGCTCGCTCGTACCATTCATATTTAACTGGATCTGTTTCAAAAACTTCGTAAGTCACGCTTTCGAGATTGACTGTGAGAGGCTGCAGTGGAGCTTGTAGATAGTCTTGATAGCCAAGAGTAAAGTTCTCTACACGAGACCACAGTGGTTGCTTCTTCTCTAGATTTCGTATGTATGATAAATGGGGCGTTATATCCTCTTTCTTCCTGGGAGACTGAGCTGCCTCTGCGGGGGTTGGGGAATAACCATCTATCTTCTCCAGTCCAGGAATTGGGCCGACATCACAAAGAAAAATCCATGGAGGGATGCCTCTCATTGCACGGAATATGTATGATTGATGTGCCTTGCTAAGGACGGGAAAATTTTTGGGGTTCTTCACAAACGATGTGCCCCCCAAAGTAAGAATGCGGACAGGTTCTGATAACCACCTTGACTGCACAGTTGATGGAGGCAGCTGGCGAGGTAATGATAGAGCTGGATTAAATTCAATTATTAGCATAGTTCCAGGACATATAACGGGGACATCTAAATAATAACTAATATTGATCGATAGCTGGGAACAAAGCAAGAAAACCTGGGCTTAATATTAAGGTGTAAGAAAAATGTATTATCCTTACCTACTGTGAGTCTTGTGTGATATTTACAAACTTTCCTAATAATGTTCCATGCATTCCACGTCCCAAACATATCCAGTTGTGGGGATGCTTCAGTCAACGAGTTACTCAAATATTCACGTCTTGCAAATGGAGAAAGGTCTCCCATTTGATTTGTTTCCAAACCAGGGTTATCGACCACAGGTAGCCATATATTTACTCGAATATATGGCGCGGTAGACAAAGCTTCTTGGATTGCTCGCGCATAGTATATCAACCCCTCCCCGTGCAAATTCCCATGGTGGAGCTTCGGCCCGGGGATGATAGCATGATGAACACCACAAAATGCAGCATAGGCCAGTTCCAACAAAAGAACTTGGCGAGATATATCAGCAATCAGCGGATCTGGGGAGCACATATCTATCCATCGACTTGATACAGCAACCACATAATTATTGGTTCCATCGGGTCGTAGATTTGTATCCGCCATTGCAAATGAGGGGATTTTAAGATGTGAAGTGTTACGAGAGGTGAAGTATGTGCCAGTTGGGTCCTGAACGGGTTGTTGTAGCTCAGAAAGGTGACCAGACAGTAGAGAAAGAACACGCGATTGGAAGTGCGGTGTCGTTATTGGTGTGGTAAGCATGTCATACTAAAGAATTATTAGTAGCAGGCTCTTGAATATTATGGAAAAAAAGGAAATAATCATACGCCACCATCATGAGCCAATTGAGATATTTCATTGGTGATGCACAGCTTCCTCTCGGATTCATGCTGGCCAACAACAAACACCGGCGGAGTCCCATCTGACTGGGCCATTCTCCTCTCAGGCGTAATGTCGTAGATATAGCAACACACTGTTAGGCGTGTTAATTATAAGTACTGTTGAAAGCTCTGGCGGGGATCAATTGCCTTGCTCTAGTTCAACTAGATAAGAGAATCTAAACCCATCAGTTGGTATCACAGTGCAAAGCCAATGTCCCAAAGCACGATACAACATAAGAATAAACACAGAAGTCTATATCCGCCTCAACAAGCCATATTTCCTCATTCTGTGGAATAGCTGTTCGTTTGTCGTGATATTTCTGTAATTATCAAAAGTTGTTCGTGGAGAAAATAAAACAAAAAATAAGAAAGTTATGGTGGGAGGGCCAAATTTGGAAGGTTTGCCTTGCTTTCTCGGCTTACTTTCCTATCTGGACCCCCGCCAAAATTTCAACCTTGAATATATAATTTTTTTTTTTTTTTTTTTTTTTTTTACTTTTAAGCAAAACGAAGTAAAGACAACGACCTACGGGCGAACAATACCTGCAAGATATATTGTCTACAAGGCAGGTGGACAGTATACCTATATATTTCCGCCGCCATGGCTACGAGGGATGATGGTGAAAATGGGTCTCGTGCTAAAAGATTAAAGACGACAGCAGACACAGACCCTCGCTCAAATCCGTACCTCGCGCACATGTATGAGAATGAGGATGTATCGAATGGAACAAATCGTGAGTCGCCTCTCGCAGGCTTCAGGAGACATGAGACAACCGCAGAGATGGCAAATGAGGTTGAAAGCGGAGGCGTGAACCCATTTACAGGCAACCAATTTTCAAGCAGATATGTCTCGATACTGAAGACCCGTCGCGATCTTCCAGTTCACCAGCAGAGGTATGCTTGCCATATCAACATATCATCCCTTCTCAATCACGACACTAACTTGTAATAGGAATGAATTTCTAAAGCTTTATCAACAATCGCAAATCCTCGTTTTCGTTGGTGAAACCGGTTCTGGAAAGACTACACAAATTCCCCAATTTGTGCTGTACGATGACCTGCCTCAGTTTCGTGGGAAACTAGTTGCCTGTACTCAGCCACGACGTGTTGCTGCCATGTCAGTCGCCGAGCGAGTCGCGAACGAGATGGATGTTACGCTTGGAGAGGAAGTCGGATATAGCATCCGATTTGAGGACAAGACAAGCTCCAAAACTATTCTGAAATATATGACAGACGGTATGCTGCTACGTGAAGCAATGCACGATCACGATCTTAAGCGATATAGCACCATTATACTTGACGAGGCTCACGAACGGACAATGGCAACCGATGTCCTCATGGGTCTTTTAAAGGAAGTTGTTCTGCGTCGACCGGATATGAAACTCATTATCATGTCTGCCACCTTGGACGCACAGAAATTTCAACGTTACTTTTCCGATGCTCCATTGTTAGCGGTCCCAGGAAGAACCCATCCTGTTGAAATATTCTATACCCCAGAGCCAGAACAAGACTATGTTGAAGCCGCGATCCGCACGGTTCTACAAATCCACGCAACGGAGCCGGAAGGTGATATATTACTGTTCTTAACTGGAGAAGAGGAGATTGAGGATGCGGTTCGCAAGATTTCTCTTGAAGTAGACGAAATGATCCGTGAAGTGGATGCCGGTCCAATGAAGGTCTACCCCCTATATGGTTCTCTACCTCCTGCCATGCAGCAGCGCATATTCGAGCCTCCACCGCCGCCGCTAAAGTCAAAAGGCCGACCCGGAAGAAAGTGTATTATATCCACAAACATTGCCGAAACCTCACTTACCATTGATGGTATCGTGTATGTGGTAGACCCTGGATTTTCGAAGCAAAAAGTGTACAACCCACGCATTCGTGTCGAGTCTCTTCTTGTCTCTCCTATCTCAAAAGCCTCCGCACAACAACGTGCTGGCCGTGCTGGTCGTACAAGACCCGGAAAGTGCTTCCGTCTCTATACTGAGACCGCATTCAAAAAGGAACTTATTGAACAAACATACCCTGAAATCCTTCGTTCAAATTTAGCGTCTACAGTCCTAGACTTGAAAAAGCTCGGTATCGACGACCTGGTTCACTTCGACCTTATGGATCCTCCCGCTCCTGAGACTTTGATGCGGGCGTTGGAAGAGCTGAATTACTTGGCATGTCTGGATGATGAGGGGAATCTCACTGCCCTTGGCCGATTGGCTTCCGAGTTCCCTTTGGATCCGGCTCTAGCTGTGATGCTGATAAGCTCTCCAGAGTTTTACTGCTCTAACGAAATCCTCTCGATAACATCCTTACTGTCGGTTCCTCAGATTTTTGTTCGCCCTGTAGCCCAGCGGAAACGTGCAGATGAAATGAAAAACCTCTTCTCTCACCCAGATGGCGACCATCTTACCCTGCTCAATGCCTACCATGCCTTCAAGGGGCCTGAAGCACAGGCTAACCCGCGACAATGGTGCCATGATCATTTCCTCTCGCTCCGAGCTTTACAGTCCGCCGATAACGTACGGCTACAACTTCAACGCATAATGGAGCGTGAAGAAATTGAATTGGTATCTACACCATTCGAAGATAAAAAGTATTACGAAAATATTCGCCGCGCACTAGTGGCTGGATTTTTCATGCAAGTTGCAAAAAAGGAAAGCCAAGGAAAGAGCTTGTATCGTACAATCAAAGATAACAACGACCCAGTTTTGTTGCATCCCAGCACAGTTTTGGGATATGAGGCGGAATGGGTCTTGTATAATGAGTTTGTCTTGACAACGAAGAGCTTTATTAGAACCGTCACTGCGGTTAAAGGAGAATGGTTATTGGTATGCACTCTACACACCTATTATTGCTTTTAAACTTTATTTTCACCTTCTAACTTCCTCATACAGGACATATCACCGACATACTACGATATATCTAGTTTCCCAAAAGGGGAGATTCGGTCTGCATTGATTCGAGCTGGCGAAAGGCTATCTCGTAAAGAGAAAATGCGATCCGATGCAAGCAAGAGACGATGAATTGCCCAACGCTATTACTACGCCCAGGATAATCACTGATTTATTTTATGACACGTTTGCTTTCTAGCAATCTGCCATCTTTAAGTCATTATGGCAATAGAACACCACAGGTTAACGATGCGCTGAGGTAATGGTAGAGATGACACTGCCATTTACTACAGTAGACCAGTTTTGTACCTTGAATCTAGGCGTTCAAACGGTTTTTTTTTTTGTTCATCGAGTCAAAAGCAGTTTATAGAATATCATGGTACAGATTTTAAGAATTAATGCACAAATTTTGCCTAGAGACCGGAGATTTGCCATAATGCTATCCATTAAATTGTGTATCACAATCATTTAGAATTAATCATCAAAGACAAGTAGAGATGCAAAATATCCACGGCCCCAGATGATTGGGCCATTGATTGGATCTATAATACATAACAGTCAGATCTCCCTTTATCCGACTTTTTCCGCATTGAGCCATATCTACGATATGAACTCCTAGCGCATGCATGATAATAGTACAAATAACCAAGTTCGAAGGTATAGGTCATCACGAAGATATCCTAATATGGACCAAATGATATATAACAAAGTGCTGCCAAATGATGACCCGCGAATGTTAGTTATTCAGGGTGGAGGGTGAGAGATAAGGTTGGAAAAAAGGGTAAAGCACGGCGTGAGAAGAAATACAGCGTTAGCGGTGGGTATTTGGATTTAATTAGAAGGTGACGATTGGTACGATTTGTGAATATTCGACGGCGAGTATTTGATAGTTGAAACCCTTTTGATCTGAGGGGACAATTTTGTCGCAGGCTGTCTTTGAACCTCGATTGGAGTCGGAGAGTTAAATGATGAGGATTTGGAGGTTGTTATTTTAGGAGCCACATATAGCTCAGGCGAGAATGTGTCTGGCTGCGAAAACTTGTGAGATAGCATAGCTTGTATCATATCCATTTGTGATTTGAGTGTAGCCATTTCTGCTTTTCGTGTTTGCCGTTCAATCTCTAGAGCAATGTCGCGAATAGCCAAGTCCAAGGAGTGAACTTTCTCTCGGATTAATTCGCTTTGGCTTGGCTGCGATAATTTAAAGTGTAGATTTCTCATATCATGCTTGTGGCTTTCCTTCTCTACCTCGAATTTCATATCACGGATAGTCAATTCGGAATTTCGGATTTCATATGTAAGCTGATCATACTTCTGCTGAAACGATGCATTTTGGTCGTCAGTTGTTGATACGGCGTGTTGGATTGTTCCCCTGATGCTGTTGACGAATTCTTTGTGCCTTTCATCAATGGATAGTTGAGAGGCGGGTAATCTGGGAAGTTCTGCCGCTGCACGCCAACGCTCTAACGTTGACAAAATGACAATCCTTTCATCTGTGGAATTATACGCATCTTGCCAGTCAATGCCATGAGCCGCTGCTGCTTTCAGTATGGAATTCCCGAGTCTTTCTTTGCCACAAGAATTGCAGAATGCAGCCATATACAATATCAAACGCTCAAACTGGCCCTCATTATCCGCTATAGTGGAAGAGATGTAGTCTACCACCCTCAGAAGTAGCGGGCCACCATGTTCCCAGTCCTGACGTTGCGAATAAAATCGTAGATATGAACCCAGTACATGGGGGTTATCTGCATAACCACGATGTCTCATGACAGCAAGCCAAGCATCCGCTCTCTGTGGTTGATTAAAACCAAGTGCAGACGATATAAGAGTGCTCAAAATTGCATGATCGCTGCCCTTTGGTGGTACCGGAATTTCGATGTCACCAACTTTTGTGAGTTTCCAATACTGCGGTACCCGTAGTAGTTTTCCCCCTAGTAGTCTATTTAGGAAACCATCGAACCTATATAAGTCTTTAGACTTGTTAAAGAAGTCTAACGTCGCTATTATGACACCCTCACCGAGGATAAGGCCGTTCGGGAATATCGAATCAATGATCATGTTCACCACATCATTTTGTCTCGATCGACCAAACATTCTTATCATTAAAGACACGGAAAGCCGTGATAATGGTTCTTCGGATGACAGAATATTTTCGGCAACTTTGATAAGCAGGTCTCGGGACGTTAACTCGTCGTCTTGGTACATCGCGAACATTCGCTTCAAATCTTCATTTAAAGCATTTCTCTCCGCGATCAGGTTTTCATGCTCCACTATTGTGATATTTCTTGCAAGGTCGCCAAACCATGCATCCCTTGAACTCCGAAGCTTCGCAATTCTGACCCGGATATTTTCAAGTTCAGCTAGAAGCTTTTCTATATCTATATCTGGGAGAACGCAGGAGGTTCGTGAAGTAAACGGTACTCCGGCATATAGATGCGCAAGAGCGGGCCGTAATATCATCTTGATTGCGAGTTGTCGTGCGGCTAGCCGCAGGATCGCCCTTTGTCGTAGAATATCATTGAGCGAAAGATCGCTTTCATACCGTTCTATTTCAGCCTCTGATCTTGGATCTACGTCGGCATCGTAATTCGTCAACTCTCTGGGGAGGGATTGGACGTGTGGCGTAGCAGAGTTATCATACTCTGGGTCAAGGAATTCCGTATCAAGTTGCTGTGCTTCTGAGCTTTGACATCTTGCTCCTGCGGCTTGAGTGGACAAATGACGACAATATCTCTGCTGAGATCTATCCGGACCTATAGATGTGCTATACCCCCTTCGTTGTTGTGATGGAGCTGACACCCGAGTTCTCTTCCTCGAGGCTAGGGCTTCTAATCGGCGAAGTTGGTCGAGCTCGAGCGCCTCAACTTCTGCCTTCACGGCTTCGATTTCTTGTTGTCTTTCAATCCGTCTTCTTGTTTTCACACTGGTATCCCATGCTACTGCTGTCGCAAATAAGGTGGCATAAAATCCGGTGATACTGTTCCCGATCAACATCCGTCTTCGACTTGCTGCGGACACAGTGCGGCTGGTAGCAGCATTTGAAGAAGAGCTTTTCAAACAAGAGCCACACCGGCAGGTATAGGCCTGTATCTGAGCCCGTGGCCAAAGAGTCTGCATTATGCGGAATGTAGACGCAGCATCGGAGGGCAGCGATGTGCCGGCAAAAAAGGCGACGTTTGGAAGTTGGCGAGGCGTAATCTAGGTCAAAGGCATACCCTGGCGCATGCTAACAGAGAAATTCATTTTTCGGACGTCAATGGTGAGCGTAGACTGGAAGCAGTACGGCAGCAGTTATGATAATTCACCAATATCGTATTTCTTCGAAGTTCGCAAGACAGGCAAAATTGACTTTGATATATTATATAATCAAAGAAGTAACGCCTGGTGCAAACAAGCCAAACAAGCTCAGCCTCTATAGTGTAACGTTTCCTCTATCAGATGCACAAGGAGGGCGCAATTCAAGGTACAACAGGAATTAATCAGGGCAATTGAAGGGTTTCTAGCATCACCAGGAACCTGGATCTCACAATGATCAGACCATGGAGTATATTGTTAGCCCTTTTGGCCTCTGCTCCCTTTATCAACGCTCACGGATCGCATGGAGACAATCAAGATCACTCGGGGTTTGACTGGCCAACACTTCATATGATAGGTGTGCTATTCTATTCCATAAGTTTCACAGCTGAATGCTCGTTTGTTTTTGTGATATTTTGCATATGTATAGATCTCTGACTTCTAAGGATCATTATAGAGGAGCATCACATCACTTCATTCGATGCAAGGTCCTTCTTTACACTACACGATTATGACAATTCCGGAGTATGGACAACAGATGAGGTTCGACGAACGTACGGTCTAGATGATGAATCAAATGCTGCTTTAACCGAGGAACGAAAGCAACAGATCCTTCGAGAAGTCTTCAATATTTTTGACCCTCTAAAAACCGGGGTGATTTCAGTCAACGACTATGTACGCCTTACGAAGGAAGGCAAAAAGCTGCCCGATTTTGGGACTGGACCTGGCCACCATGGTGACATGGAGTATGAATATGAAATTCATCATTTCGAGAAATACCACGGAGACGATGCACGAGAAGAAGACTTGACCCACCCTGAGGACATTGAGCACTTTAGGAAACACGATAAAGAGTATGCTGAAAGCCTGAGACTGGAGAAACTTGAAAGTATGGATATTGTAGTAGCCAATATTCCTGCGAAATTCTTAAAGAGCCCAAGCCCATAGACCTTTCTTGGTCATTTGACTGCTTTGATTTTCTATATATTGTGTGATACCCTCTGGTGTCTTCACGAAGTTTACGGGGTTATGTGTGAATTAACAACAACGCAGTATGGTTTTCACCTAGTATGTTCAATAGATTTCTAATACCTGTTGTATTATGCTTTGTTTGCTTGTTTCCCTTCTACAACCATGTTTATATTGCATAGAACAGTTCCATAACCTAACTGTTCTCATTTCGCATTCTTGTTTTATATATGTGAATAGGTTGGATATGTATATCAAAAACACAATGCATCACTCCTGGCGCATAGGTCTTCACCTCCTCCACATGATTACACTCAACACCACTTATGGTATAATCGTCAAGAGATCCTGTGTTTGATTGTAATCTTTCGAATTCCGCAATTATTGCGGACCGTGTCTCGGGTATCTCATGAACATTAACATTTTCATGTACATGGACCCATCCACCCTTCTCCCGATCTATCAAAGCCGTAGCGGCGCTCCAGGTACCTCTAGAACTTGGTAGGAGGCCAAGGTTAGCGTGTCTGATCCGCTTCCATATATTCCTTGCCTCCATCTTAGCTTTGATATCTTGCATGACATTAACTGCAAATGAGTTGTCACCGTGAAAAGCGATCACCCGAATATTATCACCATTCAATTTGTGAATCAGATCACCAATTCCATCCACTCTGCCTTCGCCGTCCACCTTCAGTATTTTTATCCCCCATTTATTTGCTTCACACCCTCTACGTAGGCCTTCGATAGACCAGCCATTAAGCTCCCAAGCCCACACTCTGGCGACCCCCATTTTCAAGTAAGAAAATACGAAATAGCCAATGCCAGCGTACAAATCAATGACGGATATTTCCTGGAGGGGCTGCTGAAGCTGCTGTTCGTTTAGGCCATCAAACTTTGATTCTAGTCCAAGTATTCGAGCCTTTTCCACAACGTTTCCGCGGCTGAACATTGTGTATAACGGTGCCCAGATTTGTATTATTCTGGAGTTCTGCACCGCCTTAACCCAGAACGCTTGCTGGAGGTCTAGCTCCGAAGGGTGTATATGTTGAGTTTTAGGGGGTATTATTGGGCCAAAATCACCATATAAAGGGGTAAGATTGGTTGGACCTCGGACCTTGTTCTCGGTTCCAATATTTGTAGTAAGGGAAATCGGAGCGTTGACTGCTACATGAGTTACACCCATCGGTGCGAATATCTGCGCTATGCAGGCGTATAAGTTTTGAAGTTGGACATTGCTTAAAAGGGAGATGAATCTTTCCCATCGGAGGTTTTTGCTAAAGAAATTTGGGGGAAGCAGAAGAAGTGGCTCATATATGGTGAATCTTCTACTAACAGAAGATAGCAAGGAGTTCAAGTCAATACCATGGTCAGTCAAGAATGAGGGTTCAAGATGATTCTCAACAAACACTCTCACTGCCCTTTCAAGAGAGGGGTTTATGGCCTTCTTTCTCGGAGTTTTATTTTGTTTACTCAATCTTGTGTCCTCCATCCTCCTGAAAGTATTTGCTGATTTGCTTGTTCAATCCTCAAGGTTTCATCTTCAAATTTATGCGAAAAGCTTGAAATTCTTGTGTCATCACGTGACTGGTTTGATTGTCCAGTAGGAAAATTCAATATCGGAGGTGAAAGGTTGAACATATCTCAGGATTATTATTATATAGTAAATGCCTACCACTGGCTATATGTTGAGAAAACATATACTAGGTCTTCTCCCAGCATTTACAACTAGCGAACCAGCAGCCATCGACAGGCCTCAGCATCACCCCACGACGCATCACAAAAGGCACATATTCAAAGCCAGCAAGATGTGTTCAAACAAAGACGAGTTTTCTGAAAAAGGAGGTTATATGGAAGCTTGCTTTGTCTGGGGAATTCCATGCACCGAGGATCTGATCCGGGTACATCTCCTTGGAGGTCACAGTGCGGAAGAAGTTCATGCGCCACCTGGAGCCGCGAGCAGAATCGACGTTAAATAAAGCCAGAGGAATACGCACTTCAGAAGTCCACTTTCCCTGAGGTTGAGCTAGCGATGTTTGAGAAGTTATTCCGTCGGCGATGGGATTGGTGATGAAAGCATGATCGAATGGAGCACCGTCTGCTCGATTTTTGGACGGATTGTAGACGAACGCTTGATATGTGATGTTGTTGGGACTGACTTCAAACTCCAGGTATGTCGAAGGGTCGGCATGGCCTGAGGAAATGAAGGCTTCCATCACTTCATACTTCCAGATATCGTCATTTATCTTTTGTTCCGGGTCGAAATAGAAGTACTTTTCGTCCTTTGCCTCGAATTTCAGGTTGATAGTCTTGGTATCGTAACAAAGCCTGACAGTTGTGCGAGGAAATGGTTTCTGGTCAGGTACAGTCTTGTCGAAATCAAGGGAGAAACGCAAGGGGCATCTGGGAACCTGAAAGACAGGGTCATAGGCTGCAGCGCAATTGACGGCTGTAGCCACTGCGAGAATGGTGTTAAAGCGCATTTCTGACTAATGAGATGTCAACGTTCTCGACAGAAGAGAAAAAAGGGGGAATATTTTCGACTGCTACCGGAGACGATTCATCTCTTTATAGTTACTGCCATGGATGACTTCCCCCACACTCGCAGCTCTAGACGGCCAAAGCGGGATTCATAACTACCCCTGCAAAGGCATTATAGCATTTACATACATAGTACATGGGATGCCGTCGCTAGTTCCTTTGAACAGGGTGAAAGCAGCTATATTAGCATTTCCCTGCACCACGAAAATGTAACATTCCAACAGGGCCAGGATATGGCGATTGGCTGACTCTTTTTTCCCTTGCAGCCCATCCATCCCCAACCCCAGACGCTCATTACCACCGTGCCAGTGAGCTGTTTTGGCACAGCTTCGATTGGTGAGCAAGTGGGACATAAGATCCTCCATGTTGCACTGTGGAATGAATCACGCGCGTGGCAGGAGGCTTATCCACTGTCATCCCTCAACTGCTCGTATTTTCAACGGCAGAAAAGCAAGTCTCGACTCCAAGGATATTGCTTAGGCTGTGGATGTACGTTGAGATTGTTGATACTCTGCGTCGTTCAAGGCGTTAACCAAGGTAATTAATCCCCTGTCTTACCTGTTAAGCTACGCCCTGAACCCACTTTTTAACTACGTTTGTGATATGTGATGTTGCCCGAGAGGGTGCGGTACTTATCAATGCAAGCCGAGGCACATCGAACTCAATGCATCAAAGAGTTGCAACACAACTCGTCGGGCGACTGATGTAGTTATAGCCGATAAGTACGGAGTATGGCTTGGTGAAATATCGCTGCACGACATAAATATCATCAAACACTTGAGAAACCCTGGAATAGTTATAGTTAAGAAGTATTCTTCTTCACTCTTGCGCAGTATACGGATAAATATGGGTACGGCCCAAGGCGTATCAAGATCGTTGATTACTTCTCATCATTCGTCCACCCGCAGGCCAGCTACTCCGCCAACCAACCATCACAGACCTCTGTATATAACTTCAAGGCTGATCATTTAATTTTGGCTCTTAAAATGAAGATCGTTCAGTTACTAATGTCATCAAAGCCATCTTTACCCAATCATAGGATTTGAGAGATGGAAATATGAGCTGGAAAATACGAAATTCGCACACCATAACTATAAATAGTTGGGAGCTATCTAATATATATACATACCTCGTTGGCTTTCACCTTCGATGCTGAGGAGTTATGATTTCAACCACCATTCTCAAGCAAAATCCCCTCATAATATTTCCAGTGTCAAAGATCAAAATTGTTGAAAAATGAAGCTACTTCTCTCTGAACTCCTTCTACTGCCTACCCCCATTTTTGCAGCAGTGGGTGGTAGATGCAGCGGTGAATGGAACACGGATCGCTGTATATGCCTTGACCACAATGAATGTACTGGCAAATATCACGGATGGGCGTACCAAGGAGATGCGCAGACGAAGAACTGGGCATGTCCGTTCGATGGGGATAATGTTTGGGGATGTGAGATTTCACCTTGTCCCGGCAAGGGGACGAAGGCCGTATGCAAATGGAAGAGCGAGTGCATAGGAGCAGTACTCCCAGGTAAGATAGAGAAGTCCGTTGTTTCCCTATCCCCGGCTGTGGTATCTAACAGATGATAGACCCTATCTGCCCCGGTGGTGGTGACTTTGTCTGCTGTCAAAACCCTTGAATTCCATCTTAAACGAGAGGGGGAATACTTCCATGAGAGGAGCATTTATACCTTATCTACCTTTCAGGTTTAGTAGAAGATGGATCAAAAGGCTCAGATATGCATAACTGTTGTTTTCAATTATTTATATAATTATACCATATATACGTTCCATCTTCAAGTTTGATATGTTTCATGTGTCTCATAATTCATCCTTCAAGCCCTCGGCTTGCTCGACATACCAAGGATATACGAAATTCCAGCCTGCAGCTTTATAGGCGGATATTGCTCCTTGGAAGGCTGGGCAGACACATCCAGACAGCGAGACATAACACTAGCACTCCCAGTATAAACGGTTGCAAAATCTCGACTCCTTTCGCCTGAGCAATTGCACCGACAGCGAAAGGGAGTGTACTAGCTCCTGAGGCGCCCATAGCTGAAGTGAAGCCAATGGCAGCAACATGGAGATTCCTTGGTAACAATTTCGTCGCAGCAACGACACCTGCGGGGAATAAGGGGCCAAGGAAGAAACCCATGAACGCAACAGCGGTGGCGGAAGCATAGAAATTTGGAACAAGCCAAAATACGAGATCTAGACAGATACAGCAGCCAAGGTAGAACACAACGGCGTGCTTCTCTGTTTTGAAGAATCTAGGAGTAACGAACCCTAGAATCATTCGCCCTAGTGTTATGCCCAGCCAGAAGCCTGTAGCAGTAACTCCAGACGCGAATGGGGAACCATGTCGAACATTGATCATGAAGGTGACGATCCAGCCTCCCAACCCGACCTCTGCACCTGCGTAAACTGCAAGGAAAATGCTACAGATCCAGGTTACCCGGTTACTCAACGCCTCGGCCATTCTTGTGTTGCCCATGAGCTTAACCATCATTTTATTGGCCCTGGGAGATGCTGTATAGGCGTTTATATTGTTTCCGTGCCTCTCAGCTTCATCATACGAATCTTGATGGGCCTCCCGGTATCTAGATCCAGTTGCACTCCAGAACGCCGGAAGCGAAAAGGCAAGGGACAAAAAGGATGCACCGGCAAGCAAGTAGTAAAACTCATACCATTCCCAGCCAGCTTTGGTAATTAGAGCAGTTGCAATAAGAGGAGCCAGCATCCCTCCTAGTCCGTAGAATCCATGTAAGAGGCCAAGGAGTTCGTTTGCATTCGCCATGCCGCCTATCCATGCATTCCAAGCTGCATCCGCAATTCCATTGCCAAAACCGGCAAAGATGAAAGCAACAATAAGGGCCGGGTATGGCGGGTGAAGACAGACGGCAACGTATGCCAGTATATGCGAGCAAGGGCCGAGAAATGCTATACCACGCTGGCCCAGTTTCATATGGATCATGTTGCTGAACGTTGCCGCCGCTGCGTAGCCACCAAGAGGTGACAGGAAGATAAGCGAGACAACTGTGTATGAAATGTTGTAATGTTTTTCAATCTGGAATATATAGGATTAGTACGAAGTCGGGAAGAAGGGGAGTGAACAACTGTTAATACATACATAAGGTATTACAGCCTAGGTGAGACCAAAAGTAACGAGGTCAGTAGCTGGTCAATTCAATTTTTGACAGCGATGATAATGCTCACTCCATATGCTGCATCGTTGGCACCGAGAATGATGAACGTATAGTTCGCAGCAGCAAACCTCCACAGGTTAATGGCTGGCTTGTTCCACTTTGGCAAATGCGAGCGGGATGAATTGATCGAAGCAGAACGTCCGTTTACTTCCTCCCCTGATCGAGCTGGAGACCAATCAGCACTGATTCCTCGCTGTCTTCTGGTACATGATGTCTTCCCAGGAAATGACAGCCTCACCTTCTCTCATCTGAGGCTGTGGAGGAGGCGCCTCTATACAGCCCTGGCTGAGGGTCGTCAATGGGACGCTCATCCTGTCGATAAGCTGCCCCGAGTCACCCGCGAAGAAGCGGCCTATATACACCCAAACGTTTCTTACTGGCCGTGGAAATGCTTCTGAGGATCCAAATGGTCGGAAATGAAGATGGAGAGACAAAGGGAAGACAGGGAGATTATGAGACTTTATATACGGCACGCCCTTTTAAACTGGATTTGCCGAGAACCAACATCGGGGCGAAGAGCATTCTAGGATGGTCGAGAGTGCCGACGGATAGCTCATCCCGCATGGAAACACTGCTTGCAGACGCCATGCTTGGAGGATTCGTGGTGGTTTCTCCGGTGGAGTTGAAGGCCCATATAAATTCAATCCAAAGAACCCTTGCGCGGGCTTCCCGGGGTGCGCCCATGTCAAAGTAGAGCAAAGCAAGGCGTATCCATTCGGCAGCGAAGGGACCAAGACGGAAAGCCGGGAAAAACGACATACGAAATACGATATACGCTCAATCGTGACAATCTTTTACGAGGTTCGATGGGGGAAGTCGAGAGAAGTTGGATATACGGTTGATATCTTTCATCGAACGAAGGCTGGATCGGTAGGAGAAGTCTTTGCCTATGTTTCATGATCTCCAGTGTGGATCAACTCAGAAAAAAAAGAGGACAGCATTCCCTGCAGCAGAGCAGATGGATCTTCAAGACGATGGGAACAGGTATGTAACCAGAAATAAGCAAAGCCAGGTGTACATATATGAACAAGGAGTTCGACTGATTCCACTGTTCAACAGTATACAATACTAGGAAGAACAACAGTTAAATAGACAAACATAAAGAACTCACGATAAACGCCCTTGCAGCAATACAAAAATGCAATTCGCTAAGAAACGAGTGAACTTGGCTTGGGGAACGATCAAGCACCAGGAAGAAAAGAAAAAGGAGACCGCGATTTTAAAACATAAATATGGAGCCATAGGCATGATTAACATGATTCACCCGCTGCAGTACTGTACCCGCTATCTACAATCATAAGTAGTGAGGGCACTTATCTTCGCCTCATTGGACGCGAATATCTTTCAGTTGGTCTAGGTCAGTAATCTGCAGCTGAAGATCCGAGCCTATCGCTGGAGTCGAGTACGCTAAGAAATAACAAGTCAGTCACTTTGGCTGCAAATCAAAAAGTATCAAACGGAGAAAGAATAATTCGAAGACAGGGGCAGAAGTGAAGCTTACGAATGCTGTTTAGTCAAGGTACCCTCGCCTCCCTTGGAAAGATCGATGTTAAAAACGTAGAAAATGCCATCGCTCGTCACTACCATCACCTGTGGCGTATTACTGCTCATCGCAACAACGCTCCTCACGGGTCCAGGCCGCGATTGCTGAGTGCCCGCGGTATGCTTGGGCAGTTTGATCCAGGCAAAGTCCCGCGCCGGCTCCCACATTTCGGTAACACCTTTGGGCAAATACCCGCCTACAGTAGCCGCAACTGAAGTTCCGACTGTTTGTGATGTCCGTCTTATCAGGCCCATGAATGTGCCATCATGTTTGCGGCCCAGAAATCCGTCCATATCCGGTCCTTGGTTTCCAGAATTTTCACGGGGACGATTCCCCGGCGGCTGGCCAGTCATGCTACCAGGTGAGCCGGTGGCTGTAGTACCTTGGTGGCCTAGCTTGAATATATGGACAGTCTCCGTGGCAGAAGAGACACATAGCAAAGTCGATGTGGTGTTAAATGACATACTATATATTCTAGATGGCATCGACCCTCGGCGAAATTGGTATAGTTTGTGTCCGTCAGGTACCGAAAAGACGCGGAGAATTGTCCCTTTATCCGACGCGGTAGCGAGCATGGTGCCATCATTATTTAATGCAACACATGATAGCGGCGACCTATGCGCCTCTATGACGTTGATGGCTTCAAGCTTCTGGGCGTCGAATATTAGCACCTCTCCACAGGTGGGAGCAATATGTGAATTTCCGGGGGGAGTGTGAGTTGGAGCAGTGAATGATGGCGGCGGAGCCTTTTGGGGAAGCGGGTAAGCGAGGTAGCAGTTATCAGATGAAGGAGACAATGCGCAAATTGCTATAAAAGCGCTATATCAGCATATGACCTAAAATTGGTTTAGTTTTGCCATAGCTTCGGCTTATGGATTTACCATTTGGGTTAGGAGATGTTTCAATCGTGTACAACAGTTTCATTGTCTGAATGTCGTAGACATAGATCTGGTCTTCCAGAACAATTACTAGTCGTTTCCGATTTAGTCGAACAGCGAGCACAGTTGTAGGAAAGGTCAGTTCGCAGATAACCGACTGTCTCTGTCAGTATCAGGCAACTATTAGCTACCTTTTCCAGCAGAACGCATCACGGGTCTGTGTCGGGCTGAAATAAAAAACCACTGGCTCACCTTTGTGTTCGTAATCTGGAGTCGTCGTGGAGAGAGTATAAGTGCAACTAGCGATGTAGAAAAAAGCATTTCTAGCATGGCGATGTTTCCTTCTTTCGTTTCATAGCTTTTTACGAACGGATCGGTCGAAAATATGCGATAGCCTTTCGAGGTACCTAAACAAACCCGGGTTGGTTAAAATTGCGTTTCAGGAGAGAGAACGGTCAATATAAAGAGTCATACCAACAGCCAGGTAGCTGTAGTCCTGGTTAAAAGTCACAAAATTCATCGTCATGATGCGCTAGGCTCTGCCGCAAAGAATGGAGATAGAAACGTAGACAAGGATATATGTCTAGAAGGTTGAAAGGACAGCTCGATATCACAAGGTCGCTCTTGGAGGATGTGTTTGCCCCTGGGAAAAGGACAGTTATTTATCTCCAAGCGTTAGGAGTATAGGTCAAGTATATGAGTCGGCAGGCATCATATAATAACCAAGGCGGCGACGTATTGCGAACAGCGATGATGATTGACAACTGATTGGAGCTAGGAAGCGGAAATTAACAGACGGGTATGACGGAAATTGCGACAGCGTGGAACTTAGAGGTTCCGAATGTTCGAATGTAGGGCGTTAACACAGCGAGAGGGATATAGGAAATGTTTAGCAAACAAGTTGAAGCAGAAGGAAAGAAAAGGAAAAAGTGACGAAGTCATCCGCAGGTGCAAGGTACCTTCGCCCAAAATGGCTTAGTGCAAGTCAGATGACGCACGGGAAGACGCACGGATCATAGGTGAGGCTTAAATCATGTGATTCTTATCGATAAGCTAAAATATTATCAAAGCTTGGCATCTTTTTTCTGTCTTCGTCCCCTCACTCGCCTTAGATAGGTTCATGGCATTATACAAGAGAGGTCAGCGAACAGTTGAATAGTGTTAGAACACTCTCTGATAGTAGAAAAGGCCTACAATTATGGGGAAAACAAATGAAATCCAGACAGAGAAGGAAGCTGGCTCGGTTATGGGGGCAAGTCTCTTCTTTTTTGGACCATCCATCAAATGATTCTCTACGCTCCAAGCTAATGCACGACTATCAGACAAATGGAAGCAGTATTGTTTCAAAAAGGAGTGTCGAGCGGATATACTACAATGAACCTCACTTTTTTCAGCATTTCGTCAAGTCTTCCCCACGGAGAGCACCCTTAATAAACCGAGGGTATTGGCTACGAATGTATGCGATTGAGCACACAGTTACAGAATTTCTCAGAGAAAAAATAGGCCACCCGAAGTTGGTTATCAACTTTGGGTGTGGATTGTAAGTTATCTACCCTTTCTTTGCTCAATACGGTCCTCCTTTGTACGGTGATAAGCGATATTTGTTTCTAACGACTACCTTCCCCTAGCGACCCATTAGCTTTCCAATTTCTCTCACGAGAACCAGGTTTATGCGTGGATACTAAGTTTATCGACATCGATCACCGCAAAATGATTCTGGAGAAATGGGACGTTATACAGAACAGCCCTGAGCTCAAAGAGCTTATTCCGGATGCTGTTTTTTCAGGCCATGGCGGCCCGCTTATTCGCGCAAAACAGTATATTGGAATAGGGTGTGATCTTGGAAATCTTTCGGAGTTGGAGCAAACCCTAAAGTCTGAGCTTGACCCTTCCAAGTTTTCAGTACTCTGTACTGCTGAGGTGGCCTTGACTTATATGGCGGTTAAGGCTGCCGATGCATTGATAGAGTGGGCAGGAAGGCTTAGTAACGGTTAGTACTGGGCCATATGGTATCCATATATGGAGCTCTATTTGTGGATAAAGAGCTACTGACCAAGGTATATTACAGATACCCAATTTGGCCTTCTAGAGCAATTCTTCCCAGATGGCCCTGAGCACCCATTTGCAAAAACCATGATAGCCCATTTTACGAAATGGCGAGCTCCACTTCAATCAATCCATATCTATCCCACATTAGCCAAACAGGAAAAGCGTTTCCTTGATGCAAATTGGAAACAAGCACATGCTCGAAGCTTGTGGGAAGCGTGGAACGACCCAAGCTTCTTAAACTCAGGCATTAGAATTTCTCTTGACCAGTTTGAAGTCTTTGATGAGTGGGAGGAGTTTGCTCTATTTGCTTCCCATTATTTTTTGCTCAGAGCTAGCACAAGAATACCAACGTCTAAAGATATCGATAAAGCCGCGAATAACATAGACCCGGAGCCAATGGATTCAGAGATGCGCTTAACAGCGAATCATCAGTCTGACTTCATTGGTCAGAGACGACATGGGGCCTTATTCTCCTTTGGGGGCCAGGTCGGTTTCCATGCAGGGTTAGGACGACAGGCTAGACTCGCATCTACGGACATATATGTGCCATGTAATAACGCTACTTCAGCCATAGCGTGTGTGCCCCCAGGATCACTTACGGCTCGGGTATGCCATACCATTACACAGTTATCCAATGACCAGTGCTTATTAGTTGGTGGTCGAACCTCTCCATCTAGACCATTGAGTGATACATGGTTAATGGAAGGGGGTAGATGGCAACAATCAAGTTCCCTTCCAACACCATGCTTTCAACATTCCGCTACTGCTGTTATGCTTCCGAGCGGCGAAGAATGCGTACTTATTTACGGCGGAAAATTATCAAACAGCAAAGTGACGGCGCAATTTTTGCTGTGGAGAAAGACCGGAGAAAGAGAAACCTGGAGTACATTGACTGCAAATGGTGGATCCTGTCTGCCTCGCTTTGGAGCTGTAATGTCTAGCATTGGCAAGGGAACAGGAGTCCTTATTGGAGGCATGTCCCAAGATGGGTTGGTACTGGATGAGTTTTGGACGTGGCAGATATCCACCAGTGATACTAGAGAAATATCAATTCGATTGACCAACGAAACAACGCGAGTACAAATTTCACATCCGCAGATATCCAAGTGGGTTGCTCGTTTCGGAGCCACGGCGCATCAACTTGAAAATAAACTTGTTGTTATCGGAGGCATTGCAGTCAGTGGGTGTATTCCACATGAGTACGAGGTCATAATCCTGGACTTGAGCGTCTTGAAATACGACAGTACCGATAACAATATATCGCCCATTCCAATGGCCGTAGGCACCTCTCCTGCCCATTCACGGCCACTTTTGGTCGGGCATAGTTCCATCCCTATTACTAGCGGCGGAGTCTTAATAGTAGGTGGAGGAGCAGTGTGCTTTGCCTTTGGCACATACTGGAATAATGGCACCTGGCTGCTAAACCATGGAGGTTTGTCGGGTAACAATAACGAATGGCGAATAGTCCAACCATTGCCGGCCACTCCTACTCCTACGACGATGAATTTCGCTCAACATTCAATGATAGGTCCCTTGCATCAAAAATTGAAGAGAACGTAGGAAATGAGCAGACACAAGAGCCCTATTCGACATCTTTGAGCCAGAGAACAGCTATGGGCGTCGGTGGCGTAGATGAAGTTGAGCTGACTTCATTTCAGGTCCTAGTGGCCAAGCTGTATATATACAAATGTCAAGAACGGTGTAGTCTACTCGTTGTTATAGACAAAGATCCCCTTCCCGTTCCTGTACCCCCCCAGCGTCCCCTGTACGCTGTCAACAAGTTCGTCTCTGGGTGTCTCCCGTGTCCATTTCACCTCCTGCACAGGGATGTCCTTAAACCTACCTTCCCTGGTTAACCTGAAGATATCACGAATGGTCTCCTCCTTCAAGGCAGGATTCTGGTCACTCCACCTCGACACCCAGAAACCATGAAAACTGATGTTATTGAAGATCATTAGCCCTGCAGGTAGCGAGGTAGGTTGTTTTGCCATGGCGCCGTAGGTTATATGTCGAGAATTAGGGGCAAGAACCTTGGCTAAGGCGGCTGCGTTCTTGCCTCCAACGCAGTTAAGAGCCAGGCGAATAGGCTCCCTGCCTGCTCGTGTCAGCTGGTGAACTATGTCTTTGAATTTCGCAGACGATAAGAGGTCTGATTCCGTAATGACAGCCGTGGCACCAAGGGAATGTAGCTCATTCTTTAGCCTATCAGTCTCTTCGACAGTCTCTCGGTCCCTGATGACGTTCAGGGTCTTAATATTCCACTGTTTTGCGATCTGGATAGCCGCTCGACCTACACCCGAGTTTGCACCGTTCTGAATCAGCCACTCCTCTCCGCCACGCATCCAGTCCCATTCACAAAAGTCTTTGATCATACGGTAGGCCGTGACTGGGTTGACGCTAACGGTTCCCGCCTGAATAGGGGCTAAGCCTTCGCGGTCCTCCTCCTTTACCTTGATTAACTGTGACTCGTCCCACTGGGCATGGGTCCGCCATGTGCCCATACCGGAATGTTTCATGATAACCCAGTCGCCCTTCCGGAGAGATTTCACCCCCGAACCGGTGGAGAGGACCTCGAAAGCTCCCTCGTTCCCAGCCACTGCGTGAGGGTCGATTGTGCCTAGAGATGTGCTAAAGGTAGGTTTTGCCGGATAGACACCTTGTATCTGGTTAAAGTCTGCTGGATTGAGTGGGGCGGCAAGCAAACGGAGGGTGCATTGAGTGCCATTGGGAGGGGATATTGAGTATGCGTGTAGACTAGATACAAAAAGAGAAGGTAAGCAAAGCACTCCTTTCCAATTTTTTGAGGCTATAATATAAGAATGTATACTTTAGGACATCTTTGGGCTCCCCGTATCTGGGAAAGACAATGGCTTTTGCCTGTGTGTATCCATAGGCGGAGATGTACTGCCGTCTATCAAGCGAGATCTTGGGTGTAAAACATTGCCGGCGACAGGATTGTGCGAAGATACCGTGGGCCCGGGGAGCTACCATGCTGGAGCAACGAATAAAGAGCTAATCAATGGGTGGCTAATCGAATTTTCGTGCTGTGCTAGCCTTTGGAGCTATCGCGAGCTGAAGCTGGATGTTGTTATTTTTTTCTTGGTCTTTTCCAACAAGCGATGACGTCTGGAGAGTCTTGGCAGGGCAACATCTCTACTACATACACACAAGCCCATTTAGACAGCAAGCGTTTCATATGGTTAATATTAAGAAAATATTTCTCAATGTGCACAGAGTGATGAAACCTTGCTCATCTATAGCTGCAACTAGCACATGGAATATACAAACCCGACCAAGCTACAACCAGTTTCCCCGGAACACCTACCCACATATCGAGTGTACAGGTATCAAATATTCCTATCATTGGCGAAAATGGCGGGCTAAGACTGCCAATTGAAGCTGGTGCTTGTCACTTCGCCCTCTCTTTGAGAATGTAGCATACTAAGGCAACATTCAACGGAGAAAGGGCGAACGAAAAGGCAAACAGAGGGCGAAATAGAAGATGGAAGAGAACATGGGAAACGGCTGACTGAACCTTGGGAGCTATTTACTTGTGTGACCCTCTTGTTGACTCTACTCTTTCATTCTACTCTCCGTCCACGATATAAAGAAGACTAATGCCGAAAAAAAGCAAAGCAAAAAATATAAGTACCTGATATGTCAAAAATGCCGTCGCGGCGATTGCAACGGATAATCGCATTCGGGAGGAGATGGAATGATCCATCTTTCAGGGCATGCAGCTTACCAGATAAACCCCAGGTTGATGAAAGACGATCACTAGGTTGTCAACACGCGCGTCGTCTCCATCTCAGGATGTGTTTGTACTAGCGACGCCATGTCTCCCATAGTTAAAATTGACGTGAGTTTGGGCATCAGAATGCATATATCACCACCTATCGGCTTGCTCGAGCGCCAAAGAATTAACGCTAAAGCAGTGTTCAATTCCCCCTCCGTTTGAAATCATCCACCCCTCCACGAATCGCACGCCTGGGCACTTCTCTCTCTGCTCCACTGCGTCTCCACTGGTGGCATCATTGTTACTGTAGAATGTGCTCTCCCGCATACGTCTATGCAACCGATCGAGAGAAGAAAGGCACAACACGGCAACCAGGACTTACGATGTATAGAAGAAGTGTGGATGGCAGATCGTCACGCAGTGTAACCCACTTTCTCCCCCACAGTGTTCCTCAGTCGTACTTTCGCCGGCTAAGTGTACAACTATGTCCATATTCCTTTTCTTGATTGTCCGAGGTAGGCAGTACGAGCGCAGTACCTACTTATTTTAGGCTGCGAACAACGGAATCAAGGTCGTATCCCTGACTTGTTGCACATCCGGATGCTCCGTGGCACGGCCTCATTGAAAGCCGTTGAACCAGACAATTATTGCCCATCATAATTTATCTGTTCTCTCTCTCTTCCAA
Source organism: Microsporum canis CBS 113480 (assembly GCF_000151145.1). Classification (NCBI taxonomy): domain Eukaryota; kingdom Fungi; phylum Ascomycota; class Eurotiomycetes; order Onygenales; family Arthrodermataceae; genus Microsporum; species Microsporum canis. Next base: position 2,289,400 of record NW_003299167.1, read on the forward strand.
AAAAACATACCCACACATTCTCTCTCCTGTCTCTTCCTTTCCCTCTTCCTCCGGATTTCTACCCTCCAACGTTCGTCGTTTTTCTTTTTATATCAAACTTTTGCCTTTCTCGGCTTCCTTCTTGGCTTCTTCACGTGACCAGAATCTAGAAGTTATCTCGTGTTTCTATTGGTTAAAATAAAGCCCATGAAACCTCAAAACGGACTAGCTTCCCTTATTTACCCCACTTTTCCGGATCCTTTTCCACCTGTGCTCGAAACGCTATTGGTCACTTGTACAAAATACCTCGCGTCTGGGGGCTGCGGCTAACTAACCGAAGTACCCGGTACCTTTTTGGACTCTCTGCCCCAAAATCATCCCCGCCTCCATCTTCTATCTTTCCATATTACTTCATCCCGCTGGCCCCCTTCGACTTATATCCATGACTATCTTCATTCTCGCCTTGACGGTGCTCGCATAGCACATATACCCTTTATCCTTATTCACCGTGTCATCCTTTTCAATCCCTCCCGCTTATATCTCGCCCGTGTTTTCACCTTGCTGGCTAGCGGCTTAAACGGTCCACAGACTCCACCAAAGCCCATCCTGCATACAGGTAAGTTGATTCATTATCTATATGCCTGAATACATACATATATATATGTATAGATATAATCTTCATAATTGAGATCATATGCTTAAGCAGAATTAGTTGTGGTTAACAAAGTACCAGTTGCTAACCGTTAGTTACCCCTGTTAGACACACTATACCATTCGTTGGATAGATTTTGCCCTAGCCACCTATCATCGCTGCAAAGCACATACCTTCATTCACTTTCTCTCGGTCATTCATTTCATCATTATAAGCCTGGATATTCTGTCGATACTTGTGTACGCCACAACAGCATCGGGTGTCAATCGGGCAGACCATGTAGCTGGTTCGAACTTGGGCCTCGATTCTGCAGCAATAAAACTATCAACAGGCCGAGGATATTTCTTCTAATACCTTCAAGTACGGCCCCTAGGCATTCAACACTAGGAGGGAAAATCCTTTATTTCTTTTCTGTTATGGCAGCAGTCATACTTCAGCACCATACGGTGCGGCAAACGCCTACCCCACCACCAATTGGAACACCATCACTCACTCTCACTGCACCGTCAACCCGAAGCCAAACCCCAATCCCAAATAAACACTTACCAGTTTGCCCCACTGGCCCTGCCCCCGCTAGTTCTAAGCTCCCTGCCGCCTCTTATTCAACGTCTACCTCACCTTCAAGCAAACAGTTTAGTGTTCAACATCCAACCGCCTTATACCCACCAGACAATAGATACCATCTGGTATACAACCATCCGCCTGTATTTTCGATTAGCGGAAAGCAGTTAGCTGTTGCTCTTGAGGACCTGGCCACAAGACCACTCCCAGATCCGTCCAAGCTATTTCCTTGGCTTCACGGGTTGCACCCAGATAACCAGATCCAGCTGTCATTTTTTGTATCTCGCCGTAGAACTCTACGACGAATCCCAAAATGCCTACGAACGATCACGGTGATAAAGGTCGGCGGTGACTTGACCAAGGGCAAGATCAGAGGCGCTGTTGCACCTGATGAAATTTTGGCTGGATCAAGTTTTATCGATGCAGACCCACGTGAAGGATTTTCAGTGAGGAATTTCCATATTCAAACCGCAAAACTTGCGGCAGTATCGGATATCATTGTATATGGAGATGATGATGCAAGTGAAGAAAGTATCTTGTCCGCTGCAGTGGATATTTCCGCAGCACAGGAAGAATGGATGAGAAGATTTGATCCTGGTCAGGAGTCCAGGCTATTCAACACGTTTGTGGTGTCAAGTAAGTAATTTATACTCCCGTACAAATTGCCCTCCCGTTCATTGGTAGTAGCTAACTGGAAAATAGCGTCTTTCCAAGAAATCGAAATGCAGCATCCAGACATTGTAGCCATCAATCAAAATGGGGTTCTATCAGGCCAAGTCATGGACTTTTGTAAGGAACCTTTCTTGACAGTGACAGCTTCGTCGCTAATCTACATTATCTCATACTAATACGTATCTAGTCCTTTGGGAGCGCCTGGAAATGTACACCATGTCCCAGGCGACTGAAATATCGAAAAATGTATGGCAGGGGCCGTCTCCTGATTTGAGCTATGATATGGGCGGGCCGCCTGCCAGTCATTATGATATTCTTATTGAAACACATGACGGAGCCACCATGCCTGATACAAGATACCTGACGAAGATATCCTCCCAACTCCATAAAGGCCCACATCACATTGAATTTCCGTCCTCGGGTAGCCTTATGGCATCTTCATGGAGTCAACTTGAAGTTTATGATTTCATCGCTACTTGCAGATGGATATACCAACTTGCCAACCCTCGCAGGCAAGAAGAGTTGTCTGAGGATGAGGATGGCGATATACCTATGCAACCAGTAGCTGTGAAACCATGCAAAGTCTTCATACACTGCGGAGACGGTTACACAGAAAGCTCGCTCCTTGCCCTAGCATATTTCATGTATGCTGAGGGCGCGCCGGTTCATGAGGCCTGGCTAAGGTTGCACTGTGAGAGAAAACGAAATTTTTTCGCCTATCCATCTGACGTCACCTTCCTTCTGGAAATACAGCAGAATTTACTCAGTGAGAGTCCGAACTCAAGAGCTCGACAACTAACATATCAGCCTAGCCCTAACTGGATGACAAAAATGGACGGCTCCTTACCCAGCCGAATCTTACCTTACATGTACCTTGGGAATTTGGCTCACGCCACCAACCCTGAGCTGCTTTGGTCCATGGGTATTCGTAGGATACTAAGCGTTGGGGAACCTGTGTCCTGGATGGCAGAGGAAGTTGAAAAGTGGGGTGCGGAAAATCTGTTGCTTATCAATGAGGTGCAGGATAATGGCATAGATCCTTTGACTCTGGAGCTTGAGCGATGTCTGGCGTTTATTGGTATACTCCCTTGCCACCCACTTCTCCCTATCCGGCGATAGACTGAGGTCCTCTCTAACTCTTTCATATTAGAAAACGGTAAATTTGATGGAACGGCAACGTTGGTGCATTGTCGTGTTGGCGTCTCGAGATCTGCGACCATTTGTATTGCGGAGGTTATGAAGTCTATGAATTTGTCTTTCCCAAGAGCATAGTGAGCCAACACATCATGCCCAGATATTTATGACCCTCGCTGACATATTTTCCCCCAGTTGTTTTGTTCGAGCGAGGAGATTGAATGTGATTATCCAGCCTCATCTTCGATTTGTGTAAGTTCGATCCGACGACGCTATGCATAGCATCTAGTCTTTTCTGTCCTCGCGCGTCGTTCTTATTCCAACCATGTACGATCATCAGATACTAATTTGCTTTACCTTAGATATGAACTTCTCAAGTGGGATGAAACCCTTCAACAGAGACGAAACAATTCCTTCCGACGAGACTTAGAATGGGCCACCGTTGCCCGTGAAATCGCCTTGATGAACAAGCCATACTCAAGACAATAAAGTCACTGGCATAACGGCTAGACTTGTTGGAGGAAGCCATTTTTCTTTTACCTCCTTTTTAAACCCTTTAGCCCCCTTTAAAGCCTCCACAGACGTATTTCTACTATATTCCACACTTCTACTGACTTGAACCATATCCATCCGGAAACTCTAGTTCTTATTATTCCCTTCTTTCTATTCTCTTTCTTCCCTTCCACGAAGCTCGGGTTCGCACCTGTCATCCCTATCGTCTATTTACCCAGATGCGGCCTTATTACCTTCATACCCCGCTCCTTAATTCCTTACTTGACGCCTCTTATGATCCCAATGACTCAACGGTGTACGGAAGCAATTTCATTACTACAAGGTCTTTTCAGTCTCTCTCTTTGCTCTGCCTTGAGTGTGAGCGGTTCCTCCGTTTTCTAATTCTCAGCCTACGTTCTATACGAGCTTTACGCAATACACATCAAATTCTCTTTTGTTCCAAAGGTATCAATTACTAAGTAACTTCCAATTTAACTACATACCGCACAGATGTACATATTTTTAACTATTAAGTTAACTATGACAACACAAACGCACACACAAGCGCGCACACACACGATAGTTAAAACTACGAGCTACCACACCTTCGTTCAACCGTAACTATTACTGCCGTACCACTTAACTAATTCTCAACGGCCAGATCAGCTGCCCAAGTCGTTGGCTCTTCTACCTTACATTACACCCAGCCGTCTATCCCTTGCACCAACTGGCCTTGGATCAAGTTAACAATCTCACAATATGACGCAAGATCGAAGACTTAATTGTGCCGATATATGTCAATTAGTATGCTGCATAATCTGCCTGCCAGTACTTGTCCCCCTATATTATGTCTACATATCCAGCCCAGCCCAGAAGTACCGATGGGCCAGGAGGTTCAAAGAATACCACAAGACAGACGTCCCTCCCCTGTCGTCCCACCGAAAGCGGACTCTCTCGATAGGTAATACATTCGATGCCTTCACACAGCAGCAACTAAGAACGAGAGCTGAAAACGAAACGGAACATGACCAAGTGACCCATGACCAGGCTCAATCACCATTATTCCAGATTCCACCTGAGATAAGGCTTATTATCTATGGCTATGTCATAGGCAGCCGGAAGATCCATATAGTGCATACAACCTGTCGTAAACTGGCTTCATTCCCATGTACTGATTATGCAGAGGCCGTTGATGGCGAGAAGAAGGTGAAGAAGAAGAACAGGCTCTGTAACTGTGTAGCCGAGAATGCTGTTCACGCGAATAAACATATAGGCTGCACCGTAGCTGAAGATATTTTGGCCCCCGTAACCTGCGACCACCCAGGTATAGGGATACTTCCCTTACTTCAATCATGTCGAGAAATGTATGGGCTTTCATATCCTTCCTTCAACCCGGCTGGAAAATATACTGATTTTCTTTCTTACAGTTATACCGAGGCAATAGGCATGCTATATGCAGACCAGACGTTTAGTTTTGAGCAGCCTTATGCGTTTCTTGCCTTTGCGCACTCAATATTAACCCAGCGCCTCAAGATCGTTTCGAGCATCGAGATAACACCCTGGGATTGGAGTGTCTTCTATGATGATGGCCGCTCACAATATTACCGGAAAGCCCAACGATTTGGTCCACAGACCCTAAGCGATAAAGAAGCTCTCCCAAATACATGGGAGGTTGCCTGCCATGCTATTGCCAACGAAATGGAAGGCCTAAAGGACTTTCGGCTTAGAGTATACAGCCAAAAAATTCGCTGTCGCAAACGAATATCATATTCTAGACCGCACTCTAATACGCAGGCTACGACATATGTTATTTGCCGTCCCTTGTATCAGATCAAGACGCTGAAAAATTTTGAAGTTGAGCTGTGTTGGCCTGTGGCTTGGGAAATGCCTGAAAATGCCCCGTTCAAACTAAAGTCTCCCTGTTGGGGACGTGCCTATGTCGATTATTAGCTGGATCAATAATATATAGTTAATTATCATATTTCTCAAAGCCATTGAACATATACATTCTTCAACATTATCGTCAATTAAATATAAGGTATATTTCCAGATTGATTAGGGAATATGGTGCCATAGACAGAGAGGAAATATTACATGGGTAAAGGCTGTGATTTGTAGCCACTATAAAGAAACTGTAGGTCGACAGGACCCACATGACGAACAGATGTCAAGACAAATGTGAGAGGGATAAAAGCCGAAGTTGGTAGACGGGGATTGGATATATGTTCAGAAGAGGGTGATGAAATAAACCTGTAGATTTCATAAAGAAGCGGGTAAAAGTTGAGGTAAATCAGAGCAACAGAAGAGGGGGTATAGTTGATGAAACTTTCATAATTCGTTGGGGTTTATAACATCCATCAAGAAGATACAAGGAGTCGTAAAAATGGGCTCAAAGGCGGTAGCAAAACGGCAATGTTGTGATCATTAAAGGCCCAGCTGTGAAAATCCTTGTGGCGGACCATGTTGGTGGCCGAAGAGAAAGAAACTAGCAGCGTTCAAAAACCCGGTAAAGCCCTTTTAAGTCTGCTACTTCAATTACACCTCGAACAAGATCGCTTGTGGCAACTAGCCGTGATCGTATGGCGGGGAATAGAGTATGTTCCAGCATCCATGACAGCTGCTCTCGACGACGAGTAATTGACTCGTCTTCTTGCTCAGCCTCATCATGGCTGGATGATTGGCCTGTTTGTGGGCTTTCAATAGCCGTGGCACCGTTTTCTCTAGAGATGTCAGAGGCTATAGAGTGTGGGCTACTTTCTCTGGCACCTAAGTGTGTCTGATTCTCATAACCACCTCGAGAATTCGATGAATGTGGAACAGGGAGTTGTTCCGGGGTGTAAAAAGCGGCTAACTCTGTCAGAAACGTACGGAAGCAGGCCTCTTCACCACTCCAGTCCACGTATGGGCCTAAGCGGAGAAGGAATCGTGGTAGTTTTGCTAGAGAGGGCATATAGCCTTTCAAAAGTAGAGGTATTGACAACAAGGAGCCATCCTCGGATATAGAAAGGGAGAAATATTCCTTTAGCATCTCCCTTCGATCGATTAGATGTTTTGCAACAGTGGCTGCGATAGAGGTAAAGTCAACACCATAACCTTCATCCACCCCGTGGCTGGTGTCTGAGGTTACCGATGCTGTATCGACATCGTTATTTTGTTTTTGGCTGCGGTAATATTCATTACGCTCCACTTCGACAGCCAAGGAAAGGAGGTCAACCAATTTCGGTGATGACTCGAGGTTGATACACCCAAAGTTCCCAAAATTAGTGAGGCCGAGTTGGTAGAAAAACTCATTACATACCATGCCGTAATCAACTAGGTAGAGCTTGACACTGGACTGCATGGCAGCAACTCGACGCCGCTCATCCACGAGGCCAACGTAGGTACTAGAAGCAAAGATTTCGGTGAGGTTGTTGTGCATCGAGGAGCGAACGGATGCACGTAAGTTTTTAACAGACGTAAGACGAATATTAACTGGTTCCCGGTTTACCTTTTGATAGACCAGACCCTGATTTCCGTTTTGTGTGGCTGCGGGTTTGTCGCCAGATCCTGCCTCTGAACTTGCCGGGGGAAGCATAGATGTTATTTTTCGCAATTTTGCATCCGTCCGCACAAGGTTGTTTTCATATGGCCGTTTTGCTCCAGCTAGCGTTCGGAGAGCTAACCTTTCACCTTCCCCAGTCAAAGCAGTATCTCTGGTTGAGGGCGACGGTTCCGGAGGGCGAATTCCAGGAAGCAGCGTTTGGGTCATGAATGTACGGCTTGAGTCTACTGCAGCAAGCTTTGTCCTAATAGCGCCGCATATAGATTCAATGATTTCATCCTCGTTTAAAAAGTTAACCTCCCGTTTTGTGGGGTGAACGTTGACATCAAGCCGCTGTGGCTCGATATTAAGGTCAAGATATACAAATGGATGTCCGCCCTTTGGAAGGAAAGTTGAATAGGTCTGTTCCACAGCTCTTTTAATGGCGGTCGACTCAACCGAGCGGTGGTTGATAAAGATGAGAAGAGTGGTCCGCTTGGCATGGTAATTGGCGTTGGTAACCCACGCTGAAGTATGGCACCCCCATTTCTTGCCGTCAACCTCGAGGGAAACCAGTTCATTGGCCACGGCACCGCCGTGTAGCTGCCTTATCCGATCGACTATGGAGGAGTTTATCGAGGTAGACAGGCTGACACCAGCTTCTCCATGCTTCTTGCAGGAAAACGCAGTTCCACTGCAGTGTACAGCATAACGGCCAACGATATCAAGGATCTTCGCGTACTCCTCACTTGCCGATCGGAACGCACGACGCCTTGTAGGAACGTTATAGAATAGATCTTCCACCTATACAAGCAATCAGTATAGAGAAGGGTCAATAAGAAGTTGGGGACTGTCGAAAAACGAGCACTAACAGTAATCTGGGTGCCTCTGCGTCCAGCAATAGGCTTAGGGGCAGCATTCTGTCCTGGCTTTGCGGGTACGAGCTTCCCATCACTATAGTGAGCCCTCCAGGCACAACTCGACCCCGCCGTCTTCGTTGTCACTGTCAGGTGAGCAACATGGCTGATGCTTGCCAGGGCCTCACCACGAAACCCATAGGTAGCGATGGAAGAGAGGTCCTCAAAGGCCTGGAGCTTCGACGTTGTAAACCTCTCACATAGAATGGGAAGGTCATCATTCTAGACAGATGTGTCAGGCAATTCCGTAAAACACACAAAGATAACAAGGGGCACTTCGGACTAACATCGATTCCATGGCCATTATCAGTGATCTGGAGAAGCTTCAGTCCTCCCTCTCTGACCAGAATCTCTACTGAGGTCGAGCCAGCGTCCACAGAATTCTCGATCAACTCCTTCAATGCGTGCATAGGAGCCACAATGATCTCTCCAGCAGCAATCTTGTTGATAACATCCGGGTCCAATGCCTCCAGGGTCCCAAGTCAGCATATACAGGTCCTCTCTGCAAAGCTGTCTTATGTCACGTGATACTTACCTGGATCTTCCTAGGCCTGGCAACAGCTGGTGAGGAGCTGGTGTCTGGGTATGAATCCGGCGCTGGTCGCTTGAGACCCCGCGGGGCCCCGTGAGATGCCGAGTCGATGTCCATCCTGTCACTGTCCATAACTACGGAATGATATAGTGACTTTGGTCTGTTTCCTACCAAGAAGTCGGCGGCGATGGGGAGAGCTTGGAGGTTATATGGAAGTTGGACAAAGGGGGTCCCATTAGCCTCTGGCTAGGGGCGGGAGGTTGGGCTGGCCGAGGTCTAGGCTTGCACCACGTTCCCCATAGCAATCTTAAGCTGCATTTGGGCGGCAGAGGCGAAAACGAAGAGCAGAACGAAGAAGTTCTGAAGCAGATCGGGGCGGGCAAGGTCAAGCATCAGATTCTCTTCCCGTGGCCTGGAACCCTCCCTTCGCCGTATAGCGTTCCTGATCGGGGAAGACGCCTCCTACTAGCGCGCGACGATATAGACGGCCCTCCTCGCCGCTTTAAGGGTGCAGATAGCCAAAAACATATAGCCTACTCAGACTCGGCGTGTTTCGTCATCGCCTGACAAACGAAGTACAGAAATACGAACTATATACCCATGTACATACATAGTAGTATGGAGGACATGTACTGAAAGAGATGAATCATATCTCGTCACCACATCTTAAACAGCCAACTGGAAACTGGATCTACATACACCCATACATAAATATTGTAAAAGAGGTACATAGCTCATCCCTGTCAATACGGCCCTGCTATATAGTAGATCCAAAGTCGCTGGTGTACATACATTGTTTACCCATGAGGGGGTGTATTATGTACAAAATACATCTTTCCTAGAGCCAAAGATAAAGGTTCACTGCATTTTAATACCGTCAAAAATTACATAGTAAACCATAACATGTAAGAAAGACAAAGACGTCTGCCCCATGCTTAGGACGGCATTGGGCCTTTGACCCCTGGCATCACCAGTGTTTTGCCTCGATCTCCCGTCTGCCCACCACCTTCACACAGTATAGGGTACGATGCGTATACACACTAATGGTTAATACTGCATGCGAGAATGGTGTCTCTGATGGCTCTGATGTTTCTTTTAATTTCTCAGCTAAGCCCTTCTTCGAGCCTGTCCCCTCCCAGTCGATTATCACGACGATTTTTCCGTTCTTGACCAGTACATTGTTAGGACATATATCTGCGTGGCTGTACTTGATGGTGTACGACCTAGAAAGGCCATGGACCTATTTAATAGGCTCGTTCCAGAACTCAAGCGGAACGTCGCGACGAATATAAAAGTGGAAATCCGCAATATTGTTAAAGGGACCAAAGTGACGGTCTCCGAGTCGATGATCATAGCTAGGCCCTAGACTTGTCGAGCCAACGGTCCCTTCTTCAGGCAGAACGAGACCTCGTAGCTGTTGTACAAATGCTGTGATGTTTGGCCTCTGCTCCTCAGTCAGGTCTGGCCAGGCAGAGCCTAACGTCTGTCCGTCAACCGCATCCATGGCCAGGTACTGCTTCTTTCCACATATATACACTTTTATAACGCGAGGGACTGGGATGGTGGTATGCTTCTGAATAAATAGCATGGCTTCAAGCTCAGCCGGATAGCAGGCGAACCCGATGATTCGATTGAATGGGAGACGGTTGACCCTCGGTGACGATGTCAAAAGGGCAGCCAGTCGTTAAATTTGGAGATTTAAGCTTAACCCAGCAAATCTTTGCCATCGATTCTCATAACTTGAGTATAGTGTTGACCTCGGAAAACCTGGAAGAGCTCATTGATCAATAACATTATTCTTTATGAATAGGCGATAACTAGTTGGCACTACAATTATCTTCTGTTAACTATATAGTCTTTTTAACCTGTTTGTTCTCAGTTGTTCCTCACCTTACTGTATATACCTCTTGACCAGCAACATCATTGGGTATGGTGGGTTACCTAAAACCTGTAGTTAACTATCTTGGGAAAGGAATCAGTCACCAGTTAACTGGTTTACTAAACTGCTTGGCCCCCAACTTGCATCAAAATTACTATATATCATAATTTGGTAAAATTGCATCTAAAGGCCACTACGGAGTACCTGTGTCAGCACATTTGACACCCCCGTTTACTCTGTACTGTAAGTACACTCTCTGCAAGCAGCAGAGGTCAACGAGGACTTGTCACTTTTTCTTCTTTTTCCTTCGCTTTATCTCTTTGCTTTTTCTTTCTTTTGGGAGAAAAAAGGGACGATCACGTGAGAATGGACGCATTCACTAGTTTACATAAGGAAGTCTAGATCGTCACGTGGTTTCAACAACGAAAAAGGAAAATAAATAAGGACGTGGAAATGTAACAACAAAAGACAAGACAGCAAGACTCGGGAAGAAGCACAAGATAAGACGGAACATGGAAGAGGCAGGGTGTTTGGGTTAGTCAAGCGGCTGGGGGCCAGACCAGAGTGAGCCTGATGCCTGTGCTGGGCTAGAAGCAACGACAACGTCTGAGAGTCCGTATTTCGAAGAATATAGACGGGAGTCTCTGCCGTCAAAGCCACACTGAAACTGTGAAACCGATTCCCTAGGTATCCGGCGGTAAAGGCGGACAGCCATCATTACTATGTGCTTACAGAGCCGGTTCTGGATTGACGTTATGCAACATGCAACACTGCTTAGGCGAAACAGAAGGGCGGATGTCGAAAGTATGCCGCGAGCCGGGCCTGTTGCCAATGTTCTTGTCCTGCACCGAACATGCGTGATATGATATGCAACATCTCACTCGGCCCCTGGATGCCTTGAGAATATTGCACATTACCCACCTATTCCGGATCGACCTTTTATGGATCCCGGGTCACTGCGTCTCCTTGCTGGTAGAAACATTATATGTCTGCATGTGCTGGTCAGGGATGCTGGTCCTCCGCTCTGCCGATCCAACACGAAACCTGCTACCAGCCCAGCCTTGCCTATATTTCCAGACATGCGGCCCTTTCATGGATATTCTGGTATGGGTATTAGTTGGCAACAAAATAACAGCAGAATATGTATAGCCCAGTGCCCAGGATTTAGACCACTTTGTCCATTATACATATAGTATATATGCATCTTACCAGCATGAAATGCTTTCCAGGATCCAACTCCAGATCTACGAACATGTACATCAATTATTGAGTAATACTCCGCTCCCGGAAGGGAGGTGGAGGTGCCTTCATATATTTATTTCCCTCAGAACTGTTTGAGCATTTAACCATGTCAATTTACTCTGTACAGCCGTGAACCACGCTAATCGCCAGCCGCCTACATTATATATGGGCCTGAGCATGAGCCAGAGCAACTCTTCCGCGGAGACCTTACAGCAGGTGAGAGATTGGAGCATTCCCACTGGCAAGCAAGAACGGCAGAACTGAGCAGGACTAGACCCTGCCCCTGTTGTGAGAATAAGTGTGCAACTCTCGGCCGCAATCAATCCCTTCCGAACTACACCAATTTATGTTAACATATTATATATTCTTAAGATAAGGCTACCCACTGCAGAATTTTAATGTTAAGATCCGTTTCTTGCATGCATAACAGTGGAAAAGATTTTAAACACAGCCAGGCTCCATACTTCTAAAGGTTGGCACGACTGCTTACTCCGGATACAGTTATGCACTCCGTATGGGCCCAGTGCATGCACCCTCTATCTTATTCGGCCACGTCTCTCAAAAATTCTCATTCTTGGGGAGTGGATTATCAAAAAAGGTGCACCCCTTGAAGAGAACTATAAGCAAGGCTGGCAGAACATCAAAACATTGGGGTAGTCACTGGGATGCTAATGCTAGTAAAACAGCGACGAACAAACTTGCCCGCATTTTATTACTCCTGGGCCGGAGTCGAATGTTAGTCAGCCATTCCGGCTATTGTCTGCTCATATAGCCAAGCGTGATGCCCTCACCCCACTCAGTCTAGTTATGGAACATAACTGTTATCCAAACTTCTAGAGCATAACAGTGGGTCAATACCTGGGTGTGATGGTATTCCTACCTTGGGGGTATTCACCTATATGCTGCAGGGGATTTTTAGCTCCATTATGCTTTGTGTTCGAAGTATTCGCAGAATTGTTGTGTTACCCATATCTATAGGGTAGTGTATAGCAGTATGGATGCTTTTGGGCCTGCTGTTGAAGTCTGCTCATTGTTGGTCCAGAACCAAGTGGACAAACGCAAGATTGCCTGTATCTCCGCAGTAACTGACAGTGAATATGTCATCTCATGTTCGATCCAGGCTATTTTAAAACGCACACCTGATCCGGATGGAAAAAGGTTGATCGTGCATAGTAAATCGTGCGTCTTGGCTGGCGATATATCCAGCTCTTTTGCTTGTTGATTATATACTCTTATCAGGTATATGGTGTAGTAGATGATACATAGTAAGCTCGCTGTGTCACATCGACGAATAGGTCTTCCGCAATACTGATGTGATGTGACGATCACCGTTAATAACTATAGCCTTGCTTTCTGCATAGAGATATGAGGGTTGGACGGTCCGTATGAGCACATCAGACACTTCACACAGTGTCAGTAGATTGTTGACTTGACGATGTAAGGTTGAAGCCTGGCAAAAATATGGAAAACAAGAAACAAATGGAAAATCACGTGGTGGGCCGTATCTGGACATCCAAAGATCCAAGGAAACCATCTAGCTTGATGGCTTTTGATGGCTCTCTTGGATAGTTACTCAAAGATCTTTCGAACGGTTCAAGAGCGCCACTCGATATAATCATACATCAAGCTATCCTGAAATCTACAACCCCCGTCTCTTACTCGGAAGGACACACGAGCCTTTTTTATATGCGCACCTCATCACGATCGCAGCTAACAATGCTATACTGTCTTTCTTCGAACTGGGGTTGATTCATGCTAAGCCCATCAACATTTCTAAGCTCGTTATAATTATATTACTATTTCCATATTCGAGGAACGGTGGGTCTCCCTGCTTAACCTGGGGAATATCCTGCCATCTAACATGGGCGCATTATCTAGGCTGAAAACATGTCTGCGCCTAAACACCTGTTCCTTAGCGACGAGGAGCTTGGAAAGAAATTTGATGACCCTGGTCGGCGCGATTCTATATATCTACCGTCGATTGGGAATTTCTGGCGGCATCTCCCACGACGACGACGAGTTGCCCTGTCTATCTTCGTCGCACTTCTCATTTTTATTTTCTTCAGACATATACCGACGCGATATGCTAGGCAAAAACCACAGTTCATGGACGATCCATGGTTGCGCCCTCCCCATGATACCTATACCGATCCAGAACCCATTGAAATAGACGATACACCTGACGAGAATGGCGTGAAATACTATCGTGGACTTATCGAGTTCGAGTCCCTGCTCAGGTCGTTATATTCTTCTCGCAGCTGGGGGGATAACGTGGACCAGGAAGTGGTTGTCTTTGCAACTGGAGAATTAAAATCCCTGGGTGATATGCTTCCCATAGCATGCGATATGGCTCTAAGGAAGCTAAATGGAGTCCACCTTGCAATCATGGGCCGAGAAGAGATCCCTCTCGCCGATATACAAAGAGCCAATGGGTTTAGGGAACAAGATTGCCCCATAGCATGGCATGGTAAGTGAAGCTCGCTTGCTTTCCAGGCGTAAAGCAAATGTTCTAATAAGGCTATAGATGCGCGCCCAGATCATGCCTCCTCTTCAAGCCCCTGGCGTTTGGAGTTGAGTGTCAGAGCTGCCTTGGTTCATATGTATCGAATCTTAGGTCCTCGAGTTTTTATTACTCGTGACATTGAATTCGAAGCACCATTCTTTATGGATGCCATTGAATTGCGGTCTTATCAAATGGGGATAACTCATATTAGCTTACCAAGTTCACTCTCTAATTTCAAATGGATTGCAGACTTGGATTCCAACTCACTTACAGGTATGACGTCTTGCAGAAGACCAGTCACAGATGGTAGTACTAACTGTGTGTAGCTTGGAACGACGTCCAAACAGAGATACTCATCAACGTCCCTCCTAACTCCTCGGGATCTCTTCGGAAATTACTTAAGTCTCTGCAGCGGGCTGATTACTTCGGGCCGGCACCAGGGCTAACAATCGAATTACCAGTTGACGCAGACCCAACTTTGCTTCATTTCCTGAAAAGCTTTCGTTGGCCGCCCAAGACCGGTTCCCGTCACTTTACGGTTCGTCGTAGAGTATCACCGTCTGCCTTGACATCGCAAGAAGCTGCCATCAGGGTAGTTGACTCCTTTTATCCAAAGGACCCTAGTCTTTCCCATGTGCTCCTAATTTCTCCAAATACTGAATTGGCCCCTTCATTTTTCCACTTCCTCAAATATTCTCTATTGAAGTATAATTATTGTTCTAGCGAAGATACGCCGGCTCATCTGTTCGGAGTTTCCTTAGAGCTACCCTCGTCTCGCGCCACCGATGGGAAACCGTTCTCTGTTCCCACAAGTGTATTAAGACCCGACTCTTCAAAGGAGCTAGCGGAGGTCCCGACTTTACTGTGGCAGATGCCCAACGGTAATGCTGTATTGTATTTTGGAAGCAAGTGGCTAGAATTCCAGTCCTTCCTCTCCCACCGGTTTGCTCCATCCATCCAGGCCAAGGGAAAGGACATCCCCAAGATTCTCACTAAATCACACCCTTCCTGGATGGATTATATGCTTGAATTTATGCGTGCTCGTGGCTACTATCTTACTTACCCGGCATTTGCTACCCAAGACGATATCGCCATAGCCACTGTCCATAATGAACTGTATCAACCTCCCGAAGAGTACGATGACCCTGACCAACGGCAGATAAAGTCTAATTTCCAGGAGAAGGACCTTGACCGCTCTCCTCCAACTCTATCAACTTTACTTGACATCTATCCGGGAAAACTACCGGATATCCGCGAGTTGCCAGTATTGCCGTATACCGGAGAGGCTGTAGGGGAGCACGATTTTACGAAGGGACGAGACTCATTTCTACAAACATTTAGGAAAGAAATTGGTGGTTGTACCGACAGCGATGAGGTACCAGAAAGAACCCCGCTAAACGCTGGTGACCTCTTTTGTCTAGTGGATGAAACAAAATTGAAAGACAGCCTCGAAATCCCGGCATAGCATCATCTCTCGTCAGCAGGCTCATGATATCCAAATACTGTACATTACTGCCAAACAACTGTATGCATAGACAAAGCTGTCACGTTTGTATATACATATGTCATTTCACATATATATCTGGATATATCCTTTTATCTCTGATATAAATTCTATTAGAAATCGCCATATATACAAATTTGATTGATTCTGCTTTTCCTTAGGTTGATGTTGATGTGTATTACGTAATCACTATGAAGCTTCCAGATCTGAAAGCAAAATCGAGCTTTAGAGAAACTGAACTAGTAATCTGGTTGATCATAATTACAACGCAGAACAACCTACCTCGCCGGCACAAACAACGACTCCCGAGCACTCGATCTTTGGTATCCTCTGGAAGTTCTGCCGGGTAGGATTCATACTGACAAAGCTACACCAACCCCGATAATTCCCACCTCTCTCATCAGTTGCTTCCATGGCGAAGGACGAACTGCCATCCTCCTCCAGCGCTGGGAAGGGAAAGAAGGCAGAGGACATGAAGGAAATAAATGGAGGGAAAAATGAAAGCAAGGACGGGAAGCCTGTTGTAAACGGCAAAAAGGAGGAAGAACCTCAAGAAGGTGCGCGCAGCCTCAGCTCTCTACACAAGCTGTTTATATTGAACATTGCTAACGTGCGCGCCAGAGGAACTTAGTGAGGAAGACCAGCAGCTTAAAAATGAACTTGAGATGCTTGTGGAGAGAGTGCAGGTGTGTATAATATATCTAAAGAGCTGACCTCGTCTCGAGCAGCAGATCCATTCTCAGGTGAGATGGCAATAGGCTGATATGTGTAGGAATCCGACACATCCCTTTACAAACCGGCTCTGGAGGCAATCAAAACTTTCATCAAAACTTCTACTTCTTCCATGACTGCAGTACCGAAACCGCTTAAGTTCCTCAGACCGCACTATGATGACCTTACCAAGGTGTACGATGAATGGGCGCCCGGCGATGACAAGGTATGGTGGAATCTGCTTCCATTGTCTTTGAAGGCAGAACTAACAGTAGAGAACAGGACTCCCTTGCAGATATTCTCTCGGTGCTAGGGATGACATATGGAGTTGAGGATAAACTAGAAACGCTTAAATACCGCCTACTCGCGAAATCGGACGACCTCGGGTCCTGGGGTCATGAATATATTCGCCACCTTGCTCTGGAAATAGGCCAGGAATACCAAAACCGGTTGACGGATGATAAAGATGTACAGGACCTTGTGGATCTTTCCTTATCCCTCGTACCTTACTTCCTCAGCCATAACGCGGAAGCCGACGCAGTCGACTTGCTCAGTGAGCTAGAGATGATCGAGGAATTGCCTCGATTCGTTGATGAGAACACATATCCACGAGTCTGCCTCTACATGGTCAGCATGGTCAACCTCCTCACGTATCCCGGAGGACCATCAGTTTTTACGCACAGTCCACGATATCTACCTCCAATATAAGAAACTTTACGCAGGCCCATTGTCATCGCCATACGCCTCATGATCTCGAACTGATCAGAGTGATTCCAGAAACAACGGACAGCGTTAAAATACCCAATGGCATTTTTGCTGGCTCGTCAGCGGATATGGCTTGAGCTTGACGATGATGATATGCAACTGGCGGACTGCCTCGACAATATCGCATTGCCAACTCACTTCAAATCCCTAGCAAAAGAGCTGAATATCCTTGAGCCAAAAATGCCTGAGGATATCTACAAAACTCATCTCGAAAACAACAGAGGAAGTCTCACTAATGTTGACTCGGCACGACACAATCTTGCCAGCGCCTTCGTCAATGCTTTCACCAACGCTGGTTTTGGAAACGATAAGATGATGCTTGTTGATGGAGACAAAGGGCCCTGGGTTTGGAAAACAAAGGACGACGGAATGCTGTCGACCGCGGCCTCATTGGGTATGCTTCTTCAATGGGATGTGGAGGAAGGCTTGAACCAAATAGACAGGTTCACTTATGCGGAAGAAGACCAAATCAGAGCGGGAGCACTTCTCGGAATTGGTATTCTAAACGCAGGTGTGAGAGTGGACTCAGATCCCGCTCTGGCGCTTCTCGGTGACTATGAAAATCTTGAAAACAAGAGCACCCCAATGAGAGTAGCGTCGATCATGGGTCTCGGCCTGGCATACGCCGGATCTTGCAAAGAGGAACTGCTCGAGCTGCTACTCCCGATTGTCGAGGATGTAACTGTTGACATGCAAATTTCCGCCATGGCTGCCGTTTCGCTTGGGATGATCTTCGTGGGTTCGTCCAACCACCAGGTCAGTGAGTCTATCGCTACCACTTTGATGGATGAGGAGAGACAAAAACACCTCAAGGATAAATGGACCCGTTTCATGGCACTTGGACTCGCGCTCCTCTACTTTGGAAGACAAGAGGAGGTTGAGGTCATATTGGATATCCTTAAGGTGATTGAGCACCCAATGGCAAAGCCAACTTCCGTCCTTGCGTCAGTTTGCGCGTGGGCCGGAACCGGCACCGTCTTGAAACTGCAAGAGCTTCTCCATATCTGTAATGAAGTCTTTGAAGACAAGGAGGAAAACAAGGGTGAAGAGCTTGTGCAATCATATGCTGTCTTGGGACTGTCTTTAATTGCTATGGGTGAGGAGATCGGCCAGGATATGGTTCTGCGACAGTTTGGCCATCTGATGCACTATGGCGCAGCGAATATTCGAAAGGCTGTCCCTCTTGCCATGGGGTTGATCAGCCCGAGCAACCCCCAGATGAAGGTGTACGATACACTTTCCAGGTACAGCCACGATAATGATAATGACGTCGCCATCAATGCTATCTTCGCTATGGGATTGCTGGGCGCAGGTACCAACAATGCTCGACTGGCACAACTCCTTCGCCAACTCGCAAGCTACTACCAGCGTGATCAAAACTCGCTGTTTATGGTCCGTATCGCCCAGGGACTCCTCCACATGGGCAAGGGAAGCATGTCTGTGAACCCATTCCACACCGATCGTCAAGTCCTCTCGAGAGTCGCAGCGGCCGGCCTCTTGACTGTGCTTGTAGCGATGATCGACGCAAAGGATTTCATCCTTGCTGACTCCCATTACCTCCTCTACTACCTTGTTACCGCCATGAACCCACGATTCCTTGTCACTCTGGACGAGGACCTTAAACCACTCACAGTCAACGTCCGTGTCGGTCAGGCCGTCGATGTCGTTGGCCAGGCCGGAAGACCCAAAACCATCACCGGCTGGCAAACACAAAGCACCCCGGTGCTATTATCGTACGGAGAGCGAGCAGAGCTGGAAGACGAGGAGTACATATGTCTAAGCAGTACTCTCGAGGGGCTCGTAATCCTGCGAAAGGTTAGTTTTCCAATTCCCATTCTCGATAAATAGCCTATGTCCATGATTGCTGACCCATATTCTCTCATACTTATAGAACCCCGAATGGGAGGAGAGCTCGACATGAGATGGCGATACACGTACCTAGCCCTGTATGTATTGTTAAGATTTTAAATTCATCTTTTTTTCTCCCTCTCTATCACGCATAAGCAATCTGGGCTCATGGGCCTCCAGAACGCATACGTCGTTGATCAACCGTGATAGCTCGCATATCAGTAAGTCCATCGACTATCAGTGAGCAGTTCAGTTTTCCAATAGAAAGTAGATAATTAAAGCTTCAATAACTACGAGATGCAGCCCACTTCTTTTTCACAGCATTAATAACTAATAGCTGGGCTTTTTCTTCTTTCTTTTTCTATAATATGATAAATAGTCAGTCTGCTCGTTCACTCTGCCATAGAAGAAGCTCATGACCAGGATAAATGCAGAACATGTGGGAATCTCCATGCCTCAAGCGGCCCCAAGATGAACACAGAGTACGACGATATAATAACCGTGGCCGGAGGCCCATCAGCCATGCAATAACATCAAGGAGCCTTCACATCTTCCTGACGCTCTGCAAAACAGCTGACTGCATCAACTGAGTCGGCCTTCAGGCTCTTCTCGCTGGCGATGCTTGAGTTACACCGTCTCTTGCCAGCTCATGGTCACGGGGTGTTTGGGCGAAAGTGGACAAGGCGAGGAAGAAGTCGTGATAATAAGATGACTCCGAGCATGGAGAAGTGATGAATATATATAAGGACGACTCTGGGAGACCGTCGCAGACATGCTTTCCCTACACCCAGGTCCATCGCCGCCCTCAGTTCCATCACCCCTTCGTCACTCCACCATACGTGAAGGGGAAGAAGGAGTAACAGGGACGTCTGTATACCATTCCACTGGTCTTGCTACATTCTCCCAGGTCGTTGGAAGAGATGCCTCCTGTGACTGAGGAACTCGTCCGGCGAGTGCCAGAGTTTGGTGAACCTTCGATAGGTGTTGCTATCCACTGGGCTGATCCAAAGGATGTCCTGTCTGTTCTATTCATTCTCGGCGGTGATCTGGTTGAACATGCTTTCGCCCAGCTAGTTGGGACTCCCGTTCCCCCCGTTGCCTTTTCATTCGGTAGGTCACTCTGAAATATTGGCTGTATACTACTATTGCTTACAGATTTGGACAGGATGCGTTTCATACGGGTTGAATGCAGTGGTATCAGCCATCGGTAAAAACAGACTCATGCCAGATACAGATCACCCATGTAAGATCATCAACGGTGAGACGGGGACCTCGTTTGATAACACCAGCTGGGTACTTGGACGACTACTGCGGGACCACGACTACTGGAAGCACAAGGAGGTACACAGCCATCTTGAAGGAAATATTACTCGGAAATGGGATCAGATGAAACTCAAGAGTATAACCACCCACGGCACTTGCTCTAAAGTCAAGCAACCTAGGAAAGCCGGCCTCTGTGTGTCGATATACAAAGCCAAGGAGGAAGGTCTGGGGCGTCCGAAGAGGGATAAATTCGATTACAGCGGGCTCTTCACCACGCTTGCCCAACTTGCGCTTACAGCAGTTCCGTTGGTGAGAGACGGCGACTGGTCACCCTTTTTAACTACCTTGAGCGGCGCTTTACTCTCTATCATATCGGGCTGCTTACGGCAATGGCGGCGGGAAAAGTGGCCTTGTTGCGCCAACTCGGAGAAGACAGTGGTTTTAACCAAAGGGGCTGGTTGTCAGCATGCCATTGTCATCATCGGAGACGGCCGCGGCTTCGACCTCGAGGAGATGGCAGTTGGCTCAGAGGAGAGAGACTTGCCCTGCGATCTCTTTACTAGAGTCTCGGTGCTCATTCTTGCCGTATTATGGGTCCTGCTTGTTATTTTTGCTGCTGGTCTCAAAGCCAACGCGTGGTATGTCATCAGCGCAGGCGGTATGGGAACCATCCAGAACGCATACGTCGTTGGAGGGAAGCGTACCCCCGAATCATTCGGCCTACCGTTAGAATTCGTCGACGTTATCGGCAAACTTGGAGTTATGGATACCCTGCTTGCAGTGGAAGAAAAGTATCCAAATCTGGGTAGCAGTATGGTTTCTACCTTCTTCCCAGACGGCCAGATCACAGAGGAACACCGTGAAAAATGGGATACCCTCAAAGCGAGAGTTACCTTGCAAGCAGGCAGGCCACGACGAAGCCAAACTATTTAATTTTACTCTTGACAGACCATTTTCCACATCAGGAATACGAATGTGCATTTCACCCATTTCGTCAAGTACTCGAATGAGGAGTTACAGGGTTTATTCGGCATTTTCATATCTTATCTATTTAACCATGGGACCTACAGCGGGAGCATATTCTTAGCGGCATCACAATAGAAGTTTGTATTAAAAATTCGATGCCAATAGAGTTATATAGGCTAGAACTACTAGTAGTATGTATGCATAACGATATGAATGATGACAATCCCTGACAAGGACATTACTGGTCAGGTTCACAATATATTCCAACCACATCAATTGGCTAATTTCAAAAATGCGAATTACCAGAATAATTAATTTCAGCTGCATTGGCTTAATTTCCCCAGAAATATCATTCGACATGCTTGTGGATTGCATTTAGTCCTTTGATAATTGTCTCCCGTAACGTAAATCATGAATGGAATGCCCAGACTTACCAGGTACAGGCGATTAACAACGAACTTCCACGAAAGTTCCACGGAAGTTCCAAAAAATTGGTGTCTGGGAAAAGGCCAGGAGATATTTCCCGGTTTCAAAAGCTTGAGTGGTTGTATAGATATAAGAAATTGCGGATAGCTATTATATAATGGAATATGGTTTCATCTAAGCTCCTCGAAGGGCTGAGGAACGATGGCAGATGATCAACGGGATCTCGTACGAACCCGTAAATGCGTAAGACATGGCTGTTCAAGCTTGAACATCTGCTCCTCGTATATGTATGTATATATGTTCATGAATAAGAAGATCCTATCATGTTTGCTTTTGGGAGCACACTGATAACCACCTTCGAAGTATGGAAGCGGGATCCCTGTGTCCGACAGTACCCCCGACTTCCTGAAACTGCTCATTCACATCTGACTTCTGTGTATCGATCAACATTAGCTTACTATATGTGAGATGGAGATAAATCTTCAGCCACACGCTCATCAGCCTCTAGGCACAAATCTTGCTTAAATAGCCATATATTGGCAACGAACCAAGGAACTCAAGTACCTGTCTGTATTCACTTTTCCTTGCAATGTTGCATTTCGCCATTTCCACAGTTTTATATGTAGATAACTTAATTGATAAAGAATTGCTTCTGCCTGAACTGCAACAAACTCTTCGGCAACTCTCAACCCAAATGCATGCTCCTGGGCCTGAGATAATGATCTTCTTCCCCGCTGCCGAGGGTGAGGGGTTTTGTGAACACCAACCCCTGGGTATATGGCATTATTCCGCTTCGTCTTGGTGAAGGAGGGGAATGCATCAGTCACAGTTTGGAGATAGCATTCTATGTCAAACAACGTGCCTTTTTCAGCTCCGTGGTGGTTGGGCATTCTTGTTAAAAAAAGAGTTTCATGCCTGCAGTTTCCATGCCATGGAACTTCGGCTCGATGGACTATCCCTAACCTCAACACAGAGAGATTGTGCTTTCCGACCCTCATGTCTGCCCATAAAGAACGGATAAGCATGTCGTCATATCTATCCATAATATCCCAGTATGTACCTTGGGAGTAGCAGAGGAATTAAGACATGCAGAGACCAGCTCTTCACATGCAAGCTGGATAACCCAGTTCCACGTTAGTTATATCAACGCAGTTATTAACAACGTCCTGCAGGCACGCCTATTATTAGCTCGATGCCCGCTTTCTCGCAGTTAAGATTGAGTAAAAAAAAAGAGTTAAGTATAAACAGCGTTGGGGATGATTTTAAAAACCATCACAAAAAAAGAAAAGAGAAAAGAAAGATAAAGTTTACATGTTGTGGCTATTAGATAATACAAGGCCCGTGCGTATCCACATTAGGACTAGTGCCACGCCGGCGTTTCATGGTAGCACGCTAAGCCTATTTTGGTGATAGTCGTGGTTTCGGGTTCGGATAAACAGATTCCGCAGCCAATCAGGAAGCCGCGATGAATTTAGCGCGCTCGAACTCCAACTTCAAATCAAACGAAACAACAAACCATCAACCACACTCTTTTTGGCATCGCGATCTTGATGCAAAGTACTGGCAATCTAGGCTACTGCTACTCGGGGCCTATACATGGGTATCCCTTCACACTCATGGTATGGATGGCATGCCACACACCCCGACGAGACCCGCATTCAAGATGCAGACTCGCAGAAAAATTGGATATCAAACGCCCCGAGCGCTTCTCGGCCAGCCCAGAGTTGGTACCCAAGGCACCACACTCCCTCTCTCTCGTTTGATTCATTTCTCCATATATATACATCGATCTTCTCTTGGCCGTCACAGTCAGGGCACTGGCTATCTCTTACGTGACTTGCCTTGTTTCCGTCCTTCCTATTCAGACCATGACTATAACACCAACGTTCCTGAGGATCCAGATGGTGTTCGGGGATGCCGTCTCATGGCCAGGTTCTAGGATTCGAAGTATCGGCACCTTTCATCTTCAAGGAAATCAGGCCTGGTCCCCCCTCTCTAATATACCCTCCACACACACTCGTCATGGTCACCCCCACTAACCGCGGGAACCCAGAGCAATAACCTAAAACACGCCCTCCTGAGTCAAGCTTAGGCTTAGTTTTTACCGGTTTTTTTTTTTTTTTTTTGCTCAAAGAGGATGATTAATTGCCCTTGATACCAGTTTACCAGTCTGTGACCAGACCGAAAGGCTCACTCTGCTCGGAGATTGTCCCCCCCGTTATAAGTCCAGCGATTCTATTCAGAACCAGAACAAGGTTCTAATTTCTTCATCCTAAATCTAGACATGTTTATACGTATGTACGTCCACGCTGACTCTAGATGACCCTCCCCCTATATTGGAATTATTTTAATTCCAGATTGCCCGGAAGTTTTTTCTTTGTTAAGATTATACTCCCATCCGCCAAGCCCTGTACGATTGGCCAGATTCCCTAATTTCTTATGCATGACTTCGATTCTCAGCCATTCAGCGTCCCATTATCTAGGAAACGGGAGAAGCGTGACGCCTTAATGCGGGACGCCAACCCGCATGGCATACCGGGAAATTTCTATCAAGGTCGCTCCAAGGTCATCGTCCCGTACCGTACCGCCATCGTAGCTTTTTACTCTTGAAGTGTCAACAAGCATGGAAACCCAGCATCTCTACGAAATTTGCCAACCGTATTCGGTTAACTTGAAATTTTACCTTTTTTATGGTTGTGAAGGCCTGCTTTGGGTGAGTTATATACATACTTATACAGATCCGCCACACTGACGGAAGACTCTACAAACGCAATCTCCATTGTCAGTCTCTCCCCTTGAAGGATTATCACTTTCAACCAGGACTAAGCTTCATCCAGGCTTCTATTTTGTTCCTAATTCCTCTGTTCGTCTAGCTAAAGTTGTCTAGCTAAAGGGTAGTATCAAATTTAAAAAAAAAGAAGGAAAGAAAATACGGGCAGCACCAAGCATGTTCAAATAGGGTCAATTTTGATTTTCCCAGGATCTCCAACATCCTGGCTCAGATCGCCGAGAAGGTAGAACGTGATGAATCAACTAAGTTCTTCCCTTCAATCTAAAAAAGGAGCTTATCTCGGAACAGCTCAGTTTCGTGCTTGAATCATACACTTATTCACCTATATACCCTTCCCGGATGCTTGTTTTAATTGTATGTTTCAAGTGATTATATATTAGACGCTTCGAATCTTCTACATTATTGCCGCCATGATCCTTCCATGCTCCCACTCTTTTCATCTAGATTCATACTGATCCCTTTCGCTGATTTAGTTTATTGGCAACGCTCTATCCGTCAATCTATATACATTGCCTCTTCCCCTGGTGATCAGTTAACTTTGAAAGTTAAATCACGCCTCCATCAAAAAAATACCCGCTGATTTTGCCGGACTGTCTATGACGCACATTAGCTCACTCTTGTCTCATCAAGTTATAATATCTGGACGTTCAACTGATATTTCTGTGCTCTTTCAGCAAGACGAACTCTTCACCTTTCTTTCGGTTCGGCTCTGAGCAACGCTGTTGTTATTATCCAGCCCATCATCTATACACCTACACATAGGAGATTCTATTGTTGATTTGGATAATCAACTAGCTCGACTGGCAGTTGATCTTTCAATATGTGCAACTTTTTTAAGAACTTCTATGTGTATAGTTCGTGTCGAGACCCAGGAAACCATTTCTTTCGCATTTCAACTGACAGCTCTGGCGACCTCAAATGTCCTGGAAGCCCTCACGAGCGATTCATAGTGGTTGTGGGCCAATGTCGAATCTGCAAGCGCTGATCACACGCTTACAATCGTTCTCTCCCTCATTAACTATCGCAATTGCTCCTCGAGCGGGATTTCTTGGTGGCAATGTCAACATCACTTCCATAAAACCCTGCTTCATCCTCTTCGGTCAGTTACCAATTACCTCTTTTATATATATGATCTCGTCACTAATATATGAGGTCCAGAAACCCTCTTATTACAACTACGGATTATTTAGTATGAAGAATTGCGGGCAGTTCTAACATACCCCTCCCTTATACACGGAATGAAAATCAAGAAAGCCACGGTCAGCTCTTCTTTGACGATGTAATGTCTGGGCTATGCCGAAAATATTTTCTATTACGATACCATTTGTCTTTCTTTTTCATTTATGTGCTACCTATTTCTGTATTTTTATTGATTTAAGACACTGATGGAGGAGGGTGATTCACAAAATCTAGGCATGTCTGTCTTACTCCAAAAAATTTTATTAGCGCACAAGGAGTGATGCAACACAGTGTGTTTAGCACACTACCAGTGTATCAGAGCGCGAGATATGCTATTGTTTCCTGTACCGTTACCCGCGCTTTGCTGCTTCAAGGCAAGATTAAACTAGAGTTCGAACAGATCTATATCCTTGTTAGCCTTCCGACGATTAGACGAAGCGAAGATCTATTGCAGTGGACTGATCACATTATGTCTATAGCCGCAAACCCACAGCCATGTTTATATAAGAGTTAATATAGTACATAACAGTGACTGGTTATTCTATAGATATTATTCTTCATTCAATATATGTCATTTGTTATCTCTGAACCGGTAGGTGTGACTGTATTCTACAGGTGGCAATGTCCTAACTTTACCTACGCCATGAACACGATATTCACCCAAAAGAGCTGCTGTAGACTCCGCCACTAGGATCAATTCGACACGACATCTGTTTCAAAGATGGAGATAAGCTGTAGTGGCATCAGCAAGAGGAATTCTTCTTCCATGACCAATCCTAGACATCCCTTTTTGTACCGCCAATACCTCTCCAGGACAAAAGTATGTACCACGTTAATCTAGACGACAGAACCTAAGCTAGTAACTAGATATGGAAACAGTAAAACCCAGCTTTTCTATGGCTGCATTCACTCCTAGATTAAATTATTTCGTAAAATTCATAAGATAAGTCGGTTAGAAGATATTGATATCGAAGACCGCGACTTATGTTGATCATACATTGAGAGTTACCATAGACCCTATAAGTTTGGCTACGAATGCATATCAGCTTCAGGCCGTTGAACGGAACATGGAGGCTGAATGGAGTTAAAGGCGGCTTCTCAGGAGTAAGATGAGTGAGAATTGGCGTCTAGTTCATATTTTTTTTGGTTTGTTTCGTAAGATCCTGATGTATGAAGCAGCCGTTCTATATTATTTTGAATCTTCATTAGTTAAGTAACTAGTTAAAACTAGTCATACACTTGAGAAAATAGTAACTGGTATCGTAGTCAGCAGCTATCTACCCATAGCTCATAGCCTTGTAACCGTCGGACTTCTTAAAAACATGACAAGAAGTACCCCTAGATTGTAGATATAAAAACGTTGTAGTTCCATGCATAGTAAAGGCGAACTCGCCAAGATTTTTTAAATAAGACCCATCGTTCTTCACATTTCTGCAACAGCTCTAAATTACAGTTCTTTTGGAGGCATAAACATCCCTGCCTCGACAACGTGTTTTACAGGGCTTGGTGACACCTGTTCGCTCTCTCCTGATTGTGCTCGCCTGTCTCCCAGGGAGGGCTGCTTATTGCAACCTCGAAAACCCAGAAAGATATTTAGAAAGGGAGATAGCTGAAGGTCAGGCCACTTTTTGTTGTATGTGCCTATTTTAATACCATGGGTTGGCTAGCCGCGGAAAAGAGTGATGGCAAAAGAAATATCGAGCAAGAAGAAGAAAAAAAGAAAAGAAACGGGCTTGAGGTGGCCGCGTTGACAGTAGCTCCGAGGCTTGAGGAGCAGTTTAGGTTTCTGTTTTGGATCGCTCCTTGTTCTCGAAGAGTCAGGCCGAAATTCCAGCAGATGTCATGAAACCGTGAAGGTGGAACTGGAGACTAACGGGGATGCTTCCAGGCCTGTTTCTTTTCTTAGAATAAGATCGGTTGTTCTGACTTCCATGCTCGTCATCTTCAATCTTGATTCAGTCTAGATTTGGCAACGAGGCAGGGGGTATCGCGGTAAATCTTCCCCGACTTCACAATATAAAGACACCATATATTCTGGTGTGAGAGGGGATCGAGGTGAAAGTTCTTGCGACAGTATGAAGGCTGATTGCACGGAGTAGTCGCATGTACCGTGCAATGCTGTTGAGCTTTTGCACTGTATCATTAAACAGCTGCTACGCGGTAGAGGGTAATATCTTTTCGTGCTCTCTTCCAGTGGGCTTGACCGTTATATTTTCTTGCCAGATGTCGTTATAACAGCAGTTCTTACACCCGAAGGTGGTATGCCAGCATACCACTCAGGTAAGAAATTAATTCTTTAGCCAATCTGCCCAAGACTTCCCGAGTTCCCCGGCGGGATTGGGAACGAATGCGGATGCCAGGAACCTGTGCACATTAGTAGGTAGCACGAGTAAAATAGGAAATCATGTCTGCCTAGATGAATGCATAATCATGAAGCCTCCCTTGTACTTAACTCGGGAGATATTATTAACCGTCATCTTATTGGAAATCTCAAGAAATTCTTTGACAGTGCTCCCCCCTCCCTCCGGTTCAGCTGTTTTATTGGTTGTACAGAGTATATAGATGCAGGATACGCGGGGGTGCCATGACCTAAGAAGAGGCTGATGCTCAGCAAGGTACCACACCCTTTTATGCTCTGGTGGCAGAATCGGACGAGGATAGCATGGTTGGGCCTTCTAAAGTACAACGTGCTATATATATACGTTGTATATAATGACTTGTATGTGGATATTTATCAATTTTGGGCATACCTCCGATAGCGAGGTGAGAGGTAATCACGGTTTTGTTTTCAGGGTCCAGGGTATTTAGGAAAGGCGCATGATGTACAGAGGCATGTATTTTTATATCCTATCCAATAGATTCGATGCCTAGATTTCCGATCATTCGTGGGGTTACTGGGAAGTGGCCTTCAAACACATTCTGCGTCATGACCCTTGCTAGGAGGTATCAAACAATGATCTTCTTCTTGTTAGAATTCCCATACCATGTATAGAGTGATGGTAAAAGGAGGAGCGTAGTTGCTGTACACGAAACCCTTGGTATCAACTCCCCCTGACTCGTAAGCAACAAGTATACGTTGGAGTAGACTAACCGTTGCTCTGAGGTATGATGGTAACCTCTACTTGATCGGCTGGTTGTATTTTGGGAGAGAGTCATCCCTCCTAATCCTCCCCGGTTGAGACATCCCAGCCATCTATACATATATATGGCTTGAGCGTGGGGTCCGCGTATCTGGGTAAATGGCGGGAGCTGCCATTCCGGGTGATATGGCCGAGTCAACGTGCACATATTGAACATTAGCTGTTATGGAGAGAGAGTCATGTATACTCTTCTTTGTTTTTCTTGCCTTAGCATCCGCAGGTTCGTCCGCTTGGGCTACAGCACGTTCACTCATATCTTCCTTTGGTATTCAAAGCAGTCCGAGATATCTTCATGGTATCCTAATTTTGTGGGCTCAGTTCCAGTCAATAGTCAATGTTTCTCTTCACATCAGAACTCACCGACGTTGTCTCCATTTTCTCCCACTCTCAGACAGATAAAAGGTCCTATGCCCATGCTTATTGCCCGTTCTGTGAGTGGCGTAAGTTGAAGCATACACATGTTTGTTAACGCATGTTTGCTCTATGAAGGCTGTGTACTCTCCTCGAGTATGGAGCAGATGAGGGTGATAAGTAGACCTAGTTTCTCCAGGAATGGGAAAAAGCCATACTTGAAACAGTTTATCTTGTAGCTATCTGTTCAAATGCACGCTAGCTGTACATGCATACGAGGCCTGCTCTGACAGAACAGATAATAATACATGCATAAATATGCCACTCCGTTGGAGTGGCTGTCTTTTCGTATAGGCTGCTGTGGTGAGCCATAGAGTCTGACCTTTTATATTAACAGTAGCATTGTGGTCACCGTTTGACCTGATATTGGTGATTTCCAGCCGGCAACCAATTGCGTAGAGAATTCGATACTCTTGAGAAGGATGAGCGTATGACTTCGGGAAACCTGGTAGACATAAGATAACTTGGTCAATGTTTGTATCGGCCCTGTAATGAGTGTCAATATATTCAGTGAAGGCCAGTCGACTGTTACCGATGAGCCTTGACTGGTTGGTGAGCATTGAGTATTCGTGGGTAGTAATAGCTACGCCTGTCACGTCATAAGGTCGGCAGTTGGAGATATTTATGGTAGCTACTCAGATGTATCACAGGGCCATAAACCTCGAGACCGGCTTCATAATGTCCCTAGTACTCTATGACTCTTAAGTGAAACTTATATGACCAATACTTCAAGATTCCAGCAGGCAACGGGCCAGCCACAAGCCCAGCAATATGACATTTTCATATATAGGAAGTGTGAAAATATATCCAAGGATAAGTAGCCAATTGGCTACTGGATAGGGGAAGTTCGTCAATCTCATAGGTCTTTGCTGTATGGCCTGGTGGGTGTCTTCTATTTGGCAATGCTACCATACATAGTCGAGCACTTAATTAATCCCATACGCTGTAGAGTAGAGTCAGTTCTGGTTCTGTATTATGACATATGCTTTATTCATTCGTATCTGGTATCTGTATAAATGGACTGTCTAAAAGCCCAATGATTCGCCATGACCTCCCCAAACAAGTAGTAACCTTCATAAGAATGGTATTTTCAAAAATGGAAAGAAAATAAGTCCTCGATCAAGCCACCGTCAAGACAATAATAGAAAAACGCTTCAACAAAAATGCAATCATAGAAAATCGAGATATCACTGTGGTGGTATCATAAAGTTAAAAAGAGTATAAAAATAACCCAAGGCCGAGCGGGCCGCAGAAAACAAATGTAAGTGACATGTACCTCCCAAAACTTTGATATGCCGGGTGAACGTGAAAAAAAAAAAATTAGCAATGTAGGAATGAAGGGCCAGTCTGGCTCCCTGTCTAGTAGTACTGTAAACACCGATGCAATGCAAGAAATAATAAAAATAGGGGGTAAGGGGCAAAGAAATATGCCGAACGAGGGATGAAGATATTAGAAGCCGAGAAAGGGTAAGGAAAATATGAAAATAAAAATGGTATGGCCTGCATTTCCAAAATAGGGGTTCTGTCAGCCTTGATGATAAGGTGTAGCCTGAGTGGTTGGCTGGACTTGAGAGAAGTACTGTTCTCCCCATATATTAGGTTGAGAATATGGCAAAACACCAGCTCGATCTTCCGAATTTCTTTTACCCAATGGTTGGTATCTCATTAGCTCGACAGATAACTGTCTAGGCTGGAGCAGAGAGCCTGCTGGAGGGGGGTAAAGAAGAGTGTTTACAGATCGAACTGGGCGATAGGGAGAGTTTCGATCCAGGAGAATAGAAGATGGAGAAAGGTGAGTGGGCGTACGGACTGAGTAGGTAGGAACGGCGGGTGAGATGGTAGTTGCAGACGTAGCTGTTGGGAAGGTGGTCGGGCCAGTACGCCTTGAAGGGTCAGAGAAGCCAGTTGGCACACTCTGTTGAAGATTAGCGACAGGCAACGGTGCCAGAGAGGGCTGAGAAGCCGGAGGCTGACTCCACCGAGCTGAAGTGTGGTTAGTTGAAAAGATTGTCGGTCGAGGGCCGGTGGAGAGAGGCTGGGTGGTGGTAAGCGGGGCTAGAGTGGCAGGCGTACTGGCTGAGCCTATAGCGTACGATTGGTGTGGCCTTGGAAGCTGTGATGTCATATTTGAGGATATGGAAACAACATTTGTCGATAGCTGGGTCTGCGGGAGGGCCAGTGAGGTGGTTGGTAACTGGGAAGGTTGATAGAGCGGCACAGAGGCTTGGGTTGATGATGGTCGAACCCAGCCTGTTGTTGCGGTTGCTGGTCTCTTGGCTGGGTTCTCATTCACCTGCTCATCCCAACTTCGTTTCCTATGGGCACTTAACGGTTCCACTGACATTGCCGAATGTATTGTAGGGTCATCATAACTAAAAGATACGCCATTTGTCTGTGGGATGCTCAATGACAAGGAGTCTGGTTGGCGACGAAAGAGTGTGAAGAGATATACCTGCTTTGTGGCCTGCTGTGAAGTTCGATATCACAGAGCGTAGCGGCTGTGAGCTGGTGACGTACGGCAGAGCGTCGCCGAGTAACGTCCAGTTTGAGTCTCGATGCCTTTTCGAAATAGCTGAAGAAGACTGATAGCCTGGTCAACCATTGATTACACTCTCCTTGGTAACAAACAGATTATATCGAACGTTGCTAAGGAATTCGACTTCCATCACATGGATTTCTTGAACTGATATGCCCGACACCTCTGCCCATGTCTTGTTTGTGTAGGTATTATCGTCAAGAACTGGATTTAAAAGAGTTAGAGAGGATATGATAGACTGTAATACAGGCTCAACGCTTACACTTGTTCCCCATCATCAGAGCTATGGTCATTAGCCTAAACTCGCTTCCACGTTTCCCTCGCACGGCAGGATTGAACTTCTTGAGGCGGTAGATGAAGAGCAGAGCCAACAGTATAACGTTCTTGCTCACTTGAGTGGTGGTTAGTACTGTGGTAACCCATTTCTTAAATCCCGGGCTTGGTGCAAACTCCAGCTCCAGAAGCGAAGTTGGTGTATAAGAAGAGCCGTCTTCGATCTGCTTTAATTTAGAGGCCTTTGCAAACCAGAATAAACAAGCCACCTACGGGGTTTCATTCAATCAGTATACACACACGCAAATATATTCACCAGGCCGGCCAGATTAAGACGTACCTGAGCAGCAAACTCCGCCAAATTGCCTCCGTTTCCAGTCATGGAAGAAGTGAGCTGAGGACTCGATACGCTAGAAGCTGTAGATTTGACAGGAGAGTTCGACGACGACTCTTGGTTGATATTGGAGTGCTGGCTTATCAGTGGCAGCGGATGCCGCTGTGCTTGTCTCTGTTGCGTGGTGTCTTCCCGCCATGAGTTGGTGTTGGTCGTGACGTTCTTCCTCTCAACCCCAGCCTGGATGTCATGTCTTGGATGCGAGTACCCTCCATAGTGATGCGGCAGCGACGATGCAACAGCAACCCCTATCCTCGCCATTTCCGGAGCTATATTCGAGCAGGACTGTTGACTCGATACTTCCCCCTGCCACCTGGAGAGCTCAGCTCTATCTATCAGGCGTTGTTTGGAGGCCGACGATAGTATGGAGGGCCCGAATGGGTGCGGGAGGAAGTGGTTCGGCGGTATATCGAGGATGGCAGGCATGGGTAGGGAGCAAGAGAGAGAGAGGGAGGGAAGACGGAGGTATATGGAGTAGATATTGGGGGGTGACGGTAAGTTTCGTTGTTATAGCTAGATGCGGATTATCCCTAGATCATGCTGCTAAGTACCGAGCTAGGAGAGTGAAGCAGCAATGCTTCACTAACGAAAAGGATGATGAAGGGAGAATAAGAAGGAGAAGAAAGAGCAGAAAAGAATAGGTCCATGTCCTCAAGGGCAAGCATCGCAGGACATGCAATATGGAGATGACGAAGACGAAGGCAAAAGGGACGGAAGACACCCCCCCCCTTCGGTGGAGCAACAGGAAGAAGCAGCCAGGACAGGATAACGGGCACAGAAAGAAGAAGAAGCTCTCGGCAAGACCAGCGAGGTTCTGGACAGACGGTTCAATCAATCATTCCATCTCAAGGAGACGAGACGAACCGTGGCGGGGGTTGGAGATAGCCAGCCAAGCGGGACGACCAGCCCGTGGATATTGAGGATGAGAAGTCACTAAAACATGTCCGGCAGCAGACACGAGAAAGGAGTCAAAAAGAAAGGGGCAAGTCATAGACGAGCATCATCGATCGAGCAACATCTACATCTACTACATCAACCCGAGGCATAAAAGCCCCCCCAGGTCAAGCAAAAGCGGCGCGCAAGTGAGACGCAAATGAAAGGGGATGGATAGGACGCAGTCTGAGGGTCGCATCCATCCATCCATCCCATCCACACACATCCATGATCCACCGACCTCGTTCTCTGGAAGCACTAACTCTGGGCCACCGGATTGCCATTCAGCCATCCAGCTAATTTTGCACAAAAAAGAAAGTGTAAAAAAAAAAGAGAGGGAGAGCGAGAGAACAGAGCCGGATGGAAAAATGGCAATGGGGATAAGATGCAAGTCTCCAGCATGCAAAGTTATTTTTTATTATTCGCCCTTGGGCGAAGTTTGGCCCGGAAACAAAAAGAAACCTCTAAGGCGGCTGATCGTTATTTTTACTTTTTTTCCTCTTGTTGCTTGCTGGCATCATCTTTCTTTTAGCACGGAGATACAGGAATTATGGATAGGCGGAGGCGAGCCCTGGTTGATGGGACACTGGATGCTGGGCGTCTGACTGTTGGGATGGGATGCAGGAGAGTCAAGGAAAAACCAGGGGGCTTTGTTGGTCTTGACCTAAAAAAACACAAAAGCATGAGAGCCAACGACAAGAGAAGAAAGAGACGAGAAAGGTAAAAAGCAAAGGCCGTGTAAGTATTACATTTCTATAGTACGCCTATTCCTTTTTTTTTTTTTACTTTGTGCTTCCAGGCTTGCCTTTTTCCCCCGTACTTTACGATGCGTATACTTACGATAGGTGTTATTTAGGGCAATGTATATCTTTTGACAAGGGCTCAGGCTTTGACATGTCGGTCAGAGGCCGTCTTGCGTCTCCGTTGTTGCATCTCGTATGTAGCGGCTGGCTGTGATGTTATTATTATTATTGCGTGATAGCAGAGTACGGAACGGAGAGACGCCCTGCTGCAGCTTGAGCAAATAGTCTTGTCTCATCCTTTGGTCTCGGTATACACTGTCTGGCTAACGGTACAGTCAACTCTTTGGTATCAGATAAGATGGTCTCTGGGAGCAAACTAACGAGCAACTAAATCCACATTTTCTATTCGACCCTGATGGCCATATTTTACTGCTATGCACGGAAGTGTTGCGTCTATGTTCAGTTTGAATGATTAATTGGTGGATGTCTTGTGTGTTTCACCATATAGGTCTTATGCTTCGCATAAAGGGGATGGAGTCAGGATGAGACGACACAATGACACGAACAAGAGAGAGCGAATTAAAGAGTGGTAACACGGCAAAGACAAGAGATGAAGAAAGGCTGATCTGGGCGGTTTTTACGGGCCACCACACAAACAGATGAGGATCTCCCTGGCTCCCTAGCCCTCTTTCTCGTTCGCTGCTCGTTCCTCCACTGACCATCCCTCTTAGCAAGCCAGCATGCGTTAACTCCCTGCCAAACCCCATCACCAGGGTGTATAACAAAGTCCGCTACTCCGTATACATGCTTCTACTATGTATGGACGTATGTATGTACAGACAATGGTATGTGTATGACGTGACAGTTTTCTAGCTGGGGCGATACGAATCAATCTCAGGCGACAAGGCAAGGCCCCCTTCCACTTGGTAGGCGTAATTATAATGGGAGATGCACATATGCAACAGCGTACCCCCTCCCTCCTCCGGCTGAGCCTTTTGACTATATATCTCGGGGTACGGGATTTATTGGGAGGATAAAAGAGATTGCTAATTATAATCTCAGCAGAACACAAGGGGTCTTCTTTTCAAACCCCAAGGCAAACCACTTCAACGGAACGGCACAAGGAGAGAAAGAATAATACTTTTTTTTTTCTTTCCGTATAACAGTAGTTTTATCTAGGGCTGTCCTAATCCGCAAGTATAGGTCATTTTTTTGCGGAATCTATAACTCAACAGCCCGCTTCCCCCCACGGCCCTCATATTTGCCTCTTTCGCTTGGGTACGTATATACGTACGAATGTGACGAGGGACGAGAGAAAAAGG
This sequence comes from Microsporum canis CBS 113480, assembly GCF_000151145.1. Lineage (NCBI taxonomy): Eukaryota > Fungi > Ascomycota > Eurotiomycetes > Onygenales > Arthrodermataceae > Microsporum > Microsporum canis. The sequence goes on from NW_003299167.1 coordinate 2,324,688, forward strand.
CAGACCCTTGAGGTAAGACAGCAAACCTAAGACCTCCCCCGTTCGCCGTCTCTCGCCTATGATACTGGAGGCTGGAGCTGCCTGCTGCCAGCTGCTGCGTGTCCTCTCTGTGGTTGGTGGTGGGAAAAGGAGGCTGTAACAATAACGCTGCCAGTTTTTGAGCGCTAGTTGGCCGCCATCGCTCATCGCTTGTTCCCCGTTGCTCTTTATATTCCAAATGACTCTTTTCGTAAAAGAAAACATGAAACCCCTTGAAAGGTCCGTCAGACCAGAGACAGACAGAAACGGAGAGTTGTTCAGTGCCTCCAACTGTACCAGCTTTTGGGACAGGCGGCGGGATGATCTGCTTTCTTCTCCCCATTAACCATGATAACTATTGAACCAGTTAAACACACCTTGTACTGCGGCCATGCCTGCTCGACTGCTGGCCTTTATCCTTGTCATAGTGGCAGGATTTGCTTGTTATGTGGACCGCCCATGTTCATAGTCCGAAGATTGTACGGATTTCACACCAAGGGAAGAAGAAACCAACACAGACAACAAACACGATGCCCGCAGATGTCTCGAGATTATTGTAAATTTCTGGTCTAAATGCTTAGCATGATACATCGATAAGACACCGAGCAACGACACTAAACGAGTTACCCGGGAATGACTTTCACACATTCGAAGAAAGTCATTCATCATCCATTATGCGTGATGGATGCGAGTTCCGCTTGCTGCCACTGTGCCACCCTTCATGTCGCGGCCAGCTTCGACGTCTGAGCCAAAAGTGAAAAAAAAAAAAAAGAAAAAGAAAGAAAGGAGATGGTTGAAATGAAAAAGAAACAAGAGATTGGGTGAAGGATGGAGCGTCTGGCCCAAGGCGAAATAGATCAATTATTCGGCCAGCGTCGTGTCGTGGTATTATCCATTTGTTGCCGCGATCTCCTCGACTGTCCGTCATTCGCCCACCAAACATGAGCTATACTTAGCTTCGACCTCTTGACGGCGTCTTACCAAAAGCTGAGCCTTGTCTCTTTTTCCCTTGAGGATGACCAGGAGTCAGGGTACATACATTCTGGTAAAAGACGAAGGATCCAGTCATCGACAGACAAGGGTTAACTCCACCATATCACGCAGAAAGGCCGATAATTCGCAGACTTGGGCCAAGTGTGAATCCGCTTAACCAAATATCATACTATCATAAAGAATCTGGTTCTTTCAAGTTCCCTCCTCTTGACTACATATTTCTCTCCGCCACCGGCTCCCGGCATCAAGGTCCAGGGTCCCACCCCGGCCATTTTCCACCAAGCATGGAGAGTACAGCAACCTCGAGCCAACGCTTTGGGGTATACTATCCATGGAAACTCCGAAGGAATGAGAACCGAATACTCTGGGTACATACATACGTACCTGATATTCGGGATTGAAAGGCAAGAGATGCTGAATTTGGATGGAATCTCCGACTTTGCGTCAACTTGGAACATCGTTCGGACGGACAGGGAAAGGCAGAGAAAAAGGCAAAAAGTTACGCCAGTCCATCTACCTAGGTAGTTTGTACGGGGCCTCCGTAACTTTCGTTACATACCAAAACTATGGAAATGTGTGCTATGATATATATGGGTCTGTACACGCCTGCTGCAGGGTGACTAACTAACGGTTGGCGCCCATGCAAAGAGTCCGTCTCAGCCAGATCGTCCATTGGCTGGAGTTCCTTAGGTTTGATCTTAGATCTCTACAGGCCAGAATATCTACTTCCTTCTCAGCTTCTCTCTTGCGAGGAAAGGTGGGACAAGAACCTAAACCTCCGTTGATGGCTGCAGCCAAGCACAGTTATTCCACAACATGTTCTTGAGCAGAGGTAATGACCGCTGCACCTCTGGCCCTGTGATTTGGTTTCGCTAGATCAAAATAATAACAGGCAACGGAAAGGATGAGGATGCCTTGCTGAGATAGGCAGATTTTCACTCCTCCTTTTCTGATCGACAACTGTGGAATCAAAAGTCCCCCTTTATACGCAACATCCTCGGTGATCCATGGGATGATATCAAGAGGATTAAAACAAGTTGGAGAAATGCAACACTTCGTTTGACCTGGAAAGATTTTGTGGGAATCACGGCACAGTAATATCCTTGCCGGGGATCAATGTCCAAGGAAGGGTGACCAAGGCCAAAATAACTCACACACCGCTCTGTGTCTAATTACGCACGAGAGGACGAGAAAATGCAGAGATCTAGTTCCTGGAGATCGCACTGTAGGAAACTACTGGTAGGATTTTGAGCTCTACTGTGTAGTACTACGTAAGTATATCCTTGGGGGTACCAGCGTTGTCCTGGATCTTAGAGGAAGGTCACATTGCGCCCTCGCATACGGGCTAACCTCCTCTCGGAGATATCTATATATAAATGCATATGGAGTATATACTTACGAATCTCAAAAAACCACTCTACGCGACTACTTCGCCCCGTAACATCCGGCTCTCGCGCTACAAAAGGGGCCCCGCTGGAATAGGAAATGCCGAACGACAGGTAACTGGGTATCAGATACATCGAGGTGGCCTTCGGCTTATTGCAAACTCGCTGAAACCCAGGGAAACCAGTAGCGAAGGCCAAAAAGCGGCTCCAAACGCGAAAAAAAAAAAAAAGGGCGTCACTGGTGGATGATTTGTTCACTCTCATCCTTTTCGCTGGAACCATATCACAAGTTTACTCGTGCTTAATAAAACGGCATGCTCTTGATAACTATATCATTTTTTATGGGACCCTGAGGTTACCAATCTACGATCGCTGGACGCCACCTTGGAACCAAGAGGTTTTCTTTTACTTCACAGCGAAAATCTAGGGTCACAAGAGAGAGGGAGAGCTCAGATCATCTGACAATGAATAGCGGCTTTTCCGGGATGATTTTGTGGTTCCTTTTTGCCCGAGCACTACTGTTCGACGCAGCGTGAGCAACGGAGCACCGATTTGCATCCTCTCCGCCGCTCTTACTAGCCCTTGTAAGGGGAAGGGTTGTGTATTCAGGTGTTTTCTGGTCCAGGTGCTTGATCATGGGGCATGAGCGGCCCAGGCAAGTTAGAAACCAGCCTTTCCAGTATTAGCCCTTCTTGCCTGCATGAAGACTTTTGAGGGCCCATCCTTGATCTCGACCCTCACGCCGCTTACCCATATTAAATTATTATTATGCGTACTGTGTAGGTTTTGAAAGCTGAAGGTATGGTGCTTTTCACATGTTTGGGCTCAGTCTGATTCGTATGCTGTTTTGCGTGGAGTTTTACATATGGAGAATTCGAAGTATATATAGCCGGGATGAAATGCTGGCAAGTCAAAATCCGGGCCTTATGACATATCAAAATGGTTAATATGCAAGGAACAAAACAAGAGAGTTACAACGGTCTTGGGTTGTGTTGCTGTTTCGCATCTTGTTTCCTTTCTTCCCGCCTCCCGATACTCCGTAATACAAGCTGTCAGCTTGCTTCGTTATCTGCACCAACCTTTTGGGCAAATCCCGCGAGACCTTCATTTCGTCACTCTTGTCTAGCAAGGTACTGAACCTATCGAGGGGGGGGGAATGCATATATTTTATTTTCGTTGGACGTGTTGTTGTACGGAAACACTTCAGGATCGAATAAAGAGAATGCGGTCATACTTATATGCGCTCTTGTGACAAGGGGTGAACTTTGGAGCTTGGGCTCTCCAGTTAGTTATCCAAGCCTTGCCGGGGTTCGCCGTCTTCCTGGTATTTCAATCACTTTTAGCCCCCAGGCATATTTATCGGGAGTACTCAATCAGCCTGAAAATGCACCCCAAGTGCATGTATATTAACCTATAGATCAGCACATGTAGGATGCCAGGGATTTAGGCCGAAGGGAGCGGGAGCTGGAAACAGTGGCAGGAACCAGCTTGCTGGACGCCACTATCAATCAATTGGTTGTTAGGCTATACTCTGTAGGTATAAGAACATAGACTTAATGTGCCATCGTTAAACTCAAGTAACAAGACGTAAAGGGGAAAATGGAGGCTTCGTAAGATTCAATCTGCAGCTGTTGGACAACTAACTAGCTGGCACACTACATCACGAAGCCTCTTATTCTCGGGAGTAACGATCTGGCCAAGCTCCGTAGACCCACCAGCACTTGTTCCTGAATCTTCTGTGACATATCCCGAAGGAACTTATCAATATATTCACCAGCTTCAGATAAGTGAAGAATATCAGCAATAGCCCAACGTATTGCAAGAAGTCAGGGTGGCGGGGGGTCTACTGATTGATCCTTTGCTATAGAGTTCGCGAGATATAGCTTGGTCAAAGGTCTCAATCTGATAGATATGCTCCTGGCCAGGAATAGGAGTAAATAAACTGTGGAATTTGGAAGGTGGTGTATCTGTCGATGTCACCCAAACGTGCAAAGAATGCTTATACGGCTTCCTTGAGAGTCACTCGATAATTATAAGATCTCACGGAAATATATAACTCTGGGGATGCAGTAACTTACTAGCTCTCCATTGGCGTCCGATTGTGAGCCTGAGGGAATGAGGGATTATATGAGCTGCTTCGAGCTTATCAAATCCTTTCTTAGAAATCAATTCCATAGCTGTCTTTAGCACCGGTTCCCGGTTACCTTGGGGGTGACCAGTGCTTCCTCCTGATCAAACAGACGTGAGATTACGCATTGATACTGTTCACAGATAAGACATGCTCCTTGGATCCTTTGGATACCGAAAAGGTGCGCAGGAGATGGCTGGGGGTACGTTGTCCAGGCGCCTAGACTATAGGAGAAAGCAGATATTAATGTGGATATAGTGGATAGGCGTTGCCTACGGGGTATAAAGAAATGATCCAGCAAGGGGTTATATTCTCGCGCAACTTGTCCCTCTGGATCTTGTTCAAAGAAATCTACCCTTCATGGCCTCAGTTCAGGAAAATACGTAGGTATTGCGGAGTAGCGAATGCCTATTCACGGTGAAAGCTAGACCCTCTTCTCGGAAACCCTGTGAGGCCCGCTTGTCTGCTAGCGATGACGACCTGCCATGGTGTATATAGTATCGATCAATATATGTATTCCTTGCTTGTCCTTGCAAGAGTCGGAGAAGCCATAGGAAGAGTTAACGAAGCCGGAAGGGGTAAGACCAGGACAAAAGTATGTAAACATATCAACAGTCAAAAGCTTCATTCATTCACTTTGCTGGTACCAAGGGAATAATATTCACCGGTATATATGCTTATACCTTGGCCTCCGAAGCGTATATATATACACATATACACAGTTATCCATGGTCCCGCCGCACAGAGTACCATAGGAGTAGCTTATTATTGCTCCTTGGCGTCTATGCTTGTATCTTGCCAACGTTCAATGTGGTAAAAGAGCATAGCTATTTGCCATAATCCGCCTCTCATTGCCTCTTGAGTCTTTGACTCCAACATATCCATGGATCGTGCGAGCAGAAACCAAAAACTTGCCGGCAAGTCTCTCAGGATGAAATATTCTGCTGCCCAGGCCAACATAGTAAGAGCAATTGACAGTTGTTCAAGAAAAGGCAGACGACATACTGACAGGGGATAAACAGCAAAATCGAGCCTTGTTGTGCATCAAAACCATAGAAGACAGAGTAAAAAATTTCTGAACTCACATTTCCCACATTTATCCTTGCCGTGTCAATGGGTTTTGGCCTCTTGGGGCATGGAGGACTGGGATCAAGGGGGCCCTGCGACTTCGTATACTGACTATACATACATAGTAGTATGAATATACTTATTATGGCGCCTCTATGATATTATCATGGCCCTGCTCGCCAATCACAGTGTGATTTCAGGCCTCTAGCTTTGTGATGGGATATCCAAACTGAACTATGTATGTACAGTCACTATATATCATCCTGCTTTCATGCTAATACTATCACAGGTTGTCTCACACACCTATATCATCAGCTTCACCCGGTAGGCTCGGTTGCGAAGTACAAATAACCCAGCCCTAACACTTCCCACCACCTCCAACCTCAAACAATAGTTCTAATTACGTCACACGGGGGTATATATATGAGCCTTGGGAGTCTGGCGAACTCTGTCCTCTTTGGAACGGGGAAGCCAACTCACATGTCCGGAACTCGCAGGTATGAAGTCAGCCAGGAAAAAGTAACATCGATTACTTAGTTATAAACGTATCCCAGCCCCCTGGATCAACATGTTAAAAAAAGGGTGGCGCAGGTTGAATTCACAGCTGATGGCACTTTTTGAATTTATTGCTGAAAGACATCAAAGCCTTCTCTCGAATCGGGGGCCAACAAGCACGAACATGACCAATTTATTTCGAACAGCGATCTTATTTTTCTTAAACATTTTTGCTCATCCCTGGGTTTCTGCACCTCTTTCTTTGCCACGAATCCTAGACGCAAATGTAATTTGGGCATGGATGTACCGGAGCGGGCGCCTCTGTCGATATACTTATAGTTCTTGTTAATAATCTCAGCTCTGGATCTGCAAACTGCATATCGAATATGCCTGGCCGGATTAGATACTGAGGGCTCCGTCCCGTCCCATTTTCGACCTGGTACGTCGGAAAAGAACGAACCATCAGCAGCTGGGGGCCATTCGGAATCAACATGTCTTTTCTCCCCCCTCAAAAAAAGGGAACAGAGCGGGCTGATGATCAAACCAGGTTCTAAGATTTAACGAACTGCCTGTTAATCGTCTGGTTGTCTTTGAATATATTACTCGTAATCCCGCTTGAACCGCTATTCATCTTTACGTATGGATAATAACGAAAAAAAAAACCACGCGGTTGGATTGTGACGTTAAAAAAAAGCGAACCGAAGAGATCCGTTTTACTGAATCATATCTTGTACAGCTTACTGTGCCAGGCCCAAGATTTCCTTTCCATCTTTCTTGGATGTTACCGTGCGCAGACATATACACCAAGTTCCCCCGAGAGCACTTCTTTACCAACGGATTTAACCATCTTTACTGGCTGGACGTTATTTCCATCATCTCAACTTCTGAAAAGGCCAGATTGGTCTAAGCCGCTTTATCCGGCCACTTTTAATGCCACAGAGGGCTGTTGCTCCGTTATACCTGCAAACAACCGACCTATACACCCTATCCTTTGACCTGTTTATGCCGCATGAGGGATAAAAAATGAGGAGATAAGGAACCAACGAAGCCTTTCAAAAAAGGACAATAAAGACGTTGCTAGTATTCTTGCAGATTACTGCAGTCATGGCGAGCTGGATTCCAGTTATTCTGGGTATTTCTTCGCTGACCAAGGTTCTATCCTTGGTGTATTTTGAGAGGCAACATTTATTCTTTGAAATAGTGGTCTACTGGTTTGACCTAGTCCTTCCGCAACTTGCCATGTATCATCTAGCGACTTGGTTGCACTGGTTCTGCCCATATTACAATATGATATCCAGAGAATACAGGTATACAGCCTGAGAGTAAGGACCATAGGAATCAAACATCAGCTTCACACATCCGCTTTGTCCAAGACAAACATGACATACCGTAATGCCCTGCATTATGCCGAGGGCGTAAGGTAACATAATGCAAGCCGCT